>NC_136513.1:90669054-90716554 GCF_053919585.1 Euprymna scolopes
CTATTTATTTATTTATTTTTATTTTTTATTTTATTTTTTTGTTTTTTTTTTAATATTTTTTATTTATTTATTATCTATATATTAATTTGCTTGTACGTACGGTGTCACGTCATCATCATCGCAAACATTAATTAATGAAACGCGTCATCATCATCGCAAACATTAATGTGAATTATCTCCCTTTATTGTTCACTCTTTATTAGTTAAAAAATAATTAAACCCTTTTATTTTCCAAAACTTCCCGAACAACAACAACAACAACAACAAAAATATATATATATATGAACTGTCTATTTATGGTTCTGGATTATTTAAAAAAAAAAAAAAAAAAAAAAAAAACGAACTCGTAACGTTAAATGTAAAAACTATATTTATTACTGAATAAAATAGAATACAGAACGGAACGCTTATTCTATTTTATTCAGTAATAAATATATTTTTTACATTTAACGTTACGAGTTCGTTTTTTTTTGTTGTTGTTTTACTGTGCCACTTTATCTTTTTTTTTAATTTACTTTTGAGTAAGCCTTACATGACAAAAAATATGTTTCGAAATAAATGTTACAAAAGTCAAGAATAACTTTATTAAATAAATCACCAAAGTCACCATTCGCAAATACAGAGTCAAAACATATTTTACGTCTTGTTCTGTTTTGCTTTTGTTTTACGGTATATCAATCCTTTTTCGTGTTATTTAATGCCGAATCGAGTAATTTTGTAACATTTATACAGCTTCACGTTGTTTACATAGTTATTATTTATGTTTTGTCTGTTTTATTTGCTTCTTTTACAGGCATTCATCATCTTCTAATGACCACCGACAGAGCATACATATTTAAATACTATAAAAAATGGACACGACAATTTTGTTAATATGAAATAAAACACTTAGTTTCATTACTTACAATTTAATTTATTTAAAGAAATATTTATTTCCTATTTAAAGATTTTCAGTATATTTTATTTAACTGAAGAAATATTTATTGTTCATACATATATTTTTCCATTATTTTTATTACATTGTTAGGTAAAGTTTCAGAATAGTTAACCCCACTCCCCATATTAAGAATGGCTTTCGGCATGATTCTTACAATAGCAGTATCAAAGTTTTTTGTTTTTTTTTTATTATTTTAAAACAAATTATAAAAAAAAGATACAAGACCATTAAATTTTTTTTTCATTAAATCGCTATTTAGGAGAAGGTTTAAAATAGTTAACCCTTCTCCCCATAACCGTTTTTTTTTATGCAGTAAAATACTGTTTCAATAATTATGGTTTAAATAAATATTTATTCCTTATTTAAAGATTTACAGTATAATTTATTTAACTGAAGAAATATTTATTGTTCATACATATATTTTTCCCTTATTTTTTTTACATTGTTAGGTAAAGTTTCAGAATAGTTAACCCCCCTCCCCATATTAAGAATGGCTTTCAGCATGATTCTTACAATAGTGTTATCAAAGTTTATTGATTTTTTCGGGTTTGTATTACTGTACACATAGATTCGAAAAAGTTGTCAAAAAACAAATATATAACAAATAAATGTTGTCAAAGGCAAGATAAGTTACTTTTCTACCTAACTGGATATATTTTTTGTGTTTTTATTCAATGTAACATATTTATTCAGCTCGAAAAACATACAGTGTTTACCGATGTATTGGAAAATTCAAGATGGCGTCTCACATCCTCTTTAACATGGTAAGTTTGGAAAAATATGTTATAAATAAAAAACTACACAAAATACTATTAAAAACCCACCGAATATATGTCAACCTGTGTCTCGGTAACATATATTGAGCGAGTTTTTAACAGTATTTTATCCGGTTTTTTATTTATAACACCTTTTCCCAAACTTACCGTGTTAAAGAGAGAATCAGCCGTCATCTTGAATGTTCCAATACATCGGTAAACACTGCATGCTTTTCGAGCTGAATAAACATGTTACATTGAATAAAAACACGAAAAATATATCCAGTTTGGTAGAAAAGTAACTTATCTTGCCTTTGATAACATTTATTTGTTATATATTTGTTTTTTGACAACTTTTTCGAATCTATGTGTACAGTAATACAAACCCGATTTTTCTTATTTAACAAAAATTATAAAAAAGATACAAGAACATTTTAAACATTTTTTTCATTAAATGGTTATTTAGGTGAAGGTTTAGAATAGTCAAACCCTCTCCCCTTATTAAGAATGGCATTTTTATTATTTCAGCATGATGCTTACATTTTTCTTAATATAAAAAAAAAGATACAAGAAAATGTTAAGCTTTTTTTTTTTTTTTACTTAAAATGTTAGATCAAAGTTCGGAATTCGCTTCAATTGTCACAAGCAGACGATATCGATTCAAAGGAGGTAATTCGTCAACAATTGTTTTAGCCGAATTTTACGGTAAAGTGTAGTCGACTGGTGGATATATTATACATATCCCCCAGGTTGTATTTATTTGCTTCCCCACTGAGTAAATTAGGCACAAGGCCGTTTTTTAATGTGGAGAGAGAGGGAGGGGGAGGGAAATGGGGACCAGCTCCCGATGGGTGGGAAATGGGAGTTTGATAGGAACTGTTGGTATGAAGGGTTGCCCCTACATTGACCAAGGTAGATATGTGGGGTTACCCCCACATATGGTCTTTGCTTGCAGTATCTGTCGGAACAGATGGTATTTATTTGCTCCCCCACCGAGCAAATTAGGCACAAGGCCGATTTTTAATGTGAGGAGTGAAGGGAGGGGAAAGGGAAAAAGGGGACCAGCTCCCGAGAGGTGGGAAATGGGAGCTGGTTAAAGGTCAGGCATGTGGGGTTGCCCCCACATCTGGTCTTTGCTTGCAGTATCTGTCGGAACAGATGGTATTTATTTGTTCCCCCACCGAGCAAATTAGGCACAAGGCCGATTTTTAATGTGAGGAGTGAAGGGGAAATGGGGACCAACTCCCCGGGGAGTAGGGGAGCTGGATAGTGACAATTGGTATGAAGGGTTACCCCTACATTGACCAAGGTCTTATATGTGGGGTCGCCACATATGGTCTTTGCTTGCAGTATCTGCCGGAACAGATACTACACTTTGATCTTGTCGCCCGGGTCGCAAAGGGCGGGGGCCAGTGTATATACATATCCCCCAGTTATTCATTTGATAAAACCAATATTTAATGAGCATGGTTCTTCTTGCCAGGCAATGGGTTTGCCTGAACCAACAGGTGATCCTCCAATAGATAATATGACTCGAAATACAAACTGGCCTAATGTTGAATTGTTAAACAATGAACAATTAGAGGTCTTTAATGCTATAATCAAGGCTGTCATGACAACTGAAAAAGTAGCCCCACACAACAATTGCTTCTATTTAGATGCCCCAGCCGGATCAGGAAAAACCTTTTTATTCAACATGTTATATGATTACTTCACCCCCAGCAGTACTGTAACCGCCACTGCGGCATTGCTGCAATGCTACTAACTTTAGGGAAAACACTCCACAGTACATTCAAACTACCTTTACCTCTGACAGAAACCAGTGTCTGTAACGTTTCTCCTGTATCAGAGCATGCTTCTTTTTTTGAGAAAGGTAAAGGTATTCATCATAGACGAAGCCTCTATGATACCTAATCATGCACTGCTTGCTATAGATAGATATTTACAAGATATAATGGGTAACGATAAACTATTTGGTGGAAAATTTCTCATATTTGGAGGTGACTTCGGGCAAATTTTGCCAGTAGTGCCACATGGATCACCTACATCGATTATAGATACCTGTCTTAAAAGATGCCCATTGTGGCATCATTTCAGTCAATTACAACTAACACAAAACGTCAGAACTAACATAAATGAACAGGAGTTTTCTAGATGGCTCCTTCATCTTGGTAATGGTACACTAACGAGCAGTCTTAATGACGTTCCTGTAGATGCCATAGATGTTCCTGATGATTCGGTATGTAATGGTTCTCTAATCTCAGAAATATTTGATTGCAGCCCTCAAGAAATGGAAAATAGAATCATCATGACTCCAAAAAATACAGAATGTTTAACAGTAAATGTAGAAATTCTAAATAATCTTCTCGGAGGCATAAATACATATTTAAGTGCAGATTACATCTCCGATGATGATGCTGAACTTCAAAATTATCCTATCGAGTTCATAAATTCATTAACTCCATCTGGAATGTCACCTCACCGAATTAATGTGAAAATAGGGGCAATAGTAATGCGACTGCAAAATTTATCCATAGATCAAGGACTTTGTAATGGAACTAGGATGAAAATAAAAGAATGTCATCAAAACAGCATCATTGCTATTTTAATTAATGGATCTAATAGAGGTTCCACAGTTATCACTCCAAGAATTAAGTTAAAGCCAAGTGATACAAATGTTCTGTTTGCATTTCATCGGATACAGTTTGAAATACGATTAGCATATTCACTGACCATCAATAAAGCACAAGGCCAAACTTTGAATAAGGTTGGTATATATCTTCAACAACCTGTATTTTCTCATGGTCAACTGTATGTGGCATGTTCAAGAGCTCGATCTAAGCACAGTGTGAAATTTAAGGTAATGCAACTGCACAGAGATGATAATCAGGGAAGAAAGCGTGGTGTAACATATACTAAGAATATTGTTTACCGTGAAGTGTTATGAAAACAATCAGGAACAGCTATGGAATCTAAAAATTAACTTGGATGTAAATATGATTTTGGAAAAAAATTTTTTTTAGATTGCTTTCCTTATATTTAAAATTCATAATTTGATGAAAAAGTAGTGTACAGTTTGTTTAACTTTACTTAATTATATAACATTGACATAAATTTGATAGGTACAACCTACCTCACATCATTTTGATTATCGAAAAGTCAAAATTTAACTGTACTTCGTAAGATTTACAGAAACACTTCATTTTATATGCATGTAATACACAAGAATCTGAATATTATAACAGATTACAATGTTTTTATGGAAAAAACTTTTGTACAGAAAATTCAAAGTGTTCTATTTATATTATCAGGAAGTTGTGATGCATTAATTGAAATCTATATCAATAATTCGACTTAAAAAATATTTGTGAATTTCCAAATCTTCATTGAATAAAATTCAAAATAAATAGAAAAGTCTATTGCATATGTAAAAGTTGATGGTTGCTTATTTAACTTCATTAAAAGCTATCAAAGTCAACCAAGAGCTGCTCAATATTCTGGCTTAATGGATCATTTAGCAAGGAATGAAGATGGCGATTCTGGTGTACCAGTTATTCTACCATCTTCATTTACAGGAAGTCCTAGGAATCTTCAACAACTGTATCAAGATGCAATGGCAGTTTTCTGTAAATATGGAAAGCCATACCTATTCCTTACCTATACATGTAATCCAAGATGTCCTGAAATATTAAACAACTTGGGGTCATCAGAACTTTCACAAAATCGATGTCAACAATGTCACACATTTTTTTTTAAATTCACAGTCTAACTCCCAAGAACCTGCTGACTGACCACTATTCTCACTCCAAGCAGCTGATCAACGTCCCTGTCACCGCCTCAATCATCACCAGCACTTCCTGACAATATCAACAGCATCAGTTACGATCGCATTGACCTTCAATAAAAGTTTAAACTAAAGTTCTTTGTTCTACTTGCTTCCATACGTTCATTTTTGTAATATAACAATAAGGAATTTCTTACTGATGTGTTTTAAAAGATTTTAACTACCGTGGAATTTCCACGGGTGCTGCTAGTTATTATTATTTTTTTTAAATTTTATTTTATTTATATATATATATGTGTGTGTGTGTGTGTGTGTGTGTGTGTGTGTGTGTGTGTGTGTGTGTGTGTGTGTTTATATGTATGTATGTATATATATATATATATATATATATATATATATATATGTATATGTGTATGTATATTTATGACAGACGCCCCATTTCTTGAACTTGGCCATTTATTTGTTCTTCTGATCAGTTTTCTTAATTCATTTCTGGGACTTTCACGTGCATATCTAAGCTGACCTAATTATTAACGCTAACTTTCGCGCTTTTTGTCTGGGTCAGTTTGACCTTGCTTTTCAAATTTCATTTGTTACCGTTTTTTCGGGGGGGGGGGGGTTTAGCCTTAATTTTTTTGATTCATCCAGCCTTGACAGACGTGTTTCAAATATTATCTCTAGTACTTTTCTTTTAATGATTTGGAATTCATTCCATTTGCACTTTTTTCCAAGGAACTCTGCCTTTTCGATGATTTTGGACTATTTGGAATTTACCCAGTGGATTCAAATTTTAAATTCGACCGTTTTGGATTTTACCATTTTTGGATTTTTACCCTTCACCGGACTATCCATTCATGTGAAATCTTTTTATTATTTTTCTTTTGCCTCTTGTTCCCCTTACCTCACCCTTTTTTAACCAAGTAAGATCTTTTACTTACTTGTAGTTTCATTAAATACTTTTATATGCAAAATCCGATCCTGCATTTTGCTAATTCCTGCCCTCTGATGAGAAGGAGAGTATTTCTTCGAAACTCCGCGGATTAAGGACTATCCACTTATCTTGTGCTTCCTTTTTTTTTTAAATTAAATATGTTTTTAACTCTTTTTCAAGATGTCTTTTAACATATTTTATTAATCATTTGTTCATATTATAAGCTCTATTTCCTTTTCGGTTTTATTGAGCTTTTTATATCTGGCTGAGTTTATTTTACTTGTAAATATTAACTCTTTAATATTTATAATATATTTTAAGTTTACCATTTTGATTTACTTAGTAAACTTATTGTAACTTTTATATATATATATATATATATATATATATATATACAAGCAGGCCGCCCGGCGTTAAATGTATTTTTATTTATGCAGATTACGTATTTATTATTATAGAGACAATTCCTCACCGAATATTGTATTGAACCTAATAATGTGGTTATGAGATCAAACTAATATACTAACATACATACATACATACATACATATATATTTGGCGGCCTGTTTGTATATATATATATATATATATGATTAGTTTTTTTGGAAAAAGAATTCCAGCAGAGTGCTCAATTAAAAGGAAAATCCAAATTTTAAGAGCGTACTTATATTTTGTGTACAGAAAGTTGTTAGTTGAGACAGGTCATTGGTACCGTCGGTTTCAAGCCCGATAATAAGGCCCGTTTAAGGTATTGGCTTAAGAGAGCTCGATAAGGATACCTTAAACGGGCCTTATTATCGGGCTTGAAACCGACGGTACCAATGACCTGTCTCAACTAACAACTTTCTGTACACAAAATATATATATATATATATGTGTGTGTGTGTGTGTGTGTGTGTGTGTGTGTGTGTGTGTGTGTGTGTGTGTGTGTGTGTGTGAATCATTTTTTGCAGGAGTATTCTGTCGAATAATAAATATAATTGTAAATTTTAATTTCTTTTCTCTTATATACTTACACACATATATGCATACATACATACATACATACATACATACATACATACATACATACATCGATTTCTTCCTTCTTTCACTCTTGGCCTATTTTCTTTCCTTTTTTTTTTTTTTTTTTTTTTTTGCTCCTGAGTGTGTATATATATATATATATATATATATATATATATATATATATATATATATATGTATGTATATATATATGTGTGTGTGTGTGTGTGTGTGTGTGTGTGTGTGTGTGTGTGTGTGTGTGTGTGTGTGTGTAAACATATCAAATAAAAGATGTAATTACACCACACGCATATTATTTTATTAGTAGTATAATCCGTCTTACACGTGTTTCGTTAAATGGTGGAAATTCACCAAACAACTCATCAAAGACAGATTTATTTTCGAAAAAAAAAAAACTGAATATGACATCAAATTCGTAGCATGTCTAAGCGAGATTGGCAATTTCAAGCCTTCAACGTGCCTGGAAATGAACCGTTAAATGGAACTTAGTTCTTAATATTTATAAATGATGTCATATTGCAATGACTTATTCTTCTCATTCGGCTCCTACTTTCGGTGATAACACTGCTCTGCTCTAAAGAACTTGGTCTTCTGGTCGAGTCGTCATTTAAGCCATCTAAGAATCTAAACTGCCAACAAAGTAAGGAGTATAGCTAAATGGCGTTCTTTCTGCCAATTAATTCCTGAAATATTTCTTCTTCTTTATGTCTGCCTTGTCAGATCACTATTAGATTATGATGGCCAGGCCTCTATTATTTAATGTGTGATTTCCAGCATTCGTACAGAGTTAAAAGACTGCCTGCTCGAATGCTGCAGAGTTTATGGGATCTGCTCTGTAAAAGCCGACGCCAAAAGTTTTTCTCGCTGTTCTCATTTTGGCCTACAATCCCCTCAATTGGGATTTTGATATATCTCGCGACCTATTAATCACTCCTGCACCATGGCGACTTGTAGACCTGACTAGATCAAGACGTAGCATAGATAATACTTAATATGAGAACAGTAGTTTGATTAATCCAAATAATATTAAAAAAAAAAAAAAAGTATAAACAATTTATTTGATTCCCCCAAATCTTGACCTGTCAGTCTGAAAAAATGAATAAATAAAACTTGTGCTGGGCTACTGTTCTTGTATGCTCGGCCGTCACGCGAGATTCACGTTAAGATTTCTTGTTCCTTAGAAGCGCCGGTTAAGTAATTTTCAACCAAAATAAATGTCTGTTCATTTTGTAATAATTCGTTGTTTTGGGTTTCAAACGTATATAATACGTATTTATTTCATTCAAACTCAACCGGCGCTTCTAAGGAACAAGAAATCTTAACGTGAATCCCGCGTGACCTAACGCACCGTTCCGAGATTTAAAAAAAAAAAGCTACTGTAAAAACAACAAACGGACTTCTACTTTCTGATTATCTGCCCCAGCAACAACATGACCAAAAAAAAAAAGAAAGAAAGACATACTGAAGATGAAGTATATCTTCGAAATATATTTATGAATTTCGACATAATTTTCAAGCAAAATAAATGTCTGTTTATTTTTAAATAATTCGTTGTTTTGGGTTTCAAACGTATATAATACGTATTTATTTTATTCAAACTCAACCGGCGCTTCTAAAGAACAAGAAATCTTAACACACACACACACACACACACACACACACACACACACACACACACACACACACACACACACATATATATATATTTAAATATACATATATATATATATATATATATTATTGTTGTTGTTGTTGTTGTTGTTGCTGTTGTTGTTTTTAATACTTTGAAAGCAAAATTAAAGTAGAAATATAATTTTTTATTTATTTATTTATTTTTGAATCCTTTGAGATGAAGCTTCATAATTTGTGTATTCAGTCTTTTTGCAGACTGTTATTCTTATCTTCATAGTCGATGTTCAACCACGTT
Organism: Euprymna scolopes; assembly: GCF_053919585.1. Taxonomy (NCBI): domain Eukaryota; kingdom Metazoa; phylum Mollusca; class Cephalopoda; order Sepiida; family Sepiolidae; genus Euprymna; species Euprymna scolopes. The sequence goes on from NC_136513.1 coordinate 90,678,415, forward strand.
TTGGCTAACTCATCCTTTGGTCTTCTTCAAGTTATTAAGATGACCAAATGAGAACATAAAATTGGAGTTATAAGACCATAAAAAATCCAACCTTGATCGCACTTCGAAGCCCGTGATTAGAGCGTCGAGTCTCTACGGTTTCAAATAAACGTTGTCGGAAGATAGCGGTTTCAATCCTATCCAAAGCAGGCAAGAAGATTAGTTGGCCAAAACAACATGGAAGGCGGTAATTACTGGGAATACACTTATAAGACTCAGCATCCCTAATCACTTAAAGAAGACCAGAGGATGAGTTAACCGAAACGTGATGAAGCAACAACCATGAAGATGAGCATAACAGTCCACAAAAGTAGAAAGACTCTCAATTCCTTGGCCTTTTGTCTAGGAGCAAAGTGTAATATATATTCTGATATTAGGTTTTATCTGTTTAGTCCTCGGTCAGGTTAAATCAATTTTTATTTTTGTCCCAATCCAGAGAGCCCCTTTTGGGGGAGCTGGATTTTCCCCACAGTTAAGAACCGACCGCATGTGTAACTCTGTTCTCGTCGGGAAGCAAATAAATACACTCCAGAAAATAGCAAAGTGTAGTACCTGTTCTGTTTAGACTGAGACAATTAGTTTTGTCCCAATCCAAAGTACCCCTTTTAAGGCAGCTGGATCCCCCCACACACTCATTCACGTGTCTAACATTTTTCTCGTGGGAAGATAAGTAAATAGAGACTCGTGAGCTACATGAATCTTAAAAATCAGAACCTATTCATGTATTGGAATCGGAAAAATTTGTGTATATTTTCCGATGCCAAAGATGATTTGTTTTATTGTTTGTTTGTCTTTATTGTCTTTTTTTTTTTTTTTTTTTTTTTTTGGCTTTTTTTTATTGCCCCCCCCCCCTCCCGGGCAACGTCGGGTAGCACTGCTAGTAGCCGATAAAAGATAAATAAAAATAAAAAAATTAATAATATTCTGTGCTTTTGCTCTATTTCTCCGTGTGTGGGATCGCACACCCATTTTGTCATTTGCATCGTGTCTGTTGACCCGTAACACGGCGATGTGAGATTTCTTGAAGTTAATCATCCAGATTTTAGGAGTAAAAGTGCTTTTTACTCCTGCATTCCAGACCTGAAACACACGAGTGATTTTTTGTTTCTAATAAAAAAAAAAAAAATCATGAAACATTCGTCAGCTTTTCAAGCTGAGATCATTTTAGGTCTTAGTCTTCGAGTCAGAGACTAGAAGCAAGAAACACTCGTCTAGCTGTAAACACTATCAATAATTCCCCCCACTCTTTATCTGTGCCTAAACCTAAACGTAGATTCCATGAACAAAGCTTTTTTATTAAAACTGCCCGCCTGTGGAATTGTCTTCCGTTTTCCTGCTTTCCGGCTGACTACAATATGGTTGTGTTCAAGTGTAAAGTAAATAAGTTCTTGATGAGCCGTTCCATATAAGTTATTAAATTTACCAAATTTTCATTACTAATGATTACTATATTGTCCAATTTCTAATGTACAATCTTTAACCCTTATCCTTGAGTGGCCTATTGGCCTTGATAATGTGTTGATACCTATGAAAAAAAAAAGAAAAAGTCCAATGTGAACAAGTTCTAATTGAATCGTCCCCCTAAGTAATCCAAGTTACAAAATTCCCACTGTTTACTATGCTAAAATCACAATGACTAATGTATACCTGTTAACCCTTATCCTCGAGTGGCCGCTGGGCCTTGATAAGTGGTGACACCCATGTAAAAAAAAAAAAAAAAGTCTTCTGTAAACAAGACGACGATTCGGAAAATCAGAATAAAAATAAAGCAAAAAAGCGTGTCTTGGTTTCAACTTTTTCCTGTGTTTTTGGCAAGATAAAAACACTGTAATATGGCGAAAACATTTATATAATAACTAGCTTGGGTGCCCAGTGTTGCCCGAGTGTTTGGAGGTGTTGAGACAAAAAAAAAGTGGTAGTAGGCAGGCTCGAACCTGTACCGTGAAAGAGGAAAAGAACGTTTGAAAAAAAAAACGTGACGTCTTTGACGTTGCGTCCATCGCCAAATCGCAAGTGGCGAAAGTTTAAGTTAAGGCTAGTCAATCGAAAAGAGGGGATGATTTTCGAAAATCTCGGGAAAAAAAAGCGAGCCCCTCCGTAGAACAGTGCCCAGTTGAGGGTGAAGGAATTAATGTTTTTAGTCAATTTTTCGATATTTTTCGTCCGAAAAGTCGATATCAATCTCGTGAAAATCCGTCGCCTCTGTCGAAGTTTTAGGCAGACATACATACATACATACATACATACATACATACATACATACATTTAAACAGACAGGTGAGGGTTATGTTATAGATATGCAAACGCTATTTCAATAGAAATGAATGGATCGGGCGAAGGTGAAAGAGAGGGAGTGAGGGTGTAAAAACGAGCACGGTGGAACTAGAGAAAAAGAATGTGTGTATACGTTATCACCCATCACCCTTTTTTTTTAATTATGGTGTCGCCCAATCGCCGAAGGTGTAAAGCAAAAAAGGTTCAGTTGTGTCGAAGGTGAAACTCGAACTAAAGTATTTCATATTAGCCTTCATGCTAGGATCAAAGTGTAGTATCTCTTCTGGCCAAAGGTGGCACAATGAGGTTTTCATTCGCACTGGTTGTCCCTAGAATGTAAATATGTTACAAACACCTACAAACGTTTTGAAGATAACACTCTATAACCCTCTGAAACCCCATAACTTACTATAACCTCCCATAACCCCTTATAACCACATATATTCTGCAACTACTTTAACCAGATAACGTTCAGATAATATTGTGAGGTCTGCATTCACGCCGGACGTCCATACAATGGAAATAATTTTGAGCACAGCGCAACGTATAGGAAGAATAAAACTGTGGAATTTCCACGGGTCCCACTTGTCATTTATGACTATATGGAGCGGTATATATCAAAGTAATAAGGTTATGAAATATTGTTTAATGGAAATCGCTCCTAACAAGTCATGAAGCCACTTGATGTAAGGAAATGAAAACAAAAAATAGATCAAAAACTAACTAACAATAAGTATTAGATGAAAGGATTCTGTCCCAGCAGAAAACAGAAATTCTTCTCCCTTTGTCAGAAACATTGCCGATTGGAATATGAGGAAAAAATGACAAAATAAGGGAAGCGGGAATTACGAGGTTGTTGAAAGTAAATCCAAGGTTCCCTTTTAACTCATAGAATCGGGATTAAATAGATACGGCAAAATGTTGCTCCTGCGGATGATTTCTGGTCAAGAAAACAAAAGGATTAATCATAATAATAACTGATAATGATATTTTCTGTATTGTCTGAAATATTTTTTAAAAATCTTCGAGTGCAGAAATCAATTCACATAATGATGTAACATCGACCAACTATAGGTAAGCTGAAATACGATTTAGACAAAACTCCCGATTCCGATACAATAACCGATTCTGATTATTTTTATAAATCTCTAAACATTTAATTATAAAGTTGTTATTTTTCCCGATTACCATAAAAACACATGGACATTGGGTTTACTTTTGGCAGTCTCGTAACTTTTGTTTCCCTCATTTTGCCCTTTAGTCCTCACATTCCATCAGTGATGTTTCTGACAAAGGGGGAAGAATTCCTGTTTTCTGGGTCAGAATCTATTCATCTAATACTAGACGAATGCTAGCCTGGGCGGTGTAATATGGGGAATGTTGTCCATGTAGTACATCCTCCCTCTTCACATCGCCGACGACTTCAAAAGAATAGCAAAACTATTACTCTTTAACACCGTCGCACAAGTTAATAGAATGAAGTTATAGCTAACATCAAACTGCCTTAGGCTTTCACTCCGGATTTTTTCTCGGTTTAATCCTGTAGCCTTTCCCATGGGTGGGTATTGCATAAGGCAGAGGAGGTTTCACCATGTTAAGAATGGCTTCCTTGTCAACTTGACCATGTCGAATAACCCACATGAATGAACAGCAGTAACCGGAAGTGACAAAAGTAGACAATCTTAACTATAACATTTAAAAGTTATAGCGAAGATGGACGTCTGTTCGAAGAAAAATCAGATTTAGTTGTACAATTGTAGTATCGTTTTTCCTTTTTCTTTCTTTTTTTTTTTTTTTTTAATAATCATAGCAGACATGATTGCAATGAACAACAGCCGGGGTGAATTCTTGCGGCTCAAGATTTTGAATATACTTCCTTCCAGGCTTGTCCAATCAGAAGCCAGCTCTCGGTCACGTGACCAAGTTTATAAAAGGTTAATTTATTTATTTATTGGTCCCCCGACAAAAGGAGGGGGACTTGTAAATTCACCCTTGTCTGATCGTCCGTTCGTTGGTCCGCATTTTTCTCAATAACTACTTCTTGGAATTTTTTTAAATTTTGCACAAACATTAAGCATGATATGAGTAAAAAGGTAACAGAACTGATTTTCCGAGAAAACTCCCCCCTCCCCCGGAGGGGTGCCTTTCGGGTTAAAATGGCTAAAATTGACACTTTTGTGCTTATTAAAAAAATTGATGCCTTGGATTTTTATAAAATTTTCTGAAAAGTTGTAACTAATGGATTTCTATATAATTTTGTTTGTCTATATTTCGTGATAACTCTGGGGTGTGCCCCAGGGGCTCTTTTAGGGCTAATAAAAACACTCGATTTTTGGGACTATTTTGCCATATTTGTCCAAAATTTTCTGTGTATGTCTATTTAGCAGTTTTGCATGGTGCTGAACTCAAATTTAAATATGTTAAGGCCTTGTGGACTTTGGGAGCTAAATGGTGGGGGGGGGGGCAAATGATGGACTTAGTCATTTCTTTTTTTTGGCATGGTGCAGAACTCAAATTTACATGTGTTAAAGCCTAAAACTGCACCATTTGTTCATTTTCACCAGGATTTGACGTCTCCTGGGGACTTTGGGGGGGGGCTAAATAGAAGAGGGGCAAATGCTGAACTTAGTCATTTTTTTATGCCTCATTCACTGTGCACTCACGGGGGGAGGGGACATGCATGCTTCACTTGTTTATTTTATTTTATTTTATTTATTCATGTTTTACATTTTTCAGTCTTGTTCCTGCACGTTTATCAAATCAAAAGCTGTTTCTTCATCAAGGCGGGGTTCAAAAGGAGGCGATTACAACTTTTGCAGATGACGCCCGTGAACCAATACAAGTTTGTAAAAATGGATGAAATTTTCAAAGTGAGTTCGTTTGCTCTTTCTGTGTTGTCTTTTACTTTATAGATATAAAAAAAGAAAGCAATCTTTCCTGCCTTTTTTTTAACATAACTTCAAAACAGCAGCAAATCTATGACACTTTGAACCAACGTCAGTGCAAGAGCCGATAGAATGAAATTGTAGATAACAATGAACTTCCTTGGAGTCTCAATTCCTGATTTTTCCTCGAGACTTACTCCTGAAGTTTTTTCCCATGGTAAGTATTCCATAAGACAAGGGGTGTTTGCAATAAAGGTTTATCTTCTCCTATATAGACTGCCTTATAAAGCTGATGAACTCCACCTATTTTAACTTTAATTCAAGCCCCACACACACACACACACACACATATATATATATATATATATATATATATATATATATATATATATATATATATATATGTATATATATATATATATATAATTTTATAAAATCAACAGTAGGTTCTCTACGATGTAATGTAGACTACAATATATTGTGGACTAATTCGCTGCAGATAGGCACGTGAAGCTTCCTTCTGATGCACCGCGATGGGTCCCCAACTAGAGCAGGTAATTAATCGATTTGATTGAAAAATTGTCGATTTCGCCGATTTCGATGACAAAAAAAAATATGAGAGTGTGAAACATTCGTAGATCATCATTCAATCCTGGGCAACGTCGGGTCTCCCTCACAAGTTGAAATTAAAGGGAATTTTGCAATCAAAACTCAACTGGTTTGTGATATCTAATTGTAGAATACAGTGTTGGATAACGAGCACGAGAGTATATGTTTTAACGCAGGTGATTAAGTGCAGGTCAGCGTAACCTTGTGTGTGAAACACGTTGAGTCTATTGAGAATAACCTATCACCAATGGGAGAGCTGACCGGTGGGGTCAGAGGCAGACAAGGCCGGGGACGACATACGAGGGAAGGGCCCACAGATGTGACGTCACATGAAGTAAGGCGAGAAGGCATGGTGATTGGCGTTAATCTGTCTATCAATCTATCTGGCCAATAGTTATGTAAGTTAATATATGTCTCTCCCACATTAAGAAGTATAAATTGCAGTTATGGTTAATTAATATTTTTCTTTCAATAAACCTCCATTTTTAGAATCTGTCTGATCTTAATTTTTCTTCTGTAACACAACAAATACATATAACAGACAAGACCTAGTCACAGGGACAACACAGCTCTAACAAAGAAAGAAACGGCGAAGAATCACCATGGTTACAAAGAGGAATGGGAAGGCGAAAGCACAACCAATATTTGACATCAACGAAGAAAGAGCAATACAACAACAGGAGCCTTACTTATTTGCATCCCCACAAGGGCAGTGTTAGATACAAGGTCGGTTTTAATGTAGAGAAAAGCTAACTCCCCAAAAAGAAATATTCTGAATTAGAACATTAAATTTCTTCATTTCTAGAAATAGCTCTTCTTCACAGACCGGGGATAGAACAGATACTACACTTTGAATGATTTATTTGCAAAAAAATATATATATTATATACATTTAGACAAAGTACGCACAAGGTCATAAAAAATGTGTGAAAAACGGGGGTTGTTATCATTTGACTATTCTACTCTGTCTGTCCTACTCTTAGCTATAATCGTTGTGTCGCAAAGGGACAAACAAATAAAACAGCAAATAAACAGATAATCCAGGTCGGTATTTTTTCTTTCTCAATAATTTTTTTTATTACCGTTATAATTGTTTCGACACCGACTTTAAAGTATCTCTCTTCCTCTCTCTCTTTCTCTCTCTCTCTCTCTCTTTCTTTCTCTCTCTCTCTCTCTCTTTCTCTCTCCCTCTCTCCCCCCCCTCTCTCTCTCTCTCTCTCTCTCTCTCTCTCTCTCTCTCTCTGCCACCTGTCTATTTTAGCCTGGCAAGCGGTTCTCGTTATTTACGCGTCCATTTTCTTTGACGTCGACTTTCTCTCTCTCTCCGAGCACATGTTGCTTATTTTCTTCTTTTCTTCCTTCGCCTTCTCGCGCACTCTTCCTAATTTGCATATGCGTGCTTTTCTGCTACTGCTGCTGCTAATCTCTTCGCAAGCCAGCCATCCTTTGCTGCTGCTGATAATTTCCACTGCGCTCATATGCACAGTGTTACAAATGCAGTTGCTAAAATAACACATTTACTCTGAGAACATCTTATTTAAAATATCCAAAATGTATTGGAAATTTTAGTCTATTTTTTAAATATATATGATGGAGTCGTTTATGAGGGTCCGCCACAACAACTAAGTTGTTCGGAAATCCACACAGATGATTTGTTTATAGTGGTGAAGGCTTTGTGTAGAACCAACCACACTTTATGCTATTACTGCTAATCCTTGTCGGTTCAAATGACTGCCACAAGACAAAGCACACAGAAAAACGCAGGTTTTTACATCAGAGTTACCTTCTCCTAGATGCATGTCTTAACGAAGACTGGGAGTGCATCGCTCCCACTGAATTAATGCGCCTCCAGATACCAATCTGGAAATTTCTACGATTGATATATATATATATATATATATATATATATATATATATATATATATATATATATATATAATTTTAGTCATCCAGTGAATTTAAAAATTTATGACGTGAAATGTTTGAATTTCAAATCAAAAGATTTTTATTGTTCTATGTAAGACAAAGAATACACTTGAAATATTATAACTCCTTATCCTATAGGGTTTCGATGTCTACCATATCTTCAGAGGAGAAAATATTAGCAAATAGTTATAATGGTTTACACCTTATTTGCTAAAGTCAGTGAGACATGGAAAATCACAATTAAAAGATTTTTAAGTATTTAAATGTAATAGAGTAAGGAAAGTTAATGAAAAGGATATAAAAACATCGAAATCCTATAGGATAAGGAGTTATAACATTCGAATGTATTCTTTGTCTTACACAGAATAATAAAAAATCTTTTGATTTGAAATTTCACGTCATAAATTTTTAAAATTTATTGAATGACTAAAACTTGATTTAGTTGCTCTATCTTGTATATCGAGCAATTCTTATTTAAGTGGGATAATACTTATAGAATATTACTGCCAGTAATATCTTGTAAATCTTATAATCCAAGGTTTCCATATCAGTTGATTGTTGGATAATTTTATTCTGAAGTATATATATATATATATATATATATATATATATATATATATATATATATATATATATATATATATATATATATATTCGTAGTGGGACAAAAAATATGGTTAGTAAGACCTTCCTAACCCTTTATAAAGAATAGATTAGTTTATTATGACCGAAAACAAGCAGATTTATCTCTAAGTGGGAGTGGGACGTCAGTGGGAGTAAATGAGCTAGGGGTGGAGTCTGGATGTGGGCGGTGTCCTTATATGATGAATTTAATTTGAGGAGGTCAAAGATGAAAGTAAAGTGGAGAGAGGACATTCTTTTATCCTCGTCTAAAGGCCAAGAAAATGCCTGGGAGGTCGAATACACCGAAATAAAAGACCGAAAAGAGATGCACATTTTACACCTGCTCGTTAACACATAAATGAAATAATTAAAAAAAAAAAAAAAGAATTCTGGGTGAGGCTTGCTATCTTCTTCTTCTTCTTCTTCTCCTTCTCTTTCTCCTTCTTCTTCTTCAAAAGAGACTTTACTTTTAAGAAAGGAAGTGGTAATCTGAGTCGTTGGTGCTACATACTTCTGAAGTACTCCCACCTTCTCCTACCATCAACCAGCCGAGTTTTAAGGAAAGATATAAAAAGATTACAAGATATTTGGGTTATTCATAAACAGGGTTGCAGAGTCGAGTGGGGGTCGGAGATTTTAGAAAGAGTTAGAGTCGGATTCAAAATCAAGGTCAGATTATTTAATCTCTGTAGAAATAACAGACAGCCTGAATATTGGATGACTTTAAAATAAGGAATCGGAGTCAAAGTCGTAGTTGGAGTCGAAGTCAAAATTTTTGGAATCCTAGAGGTCAAAGTCGGAAATACTAATTTGTTTTGAAAACAGATATTGGCAAATGTGTATTTCAACGGCGTAAATTATTTGACAGACAAAAATTTATAAAAATTATTTTTGTATAAAACACATTACTAGACCCCAAGGCTGAAATAAAACCCGAAAAAAATAAATTTTTATTTTTAAAATAATAAAAATTAATTTTTTCGGATTTCAGCCTTGGGGTCTAATAATGTGTTTTATATAAAAAATAAATAATTTTTATAAATTTTTGTCTGTCAAATAATTTACGCCGCTGAAATACACATTTGTCCAAATCTTTTTAAGATACTAAAATTTATTTTCAAAAGTATTCGAAATGGTAATTTTTTTAAGTTTTCAAAATGTTTACATGTTTTTTTGTCACGTTTTGAAAATACTTACTATCTTTTTTTTTTTAAGTTTGGAAAAAAAACTTTTTCTTTGCTTCATTAAAATTTTTTATTCTAAAACAAACTAAAAGAAAAACGTACATTTATATGTGATACTATGGAGCTCCTCTTCTCCATAAAAAAAAAAAAAAAAAAAAAACAAGAAAAACGTCTGTTGACAGCCGCCTTTCATGACATGTTGGTTAATCGTTTGATCAGTTCATCTTATCTGCTAAAGTTCTATCTGCTCTCGTCCGACTTTAACTCCCATCTGTCCAATTTCTCTCACGAAACCTCCGAGCAACTAACCAAACATAAAAAAAAATCATCAATTTGAATACTTTTAAAAATAAATTTTAATATTTTAAAAAGATTTGCTTTCAAAACGTTTTTAAATGAGTTTTTTTATATACCAAAAATAAATACTTTGCAATTAGTATTTATAAAACTTTAAAAAGAAGCATTTTCAGTATTTTTTTATAATGTTTTCAGACGAATGAGTATTTCGATTCTTTTGCAACCGTTAATGCTTTTTTAAAATAATAATCATTTTAAAGGTGTTTTCCAAAAAAAAAAGCATTTTCAATACTTTTAAAATACCATTTTCAATACTTCTGAGTGTGTATTTTCAATACTTTTCAAAAAGAAATAATCATTTTAATACCATTTCTATATAATAATCATTTTAAAGATTTTGTAAATAATTAGAATTTGTAATACTTTTTCAAGACGAACTGCAAGCACTTGTGCCCCCACGACGTGAACACCCTCGACAAACCCGACAGGCTGTTAAATCCCACCCCCACACTGTAGAGATCCCTAGATGTAAAAGATCTTTCTACTCCAGTACTTTCTTCCCCAGGACTGCTAGACTTTGGAATTCCATTCCAGGTCCCTGCTTCCCCAACTGTACTGACGTGCAGAAGTTCAAGTGTAACGTGAACCGACACCTTGCTGCCTAAATCCCTAGATAGTACACCAGTAGTTGTTGCCCCTGATAGTAGCCCTCTACACCAAAGTGGCAATGTGCCTTGTTTGGGGTGAAAATGTAATTTAAAAAAAAAAGAATAGTAATTTAAATCCATTTTTTTTTATTTTCTTTCCTCCATTTCTTTTCTATCTTGTGTATACGTCACATGGGGGGGTCTTTAAACTAACATCTTCATTTATTTTTTTAGGAAGTCTCTTGCTAATAAATACAAACTATTAGAAAAAAATTCACTATAAAAATTTATTGGATCGTTTTGATTTATCTGCTTTTTCTATTCTTCTTTAGACACACATACACTAGCAGGATCTTTATCGCAGAGTTTCTCGGGGAAAATTAAAAATTAAATATTCCTAAAATCTCCTGATTTCAGTTATCTGTTTAGGGGAAGGGGTGCGAGGAGTACATTTACAACTTATAACTGCATCGCAATTTGCTGAAAAATATCACGTAAGTCTAATCAGAATATTGCTTTCATCAAAAATGCACGGACTTCATCCACAAAATAAAAAAAAAACATATATTCGTAATTAGATCTATGTGTTTCACATTAATCCTTTCATGCACGATTTTTAATGAAATTCTACCACCTAATCTAACTTGTATTTGAACCACATACATTGAAGCTGAGCTGACTTTGAAAAAGGTCCATATTGATTAATAGTGGAGACTAAAAATATTCCTCGATATGTTTGTGCCTGATCTAACTTGTTCTTGAACTACGTACATTCAAGTTGAGCTGACTTTCGAAACAACTAACAGTAGAGTCAAAATGTATTTCTCCATGTTTGCATACCTGATCTGATTTGTTTTTGAATCACATGCCTTAAAGTTGAGCTGACTTTTGAAAAGGGTTGTAACAATAAATAACGGAGGCGGAATGTATTTCTCGATGTCTCTGACTCAACGGAAAACTAATATAGTTCGTCTAATCAGAATTCATAATAATTGATGACAACTTTTCTATTCGCTTAGATGTAGCAACAGTTCTCCATTCTAGGACATACTTGGCTCTTATACAGGTAGAGAAATGCATCAGCAGTGAGATATCTACTGGAGCGATAGAATGATCCAACCATTTTTCCACCGACCTTGGCAACGGATTTGATGTAGATGTTCCATTTCAGATCAGGAGTAAAAATCAGACCAAGAAACTTGTCAAAACATGGAATCTCCCCAAGACCTTCTTCGGGTGTATTTTATCGAACTCAAGTATGTCCATGTTGAACTCGGGGATACCTGTACAGGATTTTGAACTGAAGACTCTATTTAATTCATGGGGGTAGATTGTTCTCATCCTGTCAGCCACGATAGTAGCAGTTTTAAGTCATAATCACATTTTTTCGAAATTGCATATAGATTTCCAAGTTTGATAAAATAAAAAATTCCCGGGTTTGATGAGATGTACTTGAAGAAAGTTGGAGATTACATCGGCCGAATTGGTGTAAGAATAATTTCAAAGATGAGAACATATTAATCTAGATAATACTTATTAAATTTTTGCAGCAAAAAAAAAAAGGAATTCTTTAACACAAAAGAGAAACATAAAGAAATTTATACTTGTGCAGTTTACGAACCGTGCTATTTTTTTTAGATAGGATTTTCAAGCAATTTTTTACTGTATATTTTGTTTATTAAATTGTTAGATGAAGGCACAGAATAGTTAAAAAGCCCCCCCCCCCTCCTCTCATATTAAGAATGTCTTTCTTATCCACTTAACTATGTCTAATCATTCAATCAAATGGACAGGAGAAACCGGAAATCGAAAGAAGAAGACAATTTTGACTATAACCGAAATCGTTTGTACTTGGGCAATTTACAGGCCATTTCTTATACACACACGCGCGCGCGCACACACACACACACACACACATACACACTAGCAGGCCCCTCGGCATTGGCGGGCGTAAAATATGCATAAATATTTTAATTCATACAGATTTATTATTACTATTATAGAAACAATTTAATTCTCTATTGATTATTATTCAAAAATGATTTCAAAAAATATTTTTTTAAAAATGACTTGTGTACCATCCGCTATAATCGAAACCAGAACGTTTAGCACTACAACCTTAGTCGTTATTTATCTATCCAACATCGTTACTCTCTACCTTGCCGGTAGATAAATACCGAAGCGACTTTAAGCTATGAATGCTTAATTTTGCAGGAGTAATGTTTTATTTGATTCGATTTACCTTGCTATTGTTTTATTTGATTCGATTTACCTTGCTATTGTTTTATTTGATTCGATTTACCTTGCTATTGTTTTATTTGATTCGATTTACCTTGCTATTGTTTTATTTGATTCGATTTACCTTGCTATTGTCAACTGTTTTGACTGCAATTTTGACTCTTTAGCAACAATTTTTGCCGGCTAAAAACCAAATCGAAAGTGTACTACAGGTCCAAATACACTATGTATCAAATTTTAACTCTGTAGACCAAATAATCAGACAGAAGTTTCTTAGAGAATTTTCGTACATACTGACAAGAGCACTTATATATATGTGTGTGTGTGTGTGTGTGTATATATATATATATATATATAAGCGGGAGAACTGCCGACTGTCAACACGACGGTTCTAGGTTCAATCTTTGGCTTGGGAAAGATGCTAGTCTAGCGGCACTGATGAGTTGTGATACAACGAAACAGGACTGTATGTCGATGACTACAAAAAAAATAAAAATAAATAATATATATATATATATATATATATATATATATATATATATATATATATATATATATATATATATATATATAAAAGATCTCAAGGTTTAATTGACGGTCTTAACCATGACACACACAGCTGGAAATGCCAGACTTGTGAACGAGTGCTTTTGTCAAAAGCTGGCTACGTCAACCACCTTAAGTTGCACAAAACTCCTGTTCAGGTCAACTTTGCACCTATTTGTCCCAACCAAACGATCTGTTTAACATGCAGCAAAGTTTGCAAATCTACTACTGGTCTGAGAAGACATGTGATTGTTCATAGGAATACTCTTCAACCTCCAGAGGAAGTCAACTCGATGGAAATTGCTCAATTTGTATGTCACATCTGCTTCAAGATGTGCAAATCTGTGGCGGGAGTGCAGAGTCATCTGAGACGGCATGGACGACAAGATTGGGAGAACTCAATGTGACGGCAGTCAACTGGAAAGATGCAGCAATCATCATATATATATATATATATATATATATATATATATATATATATATATATATATATATATACGTAGTTATGTTTTAAAATTTCGAAAATAAGAGCATATAGTATATATTTATTTACAGAAAGTTTAGATGAGATAAGTCAACGGTTTCAAACCTGGTAATAGGGGACCGTTTTATATACCCATATCCAGCTCTCCTCAGCCGATACTTACCTCTGAATATATATATATATATATATATATATATATATATATATATATATATATATATAGAGAGAGAGAGAGAGAGAGAGAGAGAGAGAGAGAGAAATTTCTATGTGCTATATTTTCATCTTAAATTCTACGCAATTATGTAGAATGTAGAAACTATGCATAAATAGATTTTAGCGTAAAATTAAACCAATCATATAATAAGAAACTATAAAAAATAAGTAAGTACAGCTAAGTGTTCGATCAATGGCCATCTCATCATTGTTATGACTCATCAGTGTGTCTAGACTGCAGACATCAATGCTGAAAATTGAAAGCAGACCAACTGCCACAACTTTCTGGTCTTTAGTAGTGAGCTTAAACATTAACGCTTGAAGTATTTGTTAAAAAATCTACTTTTTATAATTCTTCACTAGCTACAGCTTACATGAAACACTCTACCGAGAGTGCTCGATTTACTTGTAGTAAAGAATACACGCTAAAATATTTGGGAGTTTTTGCATTAAATAACTTACTGAACTCCTTGCTGAGACTAAAGTGTAGTACCTCCTTAATGTTTTCTATGATATAAATCTCATTTGTCTGTTTAAATATATGTATGTATCTATGTATATATGTTTGTATGTATATCTCGCAAAAACCTTTGACAGAGGTGACAGATTTTCACGAGATCGATATCGTTTTGAAACTCAACCCTTCAGACAACAAATATTGAAAAATTGGCCAAAAACATTAATTCATTCACCCTCAACTGGGCACTTTTCTACAGGGAGGGATCGCTTTTTTCGCCAATATTTTCGAAAGTCATCGACTCTTTTCGATTGTCTTGCCTTAATTTAAACACTACGTCACTTCCGGTTTGCCGATGGGCGCAACAGCTAACACCATTTTTTTTTTTTTTTTTTTACTTTCTTTTCTTCCTTTGCGGTATGAGTTCGAGCCTTCCTGCCTACTACCACTTTTTTTTTTATTCAACACACACCTAAAAACACCCGGGCAAAACCGGGCAACACCAGGCAACGCCGGGCACCCAGGCTAGTCTTAAAAAAGAAGAAGCTGTTCTAGACTAGTAATTTTCATTTTTATCTCTGTCCCTTCATTGGGGAGCTGGATAGTCTCTACATTAAAAAATAAACGACCTTGTGTTTAACTCTATCCTTATGCAGGGTCAAGTCAACAGGTAAAATAAATTAGCTTCCAAATATTTTACAACACGAAAATAATTCTTTCTTTTGAATCATTTTATGCTGAAGTCTTACAGATGTCTTAGATATGATTGGTTTGTAAATTTATTGTTTTTGAAGGTGCAGGGGGAAAGAGAGAGAGAGAGAGAGAACGAGAGAAAGAGAGAGGGAAACAGAGAGAGAGAGGGAGAGAGGAGAAGGTTATACAAATTAGTTTTATTATTTCGCGCCTTTTTGAAGAACTGCAGTTTTCACGTTTTAATCCGACCGAAATAGGAGCCCGTAAACGGAGAGTGAGAGAGACAGAGATAGAAAAAGAAGGAGAGAGAAAGAACGAGCGAGCAAGAGAGAGAAAAAGAGAGAGTGAGCAAGAGAGAGAAAGAGAATGCGATCGAGCTAGAAAGAAAGACAGACAGATAGAGAGAGAGAGCAAGAGAAAGAGAGACAGAGATAGAGAAAGAGAGAAAGCAAGAGATAGAGAAAGAGAGAGAGAGAGAGAAAGAGAAAGAGAGAGAGTTGCGGTTTGCATAAAAGGTACTGTGTTTTGTAGGTTTGATTATTTGTAGTTGGATAAACGTGCATCATTCAAATGTAAAAAAAATCAGCGTGTTTATTTATTTATGAGAGATAGATAGATAGATAGATAGATAGATAGATAAAGAGAGAGACAGACAGACAGACAGACAGACAGACAGACACACAGACAGACAAACAAGATGGCTAGAATTAGAAAGTAGAGATTCGTGCTTGTCATCTTCACAGAGGTTGGGATCTGATCCAACAATGATAACAATGGGTGCCAGATTTTTCCCCCATCGCTGACCCTGCCAAGAACTTGAGTTCCAGATAACGTTGCTCTGACACTCCCATGTTGTCACTGCCTCGAACATGATTCTGGTGCGACCAGATCAAGCTATCTGAAGATACCAGCTTCTTGACCTAAAATGCACCAAACATTGATGTCATTGTTTTTTGTTTGTTTTTTTTTGTTCCCCTCCCCCCTTTGCAAAACTCAATTATGTTTTACAAAACTAAAAAAAAAAAATTTCCTCTCTCTCTCTCTTTCTTTCTCTTCCTTTTTTTTTTTTTTTTTTCAAATTCGGTAATTTTGAAGATATAAAGAACTTGGAGCATAAAAAACTTTTGCCATATCATTGAATCTAAAAAGAGTTGATATGCCGTATACCAAAACAGCCGAACCCAAATCTAGCATGATAAATACTGCTGCTGCTGCTGCTGCTGCTGCTGCTGCTGCTGCTGTTTTCAAACAATCATACAAGTTGACAGCTTTTGGCAAAGATGAGAACATATTAATCTAGATAATACTTATTAAATTTTTGCAGCAAAAAAAAAAGGAATTCTTTAACACAAAAAAGAAACATAAAGAAATTTGATACTTGTGCAGTTTACGAACCGTGCTATTTTTTTTTAGATAGGATTTTCAAGCAAATTTTTTACTGTATATTTTGTTTATTAAATTGTTAAATGAAGGCACAGAATAGTTAAAAAGCCCCCCCTCCTCTCATATTAAGAATGTCTTTCTTATCCACTTAACTATGTCTAATCATGCAATCAAATGGACAGGAGAAACCGGAAATCGAAAGAAGAAGACAATTTTGACTATAACCGAAATCGTTTGTACTTGGGCAATTTACTGCTGCTGCTGCTGCTGCTGCTGCTGCTGTTTTCAAACAATCATACAAGTTGACAGCTTTTGGCAATCACCATTCAATCGCAATGACAACACCTATTTTGAAGCAATTTTTTTTTTTACTAATGTATCAGCATTTATCAAAGCCAAAAGCCACGCGAGGATAAGTGTTAATAAGAATAAGTGAGATGGAATGATTGTTAAGTTGAAAGATAACGAACCTTACGAGAGGATTTATAAAGATTGATAGGATGGACCAAGCTTGAATAATTATGAGGACTATTCATAAGAGGAGTCGCTTGACATTGGGCTTGAAGATGACCATATTGTAATCTACAAGGGAGCAGACTCATGGTAATGTGTTCCATGGACAAAGCCTTTATAAAGAAGCTCTGTTTGTAGAAGTTCTGCCTGACACTAGTCACACAAAAGAAAAACGTGACCTTCCAGAGGACCCCCTTGGGAAAAGTGGGATCACCATAAACAACTGACCTTGTGTCATATAGGCTTCTTTATAAGAATAAGGGTAAATCTTATTTATAAAACTCACTATGTCAGTTTGTCTGTTTGTCTCCATTTTTTTTTTTCAAAGTGCATCTCCTCCAAAATAAAAGGTCGCAGAGTTGCGCCAGGCAGCTTAAATGATTGCATTTTTTTTGTGAACTGTTTTTTATGGGTCTTTAGCTGGTAAAATTAACTGCTAAGGGGTTAAAAGAAAGAAAAAATATTGGAACTTGGCAGGCGTAAGTCGACTTGAATTTCTCTTGCAAGCATATGCATATGTTAAGTTCAGTTTTGATTCTACTTGAAGGTACCCAACTCATATATTGTTTTTATTTTTACCTTTTGACATCACTACTATATATTGGGTACAATATAATAAGTAATAATCAATAAAGAATTGACCATAAAAATACGAACTCTGCATAAATTAAAATATCATATTTAAGCATATTTCACCACCAGGCAATGCCGAACGCCCCCTGCTGTGATGTCTCCGTTCAGTCTCGAAAGACAAAGGATAACCCCTGTAGAGGCAGCTGCGCGTGTAATTGTGAGGCAAGGGTTGTACAATCCCCAACCACACCTCTCCTGAATCGGCACTGCTTGAGTCCAGTGGCAAGGAGAAGACGAGGACGACTGGAAACAACGCCGAGATAAGCAGAGAGCACATACAGCACCTGGAAGTCCCAAATGGTCACCCATTTAGTATTGACTAGGTTCAATGTTGCTTAACTTTGGTGATCCAGCAGAAACCGGTGTGTCAACGTGATTATGCTAGTACTTGAAATAAGCAAAATAATAAACAAACAACATAACTCAATCCACAGAGTTTTAGCAGTTCATAGATAAAATCGAATTAACTTAATGAAAACTTTTGAAGCTTTTTTTTAAATGTAAAAGAAATCATGAACGCTTGCTTGCCATGAAGTGGGGGGATCATTTTACTGTAATATTATCTAGTAGAATGATAACCTATAGTTTTGATGTCAAAATTATGCAGCAGTTTTTTGTTTGTTTGTTTGTTTGTATATTTTAGTAATCTATAGTTATTTTTGCAGGCTGTTTTCAAATATAATCAGGATGGATTAGTAGGGGGGGGATATTTTAAATTTACAATCTTTGTGCGGAAAAAAAAGAATAACATCTCTGCATAAATCATTCGGCGATTGTTAAGATGACTTTTTCCTTTTTGTTGATATGTGGCTTTGGTCCTGTGTAAGTTCTAAGAGATCTACTCTCCCAGGCTTTACCTTTTCCATTTCAGAAGGGATTAGTTTATTGCTCATCAACAGAGATGCTCTACCAGGGAATGCTGACAGGGCTCTCCAGGCATGTTTTACAGGTTAGACTGCTCTTCCTTCAGGGTGCTGGCTTTTCAACTCCCATTTACTGACCCTTGTGTCACAACTTTTCGCCAGGGAAGGGAGATAAATAATCCAGACATGCTCTCATGTGTCTGAGTATGTGTTTCTCGTTAGTAGGTAACTTTGATTAAATATTCATTGAATGGTTTTTTATTTAAAAAATCATCTGATTATTAATGGGATGATTCCAATACAATTACTGATTCCGCACTAAAAAAAAGTTCTGATTTTTCCAATTCCCAATTCCGATTAATCATCCCAATACTAAATCGGATATTTCCTGAAATAAAAACTTTTTCAAATCCTATTCAAGAAAAAAAAATAAACATAAATAACTTCTTTTCACCATTAAACTTGTTTTCCCACGAGGGCAAAGTTTGACTGAAAATGGTCTATTTTTGAATCGAAAGCCATGTTTAATTTCAGATTTTCCAAAGGGGGAGCAAATCTGTACAAATCTGGAGATGCAAAAGAACTTCCGGTGGGTAGCTAATCTGTATAAGTCCTGAACTTTAAAATTTCGCAAACAAAGAGCAAAAATCTTTCTCGTGTGGACCCGAAAAATTATGTGCGGCAATTCTTAATGATTCAATATTTTTATGGAGTGATTCTGGTTTCTGATTGGTTGCTAGAAGAACGTGGCTCCATTTAATTAGTCAGTTTCCAGCACTAGTGTCTATAAGTAGAATCTTTCAACTTTCTTTAATCATACTCTTTTTTATTATATCAAAAATATTGGAACAATATGTTTTTAAATACAAGGGAGAATTAAGCTCCTTCAAAAAATGGCACACTAGATTAGGATACAAGCAATGACCCTTTTCCCACTTTGAAAGAAGGGGATAATGCCTGGAAGATGATTGCTTGAGACTAAACGGAATGATACTTTACTATGATATTAGCATAAGGAGGGAAGGCATAAGCATTTCAGAAGAGAAGGGGGAGGAGAGAATAAGAAGCGAAGAGAAGAGGGAACAGAAGAAAAAGAACATGATGCGTGGTAGTTGGCAAGTGATGGTCAACAAATGCACGTCCGCTCTCTCTCTCTCTCTCTCTCTCTCTCTCTTTCTCTCTCTCTCACCCCAACTTCTAAAAGTTGAACTTTACTCTGATATTAATCTGTAGTATGATATAATCGCATTAGTATTTGGGGGGGGGGGCCTGAGCATTACGTCACGGACTCAAATGCACATATAGGTATTAATATCAGAAGAGAAGGGGGGGCAGAGAAGAAAACAAGAAGCAAAGAGGAGAAGACAAAAGAGAACAAGAACACGACCACATGGCAGTTGGCCAGTGACGTTCGGCAAATACGTGAGTCCACTCTCTGTCTTACTCCCACTTCCAAAAATCAAACTTTGTAAATAATGGTCGTCGCGCAAGTGTAATTTATGAGATGAGTTTTCCGGTACCCTGTACTGATAGCGAGTAGCTGTTTTGGTTACGTGAAATGACAAAATAAATATCTTTTTCCTTCACCAAGAAAAGTTGAGTTGAAGTTACCATTTTTTTTTTTTTTTTGTGACTGTCTCTAAACACAATGTGTTGGGTCTGTTAGAAAGAAATAGAGGACTATATTACGCAATATTATTTGGAACCTTTAGAAAGACTGTACGATGTTACAGTAAGCCAATACAGGTAGGGTCTTCAGAAATGAAATAATAATCCCTGTATTAATAAAATTATCAAGCAAGTTCTGTGTATGTGTGCATGTTTCTCGCCTGTGCATAACTTTGATAAATATACATTGAATCATTTTTTTTAATAACAACTAGCATGGCTACCTGGTGTTGCCCAGGAGATAGACATCAAAAAAGAAAAATTAAAAAGTGGGTGCTCCTTTCTCTTTCTACCTCTATATCCTCCTACTCTCTCCTCTATCTCCAGTCAAGAGAGATTTCCCCCCCCTCTGACCAAGGATAGAACAGATACTACATTTTGAAAAAAAAACAAAAACACATTAAAAAAAGTATTACTCTAAATGTCACCCTTTGTCTTTCCAACTAATTTTGTTCATGGTAAAACCTAAAACAATGAATATTAAACATAAAAGAAAGCAACAAAATAAACATAACTATATTCTGTCTAAGGCAATACTGAAAAAGAATTCATCAGCTTCGTAGGTATGTCTGGTATAGTTTCTGACTTTATGGGGAAAAAAAAGAAAGGCACAATGTACCAATGTTGATCCAATTAGTGGGAGATTAATTTCTTTATGGAAATCGCTCCAGACAAGGCATGAAGCCACTTGATGTAAAAAACTAAAAAAAGGGTAAAAAACTAACCAACAATAAGTATTAGATTGAGAGATTCTGACCCCAAAAACAGCAGTTCTTCCTCCTTTGTCAGAAACATCGCTCATGGAATGTGGGGACTAAAGGACAAAATAAGGGAAGCAAGAGTTATGAGGCTGTCAAAAGAAAATCGATGGTCTACATTTTACTCTTTTTAAATATTACTAATATTACTGCGATTAGTGTTGATACTGAAAGCCAACATTCAAAGATCTGTATTATTATGCTAACAATAGGAAGGCAGCAAGCGGGACCAAATAATGGTGAAATAAATATAGTTTAGAAGAATCAGAAGACTAGGAAACTAATGATTATGCACAATGCAATACACCCGAAAGATGACAATGGAAAGGTAGCATATTGGATATTATAATAAGCAATTCTGGATCCTTCATAGGTTGAACAAAGGAAGAACTGCAGCACCAGAACCAGAAGGTTGGGCAGGAGCTGCTAAAAACAGCCTATCCTGCCTTGACAGAGTACAAAATAGACTTCGTGGCTTAGTGGGGGGATGCCCTTTTCTCTACCCTGCAACCTCTCTTCCAATGAAGAGACGTTCCGAGCCTATCCTTGTTTTATCGTTATTTCCATGGCAGGTGCTCATCTGAACTCCAATCTCTGGTCCCCCCCTCGCCAATCTTTCACGAAAAACACCCGTCTAGCTGAATCCACTGTCAAAAATTTCCCCCACTCTATATCTGTGCCTAAATCAAAACGTGGATTCCATAAACAAAGCTTCTTTCTTAGAACTGCATGCCTGTGGAACTCTGTTCCGTATGCCTGCTTCCCACCTGACTACAACTTGGATGTCTTCAAGTCCAACGTTAACAAATTCCTAATGAACCGCCCCCTTAAGTAAACACTTCATCAAATCTCCACACTAACGTAATGTACTTGCAATGACCCTTATCCCTGAGTGGTTTCCGGGCCTTGATAAGTGATGACCACCGTGTAAAAAAAAAAGAAGAAAAAAAAAGACTACGAAATTAATGACCATGAACATTGGATGATACTTGGAGGATGATACTGACTGATTACATCAAAAGAAGAGAAAAGGAAAGATGACTAATAAGTACAGAAGATGATGTGGATGATACACAAACGAAAAAAAAGAAAAAAGAAGTACGACAACAGGTAGGTAACATACTGGACAAAGTAGCGAGAAACTAGATGTCTAGTTAATGCAACAATGAGAAGTAATTCTAGACTCTTCATAACATGAACACAAAAAAAATAACTTTATTCTGGCAAAAGAAAAAGAATAAATCAGCTTCGTGCATGTGCTTTGTGTAGTTTTTTACTTTTAGGTAAAAACACACACACACATACACACAGAACTGCCCTTTTTTAAAACAGACATTTTTTTATAATAAGGCACACAGCCTTGCTCAATCATAAAATATACTTAAATATATATTTTAATTCATTCATTTAATTCATTTAGATTTCGTATTTATTATTACAGAGATAATTTTCTATTGAATATTATATATATATATATATATATATATATATATATATATATATATATATATACTAGCAAAAATACCCGTCGTTGACTTGGTTCAAAAACAGCCTACAGAAAATGGACTCTGATTTATGAAAGCATGATAGGTTATGAAAAGGAAGGGTTGTAAACAGATAGCTTCGAATTTGGGGGTATCAAAACCAAAGCAAAATATGATGAAAGTAAAAATAAATTAGATAAACCCCATAATTTATTATACCATACCTATTCACACTGAAACACTTATCACAATATTCTGTGGATCTATATTAAAAAAAACTTGTTAAACTTTGTGACATATTTCCATTCTATGGCGATCAGGTGCGAACGAATACCCCACAATTTTATTATACCATATTTCTTCAAACTGAAACATAATTATCAAAGTATACTTACGCAGATATATATATATATATATATATATATATATATATATATATATATATATATATATATATATGTCCTGGATATGACCTTAAACTATATCCGGTTGAGCCCCCAGCTTGCGGGCTTTGGGGAGTGTGGAGCCACCCTTTAATTGCCATTGCAACCCAGGTCCACTCTGACCCGGAGTGGTAGTACCTGTTAGGGTCCCAACTATGGGTTCAATAGAAACCGACTTAAAATAAGACAAAAAAACAAATATACTCTATTGAAAAATTGTTCTTCAAAATCACTGGATTCGGCATTAAATAACCTGAAACGGGTTGATATGCCGTAAAACAAAAACCACAAACCAACCAGCCAGCCATATATATATATATATATATATATATATATATATATATATATATATATATATATATACACTGATTTAAAAAGTTTTAAAAAATGGCTTGAGTGCCATCAGCTAGAATCGAAACTAAAACATTTAGCACTACAGCCACATTCACTACTGTTTGAGCTATTAACAACTAGATAAGAAAGATTTAAAATGAAAGCACTTGAAGCTATGAATGAATTTGCGCATGTGCAAAAGTAATAGAACTATGTTGGCAAGTTGAAATCAACATTTTGCATTTCAACTTGCCGACATATTTTTGTACACATTATTCATCCATCCAAACAAAGATTTTACTCATTATAAACCATCCTTGGTGTATGATTACTATTTCCTGTTAATTTCAGTGCTTTGTGACAAGTAGTTTAAGAGTTTATTAGCTAAATATTTATACACACTCACATACACGCATACATATACTGTTTTATTTATATAGATTAATTATGTGTCAATTTAAAATAAAATAAGAGAAAACTAAAATGAATCTTCCAATATCTTGTTTAAAAAAAAAAAAATTGTAAACATTATTATATTATGAATTATTTTTCTTCAAGTCCTTCACGGACCAAAATGTCTCCATCAGAACACCACCAGATTAATACAACTAGTATAAAATTATAAAAGTAATTCTTACCATTTTCATGTATGCTTGTAAAACTTAGACTGTATATGCCAGACATGCCATGAAACTTAACCATTTTCAGATGACCTGATTCTGTAAATTGTTGAAAATCAAGTAGAATCAAGAAGAATCTAAAGGTCTCCGTTAAACAGTTCGGTTTGTATTCTAACTCATGGGAAAAACTAACCCAAGACAGATGCTCCTGGCATGTTGCAACTCACAAAATGGCTACAGTTGCTGAATTCACATGCAATGAAGAACGCAAGAGAAAACATGACATTAGAAAAGACAAAGCAGTCAACACCTCTAATACAGAATTATCCCATAGATGTCCAACATGTAGTGAATATTTCAGAGTTCAAATCTGTCTAACAAGCCATCTCTAAACCCACAGAACAATTGCTTGCTCACGTTCGTCTTCACAAATAATGGATAAACATCATAAAATGATTAAATCACACCTGATTTTGGGCATAAAATTTTCAACTATTTTTTTTTTTTTTTTTCTTATCAGAAAATTTCAAAACATTTCATTCAAAACTTTTAAACCTGTTTATAACAATAGACTGGGAGATTTGCGGGTGACCAAGAAGCTAAAGGGTCGTTTAATTTTCTTTTTTGCATTGTAGCCGAACTGAGGAGAAAGTTGTAAGATGAGGAAAAACGTATTTCTTTGTGATGAGAAAAGGTTCCGGTACATTTCTTGTTAGTTTTAAATATGCTTGACAATCAAACCAAGTAAACCGATTGCTGGAGTTGACATCAAAATATGCACATTTCCTGTCTCAAATTTTGTGGTAGAATATTTAAACTAACACAACCTGAACATTCTTACACCAAGTCTGCAGATGTACCGATATCAGATTACTATGGATTTACAGATTTTGGTAAATTTTGATCAGATCTTACGTTTCTGAATTTTTGAGATATATATATATATAAAGTTATAAAATATATATGGCGATTATGCTACACTGAATTGCTCTAACTACGTATTGAGCACTGTTGAAGTAAATACTTAAAGTTTACGCATAAATTTATACTTTCGTATATTAATTTATGTGAGTAAATGAAGTAGTTATATATATATATATATATATATATATATATATATATATCGTTGACGTCTTAATTTAAACGCTTCTAAACTTGCCATATTGTGCCAACCCCTCTCCCTTTCTTATTGAAAAATTTAATGCAACTATACTAACCCCTTACGCCTTTCGGTTCTTCTCTTTTTCCTTCTTCTTTTTTTTTCTTTTCCTTTCCTTTTCTTCTTTCTTTCTTCTATCTCCTTTTTCTTCTTATTATTAAGTTTTGGCATCCTCTTTCCCCACACCGGCATCTATTTTTAAGCCTAAAATGTCACTTGGTATCACCCCTTCCACTCTAATTTAGCGTTTTTAATATTTTAGTTTTTATAAATAAAAAAAATATATTTCACTTCTTCAAGATGCTCTGAATTGCAGATATAAACTTTATTTCTCTCGCCTGTTGACGAACAGTTGTTTTTTTGATAAACCAATTTGTTCCGAAACATTAGCATGTTTAGTGTAGTGAGTATGTGATATTTGTCTCCATTAATAAAAAATAATACAGTGTTATATACAAGATTTATAAGAGTAAGGAGAATTGCTGTTATGAAAAGCTCAATAGGTGTTGTTACCTAGAACTATATATAGAAAATGTGAGGCGTTAATAATTGTGAAATTATCAAGTTTACACAGGGGGGAAACATAACAAAATCCAAGTTTTTCATGTACGATCGTTTCAGAAGCAATGTCCTTTTATTTATTTCGTTATCTATAATATAAATCTCACTTGTCTGTTCAAATGCATGCATGTATGTATGTATGTATGTCTGCCTAAAACTTTCGACAGAAACAATGCACTTTCACGAGATCAGTATTTTGAAGCTCAGCATCTCGGATGACAAATATGGAAAAATTGGTCAAAAAGATTAATTCCTTCATCCTTAACTGGGCAGTTTTCTACAAGGAGGGATCGATTTTTTGCAAGCCATTTTTGCAAGTCATCGTATCCGTTGGATTGACTTTGCCTAATTTTAACGTTCTGAACTTCCGGTCGCGTCAAGGAGTAGCGGTAAGACGTCAGATTTTCTTTCACTTTCTTTTCCGTCTTCAGGTCACAGGTTCTAGCCTGCCTGCCTACTACCACTTTTTTTTATTTATTTATTTATTTTTTTTTTTTTGCTTAACACACCCCTCCCAAATACCCGGGCAATACCGGGCACCCAAGCTAGTTTACAAATAACAGCATCTAGAAATAATTAAAATATTTCTGGATATCGTCTCTTTATCAGCATAAAATGGGGGGGGGGGGAATTGTCAAAGGATTAAAATGCACGGTGATATGGGGTAAACTTTTTTTTTTTCTAACTCTTTCCAAAACCTTCACATTTTCCCTAATTTTTTCTTTCTTTATACTCTCATACATATTGGTCTATGCATGTATATGTGTGTGCGTATTATGTACGCATATATGCACATATTTATGCGAGTGTATGTGTATATGTACCTGATAGTGTATGTACACGTCTGTATATGTGTATATATGTATGTATATATGTGTATGTATGTATATGTGGATATATGTGTGTGCATGTATGTGTGTGTTTTTTCAAAACACATTTTTTTTAAGTGTTAATTTTCTTCATATTACTGTATATGTATACATATATGTATTTCTCGCACACCTATATTTCTTTTCCTGTCCCTCTCTTCCCCTCTCCCTACACTCGCTTATGCAAACTTGTGTATATATGTATAGCTGTCTCTACGTGTAAATATAAGCGCAAACCTTTATGTATGTGCATGTGTATTTGTTAGTATATGTATATGTGTATATATGCATACATTTATGTGTGTATATATGCATATATATATGTATATATTCGTACATGTGGGTATTTGTTTGTATACGTATGTGTATGTACATATTAATATATAAATCAATAAAAAGTAGCGTTTCGTTTCTGTCTTTAAACGGTTCAATTTGGAAACTACGGTTTCGTTCTTTTCAAACGAGAAATAGCTGTTGATTTACAAATGAGCATCATAGCGTTTCTCCTCATAACGTCTTATATCCTTTGAATTCTTATTCTCTCTTGGAATAAATAATATCGTTAGAATTCAAAATATTGGACAGTTAAAGGCGCGTTTCTTCATTTTTATTTACTGTTTAATTTTTAATTTTTCGTTTATATGTGTATATGTACTGTGTGCATGTGTGTATGTGCGTACTTATATGTGTATATATTTAAAACTGACGTCGCACCTTCTCATTGGCTATACCCCTCCTTCTCTTCCTCCTCCTCCTTCCTTCCTTTTCCCCGTGCATGCTCATACTTTCAATACACCGATGAAGACTGAAGGATCGGTCGAAAATTATGTACCTGTAAAAAAAGTTTTTTAATTTTTTTTCATAATATTATTTTGTATTCCTGCACGTCACCAATTGAAAACGAATAAAGAAAAGTTATAAGCTTTTATACTTTTCGTATTCTGTTTTATACAAACGATATCTTTTAGTTTTTAAAAACATATCTGTACTAATGAATGGTTTGGACAACGAGAGGCCTCCTTTCGGACTTAAAAAAACAGCATGGAAACACTATCTCATAAAGATTCAACAACTAAATTAACTTCGATAAGCTTGTTAAAAACTTTTTTGATGTCTTTCACAGTACCAAATCACCCTTAAGTAAGGTGTAGTACCTGTTAGCCTCCCTCTGATATTCTACAGGTTTACCATACAGCAGGTAGATGAAACTCCTCAGACGTGGTGAAAGCAGTCAATCTAGGAGAAGGAAACTGATGAATTTTTTTTTTTTTTTTTTTTTACAAAGGAATCACCACTTATCAAGGCCTAGAGGTCACTCAAGGATAAGGGTTAAAGCGTGTACAGTGGTCAAAAAGACAATATCATAGTAATCGCTAGAAGTGTAAATTTGGTAAATTAGATTACTTAAGGGAAACGGCTCATCAAGAACTTGTTTACATTGGACTTGAAGACAGCCATATTGTAGTCAGCTGGAAAGCATGTAAACGGAAGAGAGTTCCAAAGGTGCACAGTTCTTAGAAAGAAGCTTTATTCATGGAATCTACGTTTAGGTTTAGGCACAGATAAAGAGTGGGGGGAATTATTGATAGTGTTTACAGCCAAATGAGTGTTTCTCATGAATGTTTGGCGAGGGGGGGCATAGATTGGAGCTCAGACGAGCACTTGCCATGAAAATGACAATAAAGCAAAGACAGGCTTGCAACGTCTCTTCTGTGAGAAAGAAGTTGCAGGGAAGAGAAAAGGACATCCCCATTAGACTACAACATCTATTCTGAACTCTGTCAAGGCAGGATAAGGTATTCCTAGCAGCTCCTGCCCAGATGTGACAGCAATACGCCATCCTTGGAAGTACCTGGCTCTTGCCAAAGAAAAAGAGTTTGTTAGCCATGTGTCACAATCTTCTAGTGATGGTATCACAAACAAAACAAATCCGCTTCCTATTTGTCATGGGCCAGCACAGAAGTAGTAAGGCCTAGAAAACTGTCATGAGAATGCTCACATGGGTGCACAAGATAGCATAACATAATAAAAATTTTGCAAATTAAAAATAAAATTTTAAAAATACAGAATGCAAATTTCAATCTTTTTTTCTTCTCTTATGCATATATACTAGCAGGGGGACCCAACGTTGCCCAAGATTGAATAAGGATCAACAAATGTTCCCACCCTCGTGTACTTTTATTGTCATTGAAATAGGTGAAATCGGTCATTTTTTAGTCAAATCGATTGCCTGCTCTAGTTAGCCCCCACCTCACCAGTGGACCAGTAGGAAGCTTCACATGCCTCCCCACAGCAGCTTAGTCCCCAATACATTATAGTCTACATTGCACTGTAGAGAATCTACTGTTAATTTTATAAAATTATCTGTAAATAATGGCTTCATTTAAAGTTTAAAATGCAAAAATCAAGCATCATAGTTCAATTGTGCTCTAAACAGAAAAATTTATTTTGAATGCGCCGCTGTTTTATAAAAAAAACTACTGTTGATTTTATACCGTGGGCCTTTCTGCTTGTGCAGTGATAAAACTTCTCGAATGCACTTGTGACGTTAGGTTGTATAAAAGTCTTAAATTTGGTCAAAATCGGACCTCCTTCTTTAATCAGATTTATTTTCGATTATCGATTATCGATAGTTATCAGGCGCATTCTAGTACAAAACCTACGCAAGAAGACTCCTAGACACATCGAGTACCTTTATGTGGAATTTTTTTAAAAATCGGCCTTGCTGTTTCTGAGTCTATAGGGAACGAACTCACACACACACACACACATACACAGGTCCTTTTATATAATAGTAGATAAATAGACAGATATTTTTCACAAGGGAGTTACCATTTATCAAGGTCTGAAGGCCACTCGAGGATAAGGATTCATGAGTGTAAAGTGGTCAGTCAACAGCATAATGATTAGTAGTGAAGGAAATTGGGTAGAATTTGAGTTTTTTTTTTACATAGGCATCACCACTTATCAAGGCCAAGAGGCCACCTGAGGATAAGTGTTAAAGAGTGTACAGTAGAAATTGGACAATATAGTAATCGTTAATAATGGAAATTCGGTAAATTTGTTAACTTATATGAAACGGCTCATCGAAAACCTGTTTATGTTAGACTTGAAGACAACCATATTGTAGTCAGGTATTATTTAGAGTTTACATTGGACTTGAAAATGGCCATGTTGGAGTAAACTGGAAAGTAGACCTACGGTACAGAGTTCCACAGACAGGCAGTTCTAGGAAATAAACTTTGTTCATGGAATTTGCGTTTAGATTTAGGCACAGATAGAGAGTGGGGAGATGAGCTTGAATAATTTTCATTGTTAACAAAAAGAAAAAATTCACGGACAAAAATGTCTTGCGTTTAAAATATTCTTTTCATCATTTTTAAGTCTCTGCCTATCACTTTCACCCTTCCTCATTGTTTGATCTCCTGCTCTTATTGTATGCAGTGTTTACCAATCTCACTTCTGCCACTCCCTCTTTCTCTCTTTCTTTATTCAGAGTTAAAGGTAAATAAAACGATAAAACTCAAGATATAAATCGACAATCATTTATATTAACAAAAGGAAATATTACCACAAACGGTAACACTATTTAATTTGTAGTTGAAGAGAAAAGATAGAAGGGGGATAATATGGTTAGATAATAAATTGTTAACTGTTCTCGTTACACTAGCATCTCATTTGCATATAACGAGAAATCTCATTCGCTAGCATCTCATTTGCATATAAGGAGAAATCTCGTTACACTAGCATCTCATTTGCATATAACGAGAAATCTCGTTACACTAGCATCTCATTTGCATATAACGAGAAATCTCGTTACACTAGCATCTCATTTGCATATAACGAGAAATCTCGTTACACTAGCATCTCATTTGCATATAACGAGAAATCTCGTTACATTAGCATCTCATTTGCATATAACAAGAAATGTCGTTACACTAGCATCTCATTTCCATATAACGAGAAATGTCGTTACACTAGCATCTCATTTCCATATAACGAGAAATGTCGTTACACTAGCATCTCATTTGCATATAAGGAGAAATCTCGTTACACTAGCATCTCATTTGCATATAACGAGAAATGTCGTTACACTAGCATCTCATTTGCATATAACGAGAAATCTCATTACACTAGCATCTCATTTGCATATAACAAGAAATGTTGTTAGACTAGCATATAATTAGATGTGGCAACCATTGCAATTTTTTTTTCTTTTTTGCCCATGACCGGACCCTACATGCTGTACAAAATACGGGCTTGTACCAATTGTTAACTATTATTACTATTTGTTTACGAGCAGCCACCAAGTAATTTACCACACGTCCTCTTTGATGTTTCAGAATTTTTTGTGATGAGGATTGATAATTTGTATTATACGTACTACTATTCTTATCTTGGTTGTCGTTTTCATATTTCAGACAATATAACATCCAATCTTCTTCAGGTTTTCAAACACAGGAAGCTTGGTCGAACTTGGAGACCTGTACAAAATAAAGAGTTTCGTTCCCAATTCCGTACAGATTCTCAAGTTCTGCATATGGATTCCCAAGTTCAAAAAGATACACCTGAACACTTGAACAAGGTCGGAGGTTACATCGGCTGAAACGTTGTGAATATGACAATCAAGAAATATTGGTTCAAATAATCCACATAATACAAAAAGAGACAGATTTTAGAATTTGTCTTTCACTGGTTGTGCAAACTCACTTTTCCAGATTCAAACATCCAACCCAGGCTCAATGGCTAACTCAATATGCTAGAAAAATCATATTTTAACTTTTAACAAAAAGAAATAAGTAGATTAATTTTTTAGTTAAATTTTCCTGTTTTTTTTTTTTTTTTTTTTTTGAAAAACGTTCATAAATCCATTAATTTATTTATTGCAAACTATTATCGTCATCTTTCTTAGTTGTTGTTTCACGGCGTTTCGACCAACTATTCCTCTGGCCTTCGTCAGCTGGTAACCGCGACGGGATACGAACTCCGAATCTCCTGACTGCATTTTCAGCAATTACTGCCATCTGCAGATGTTGTTGTGTCACCACATTTTGGCTAAGTAAGCCTTTGGCCGGCTTTGGGTAGGATTGAAACTGCTATCTTCAGACAATTCTCACCTGGAACCGTAGAGATTCAACGTCTCTATCAACAACTAAGAAAGATGAGTCTGAAATAAATAAATTAATGGAATGATACTCATCCTTATAATGAATTCCAATTAAATAATATATATGTTCATAAATGTCAACCCTTATA
Source organism: Euprymna scolopes (assembly GCF_053919585.1). Classification (NCBI taxonomy): domain Eukaryota; kingdom Metazoa; phylum Mollusca; class Cephalopoda; order Sepiida; family Sepiolidae; genus Euprymna; species Euprymna scolopes. Next base: position 90,710,074 of record NC_136513.1, read on the forward strand.
TCTAGACAATGTTGTATGATTGGCTTAAATAACAGTGAGCTGTGTTGCTGTTAATATTTTAAGTTTCATTACAATAAATAAAATTGTTTTAAGACTATTGCCAAAGATTAAAACGTGAACAAAAATAACTTTCATGTATACAAAAAACTACCCACCATTCAGAAGTGATTAATCTAGCTCTAAGCATTCGTTTTAAATATATAACTTACATTATATATATATATATATAACTACTTCATTTATTCACATAAATTTAATATACGAAAGTATAGATTTATGCGTAAACTTTAAGTATTTACTTCAAAAGTGCTCAATACGTAGGTAGAGCTAGTTAGTAATTTATAAAATATATATGGCGATTAAGCTACACTGAATATTCTGCGTTTCATCCAATTATAGGATTCGTCAGGCTTATGCGCGAATTCTGTGGTTGCTTCTTGGTTTTATATATGTTGAGGATTTCTAGTTGGCCAATCAGCTTTCTAGTATCCACTGCGCCCCTATATTTCATATAAATATATAGCAATTTTTAAAATTTATAAATTTCATTTAACAAGTTGAGATAATTTAAAGAGTGTATACATTTTATTGGGACACCATCTATATAAAGGGAAATTGAACTACAATATTACAAATGAATAACACCAAACATTATTTATTTATTATGAACTGTTTAAAAACGTTATGCAAATTAAGCAAATATGTTTGGATTTTTGCTTTCTATTATATATATAGTCTTTCAAAGACAATGTTGCATGATTGGTTTAACTAAGAGCCATGTTGGTGTTAATATTTTCAGCTTCAATCGTTTATTTATTTAGATATTACGAAATTGATTCATTGCCGGGGATTATGGATGATAAAATATCTTTAGGGGTGGAGGAGATTCACAAACAAAATAAGGCTGACACCCCTGGACGAATCCATTTTTTAAAATGGCTACCCATCAGGTTCTTTTTGCAAGCTTCAGAAATGTTGAAAAAGAAATACATTTTCATTTGTAAATCAAAACTTGAAATGCAACATTTCTAAACTACATAAATTACATAATAAAATTTGAACTATATTTACTGTAGTTCCCGAGGATTGTTATCTCACAGTAAAAAAAAAAAAAAACACCTAAAACAATTTGGTGGATGTTTGTTGTTATGCAAGTCTTAATTTCACAGAAATTAAGATACAACTGTACTAAAGCAGTCAAAATGGTGGCCACTTATTAACGTATTTCCAAAAGATAACAAAATCTGAAAATTTTAAATAAAGAACTTATCTCGAGATAAGGATGGCAAACAGCCTGATAGCATAACTATGCTTCTCTTTGCAAACGAAAGAACGCTAAAACGTTTTTGGCTTGTATCCTCTACATTTTTGCACCTACAACACTGAACATATAGCAGCAAGTGATCAAAATATCTTACTCTTAAACAGATCTGCATTCGAACCGATCACCATGGAAATGAGTCAAATGATAAGGTCTTTCTCAACATCCTTGGTCTATTTATGATGCTCCATAATTACAAACTTGCAATTTACTCACCTCCCGACAAAGACAAAATTAAATACAAGGGGAGCAGGATTTTCCTCCACAGTAAAAAAATTGTGAAGAAAATCCAACTTCCCAAAAAATGGTACTCAAAATTTTTAATTGCCTTTGTTAAGAACAAGGATTCGCAACCTATGGCTTGCGTGCTGTACCTGGCCCCCGAGTGGGTTTCATCTGGCCTGTCAACTACACAGCACATACTAAAGTGAGTTATGAACAGGGTTGCATGACACCCACCTGAATGTCAAACATCCTAAGATGGCCGACAATGAAAAGAAAAAATACTGAAGCTGTTTAGTTTGAAAGATATAACATCTTAGTAAGAAAAATGAAAGGTTACATTACGTGGCAACCTAGCAAAGTATGTAAATTTATTGCAAATAACAAGGTACAACAATAACGAATGAAAATTGTTTAGTTAGAATCAAAGTTACATTTGTCAGTTTAAATGCTGCTTAGGTTAAACTTGGAAAATTCGACTCAGTACTTTATATATTAGATTTTATTTATATGCTAGCAGGGCTACCCTACATTGCCCCAGGTAAAAGTAGTCCATTTCTATTAAAAACTTCTATCTCACTACCATCTCTCTATCTTCCTCTCCTCCAACCCCCTTTCTCCTCCGCCCAGATCATTTCTCTCTAGCTGACATGCAACACACATACAATTCTTCTTTATATATAATAGATTCCCAACGTAATGAGTCAACATTTTCTTTCCAAATTAGTATATAGTAGCACTGAAAAATCAACCCCCTTCCCCTCTCCTGATGAAATCTGACCCGGTCGAACCCCAAAGAATAAATATTTATTCTAAATTTTAGATATTATTCATCTAGGGCAGTGCCAATCAAAAACATACAAACTTTGTGGGTGTTTGTTTTGTAGTTGTTGATTTTTACACACAGATAACTGCCCTTTAAATATTAGATTCTTCTATTTTTTAAGAGTTAATTCCGAGCCATGGCAGGGTCCGCAGGGATGAATTTTTATCCCCATTTGACACGATCACAAATGATCCGAGTGGAAGCCAGTTTTATAAAGATTTTTTTGCATCCTCTAATCATCGGCCTTCCTCTCGGTCGCTTTTTTGTAATGTAAAGGCAAGTTTCACAATAGTGTCATTGTTGGCCCCAAATACATGTCCAAACTAAGCTAACATTTTTTATTATTTTATATATTAGACTAGCCTAGGTGCCCAGCATTGCCCGGGTGTTTGGAGGTGTGTGTTGAGCAAAAAAAAAAAAAAAAAGTGGTAGTAGGTAGGCAGGCTTGAATCCATACTGCGAAAGAGGCAAAGAACGTGAAAAAAAAAAAAATGTTACGTCTTTGCTGTTGCGTCCATCGCCAGATCGGAATGACGTAGATTTAAATTAAGGCTAGACGATCGAAAAGAGGGAATGATTTTCGAAAATATGGGTGAAAAAAACGACCCCTCCCTGTAGAAAAGTGCCCAGTTGAGGGTGAAAGAATTAATGTTTTGGCCAATTTTTCGATATTTGTCGTCCAAAGGGTCGAGCTTCAAAATGATACAGATCTCGTGAAAATCTGTCACTTCTGTCGAAAGTTTTTGCGAGACATACAAATCTACATGCATACATACATACATACATACATACATTTAAACGGACGGATGAGATTTATATTATAGTTAAATTAAATCTCACAAGCACTTGCTGGTTCAGTTGTGTTGTACATTGCTAAAACTTGTCTTATTATTTCATCATCCGTTGACTCCTCTCATCAACAGATTTCATTTGATGGGCATCATTTGATAATTTGATAATTCTAACAATATTTTGTTTAAATAAAAATACAACTTTTTATTGTGATAGTAGTTGGTTTTCCAAGTGATCACTATGGAGATGAAGGGAGCGATAGGCCCTGGCACATTGGAATTTCTCAACAATCCTGGTTTGTTAAGGCCACGCCACTCTGGGGACCATCGTTAATCGACTCAGTTTTATAAACGTCTCTCCATTGGTTCCTGGGTATTTATACAGTTTAGTCAAGACATTAAAAAATGAAAATATTAAAAAAAAGTTGTATTGTGCGTACTTGCTATGGAATGAAGTTCTCTGAAAAAAATTTTCACCTTATTTGATCAAGTAGTTTTTGTTACAATGCAAAACAATTACTTATGACAGCCAGGTAAAGGTAGCGATGTTTGAAAAGGAAGGGGGACATGGGGAGATAACTCTGTATAAAACGCCAACCCTTCTTTTTTGGGGGCCAAATTTTGCTAATTTAGCCTTTTTGGCATTTACAATTTTAAGATTTATGAAATGAAATAAAAACAAAACTAAAAATAAAAAAAGAGCACACATATAGAAATTTGGCTAAAAAAGTCAATGGCTTAAGAATCTTTAAATATTGAATTTTTTTTAAATCTGCCAGATTAGTATCCATTCTATAGTATTCCGTTGGAAAAAATTGAAAAAAAAAAAAAAAAAAGATGAAAATTAAAAAAATACAAAAGGGGGGGAGGGTACCGTTTCCATATGTGCACTTTAAAAAAAAATTTTTTTTTTTGGTTTGTTTTTATTTCATATCCTAAGTTTTAAAATTGTAAATGCCAAATAGGCTAAATTCGCAAAATTTGACCAAAACAGGAGGGTCAACGCTTTAGACAGAGTTATCTCCCAGTGTCCCCCCTCCTCATTGTCAAACATTTCAAACATGGCTACATTTACCTGGCTGTCATAAAGTTGTTTTTCGCTGTAACAAAAAAACTACTTGATCAAATTAAGTGAAATTTTTTTCCAGAGAACTTCATTCCATAACGGGTACGTACAATATAACTTTTTTTCAATATTTTCATTTTTTAATGTCTTGATTAAACTGTATAAGTACCGATTCCTGTAAACATGTTGAGCCTGCTCTCGGCCTGCCAAGCCAGCAATCTCGAAATTTCCTGATATTTGCATATTAAAATGAGTTTTGGAGATGAGAATTAATAATTTGTATTATTTGGACTGTTCAAACTACTGTTCTCATCTTGATTTTAATTCTTACAATGTTTCGGTTGATCTAACCTCCAACCTTCTTTAGGTGTACCTCCTAATTCTAACTTGTGCTACCAGATGAGGCTGTCTGAAGATATTGGCTTCCTGAGACTAAATGCACCAAACACTGATCCCTTTTGTTTTCCTACTTCCTTTTGAAAAAGTTATGTTCTGTAAAATCAAAAACGAAAAACAACAACCCATCTTTTCCTTCTTTCCATTTCCCCTTTCTCTTTCTATCTCCCCCACTTTCTGACTGGTTTTCTAACTTAAAACGTACCAAACATTAATACTGTAGTACTTTTCCCTCTCCCATTGCAAAACTCATTCATGTTCTGCAAAGCAAGGAACAAAACCAATAAAATCCACTGTAAAACAACCAAAACAAATCACTACAAACTAGCGATTGAAGATACAAAGAGCTTAAAGAATAAAAACCTTCTACAAAATAACTGGATGCAACATGAATACTATTTCTAAAATAACTGGATTCAGCATCAAATAACCCAAAAAGGGTTGATATGCTGTAAAACAACCAAACCAAACTAAACACTACAAATAAATATTTGCAGATATAAAGAACTTGAAGCATAAAAACTGTTTCCAAAATAACGGAATTCGACATTAAATAACTCGAAAAGGGTTGATATGCCGTAAAGCCAAACAACCAAACCTAACTGTAACGACTACGGTTGGTTAGAAAAAAAAAAAAAATACTTTTCCACCATTCACTAATAACATTCATTGTGAAGATATACCTGAAGAAGGTCGGAAGTTACATCGACCGAAACGTTGTGAGAATAACAACCAAGATCAGAAAACGGTATTATATATTATTTCATTTTTATTTTTTAGAATCCATTGAGATAAGGCTTTATAATTTGTGTATTGTATTTTTAGTGGACTGTTATCCTTATCTTCATAATTATTGTTGTGTTAGCAGCATTTCTATCCCATCACTGTCAACTACCTGAAGGCGAGAGGATGAGTTCACCGAAACATTGTGAAACAACAAATATGAAGATGAAGATAACAGTTCACAAAAATTCAATACACACATCAGAACAGTAGTTCAAACAATACAAATTTGCATATTAGTTTTGCAAAAGGACATTTTATTAATTAACTATATTTTTTGCTACTGATTAAATATATAAATGTGTTTATCTTTCAATCAAATTGCATCATATTCTTCACAAAAATAAAATGGCTACTTATAATTAATAATAAATTAATAAAACCCTGTCAGTTTTTTCGCTCAAGTTGTAAATACAACTTTTCTAAACAATATAAAGTGTGTAATATAAACTTCAGAAAACATTTACTGCAGTTGCTGAGGATTGTTTTCCCAATTTTTTTATTTTTATTTTCTAATAATCATTATTTAATTATTTTTTTTCTTCTCTTTTACAACAAAAAGTTGAAATTTAAATTCTTCATCCAAAAAAGGTAACAATTAAAATTCGTTCTTGAGTACGACCGGGGTACTTTCGAAAATTTATGTTTTTTGTTTGGGTTTAAATTGCAGAATAGAGGTCGCTGACTAATCTCAACTATTTTGCATCGTTTTTATATCACAGATTTTGAATAAAAAGAAATTGGATTAAATCTTATTTCAGTCACCCAAATTATTTAAAGAGAAATAGATTTCGGTATTATTCACAAACATGTTTTATATAATACCATGATTTAGTATAAAAAAAATAAAAAATGAAAAATTCTTTTTGAATATAAAAAATAAAAAAAAAATAATAATAATAATAAAAAAATAATAATAATAATAATAAACAGTAAATTAGAACAAGTTTCATTGTACACATGAAACATCGAAATGAAAACTCGGGTACATATATATATATATATAAATATATATATATATATATATATATATATATATATATATATATATATATATATATATAGGTGTTATTTGT
>NC_136513.1:90724054-90816554 GCF_053919585.1 Euprymna scolopes
CATTTAAAAAAATACTTATATTAAAATTATTGTGAAATATTGTCACATTTTTAAAAATGGATGAATAGAGGGGGGGGAGTGAGAGATTTGCCTACTTTTATGTATTTAGATGTTTTAATAAAATAAAAAAGTTTTTTTAAATGTTGTTACAAAATTATTTTAAAAAATTACCAAAAATGGATGTTAACTTTTATTATATTAGCTAGCCTGGATGCCCGACGTTGCCGGAGTGTTTGGAGGTGTGTGTTGAGAAAAAAAAAAAAAGTGGTAGTAGGAAGGCAGGCTCGAACCCGTACCTCAAAGGAGGCAAAGAACGTGAAAAAAAAACTTGACGTCTTTGCTGTTATCCCCATCGCAAAACCGGAAGTGACCAAGTTTTAAATTAAGGTTAGAAAAGAGGGGATCACTTTCGAAAATATCGTCAAAAAAGCGACCCCTCCCTGTAGAAAAGTGCCCAGTTGAGGGTGAAGGAATTAATGCTTTGAGCCAATTTTTCGATATTTGTCGTCTGAAGGATCAAGCTTCAAAACGATACCAATCTTGTGAAAATCTGTCGTTGCTGTCGAAAGTTTTAGGCATACATACATACATACATACATACATACATACAACCATTTAAACAGACAAGGGAGATTTATATTATAGATTAAATTAAAAATAAACAAAAAAAAAACACTAAAAATATTCCTATTGCATTTTACATCTTTTTTACAATACAAATTCAGTAAATGTTCCTATGAGTTTTTGGTGTGTTATTTTCTTATTTTATTAAACTGTTTTTGAATATGCAGAAAAGTTTGGTTTTAAAATAAAAGCATTGTCTTCCCTTTTTCGCTAGTATTACTCTTCCGAAAACAACACAATATATATTTCCGGTGAGTTAAAATGCACTTGTACCACAATCTTAAACATCTATCTATCTATCTATATATATATATATATATATATATATATATATATATATATATGATGAAAATAATGGAAATAGTATTCCGACAATATAGAAATAAAAAGGAACAAACCGTATTGTGTTCATCAACGTTTCGTCTTTATTTATATCCAGAGGAAGTCTCGAAATAAAGACGAAACGTTGATGAACACATAATACGGTTTGTTCCTTTTTATTTCTCTATATATGTATGTATATATATATATATATATATATATATATATATATATATATATACATATAATATCTGTGGATATATTCTTTATTCACTTATATTTCAATTCTATATATACCAACCCTTATTGAAGAACCTCAATGTAATTACAGAGCATATAATGAATAAATGACAAAAGTGTTTTTCCAAAATTCATGATGTTGACGATCTTACAATTTATTCCTTTAATTCAGTTTACACAATTCTTGACAGTATCTGTTTCGTAGCACAAAATCATTCACTTAATTGTTATATTAATATGTGAATCTTTTTTCCCTTAACTCATCAGAAGAAATAGCAACAATCAATATTTCAGAAGGAAATGAAATGCGTTTGGACATGATAAAAAAAAATTAAAAAATTGGAAGAGAAGTTGCAAATACCTTATAGTTTTCTTTCATTACACAGATACTGTCAAGAATTGTAAATGTCAAATGAATTAAAGGAATAAATTGTAAGATGGTGGACATCATGAAATTTGGAATATACACTTCTATCATTTATTCATTATATATATATTGTGGAAATATATTTTTGTATAATATATACGAATCCTTATTTAAGCACCTCAATGTAAATACAGAGCAATATAGAGAATAAATGACAAAAAAACTATATTCCAAAGTGATTGATTTTGCACTACAGAACAGATACTGTAAAGAATTGTAAATGTCAACTGAATTAAAGGAATAAATTATAAGAAGGTCAACATCATGAACTTTGGAATATAATCTTTTGTCATTTATTCACTATATATATATGGGAGTGTGGAGCCACCTTTTAATTACCATTGCTCCCAGGTCCACTCTGACCCAGAGTGGTAGTACCTGTTAGGGTCCCAACTATGGGTTAAATAGAAACCGATGTGAAAACAACAAATATATTCTATCAAAAAGATTTTTCTTCAAAATCTTTGGATTCGGCATTAAATAACCCGAAAAGGGCTGATATGCTGTAAAACAAAAACAACCAACCAACACTATATATATATATATATATATATATATATATATATATATATATATATATATATACACACACACCTTGGTTTGAGGTTTACACATTCTCTTTCAGACTGATTCTGCCCTCAATTTTTTTCCCAATCCAGAATATAACTTCCGGGGAGCTGAATTTTACCCATATTAAAAACCTTCCTTGTGTCTAACTCTACCTTCATATGGAACTTTGTTCTTTTCTAAATACATAAAAGTAGGCAAATCTCTCACTCCCCCCCCACCTCTATTCATCCATTTTTAAAAAATTATTTACATCATTCTATTCCTTTCAACACTTTTCTTCTCATTAACATTTTATTTACACCATTCGTCCTTCCTCCCACCACCTAAAACATTTAAGTACAGATAGAAAGAGTACACGGAAACAAGCGATCACGGTAACAGAGTTTTAGTAATATATTAAGCCTTTGCGACCCGTTGAGTCAGTATTTGTTTTAAAATTATTTCTATATAATACTAAAACTTTGGCAGATGACGATGGCTAAGTGGTTAACGACAACCTGGGTGTGCCAAGTTCGAATCCAGTTTGTTCCACAGAAACGCTTTCACTTGGGATATTGGCAACTTTCATGTGGTCTCTCACATAAGTATCTGGATTCTTTCTAGCTAGAAAGATATCTGGGAAACCAATGCTGACAATAGAATCGTTAGATTCATAATGAATGAATGACTACAATTTTGTGGATTTTGTTTGATGACACAAGCTATTAAAGCAGATTTGGGGTTAACCATGCACAGTGTATGACGTCATTAACATTATTGCGAGATGGTGGATAACGGTTTATATAAACGACTCGTGTCCCTAAGTGTTGATCTGTTTTCAAACGAACATACAGTGCAGTTTTTTATAATTATTAATCTTTTGTTATGACGTCATTCTTTTTCAAGAAAATATAGACGTGTTCACAACCGGTATCATTTCTTGATAATTCACAAGCAAATGAATTAGTTGTTGTTTTAATCCATTGACTAAATGATTTTATGCAAACCGAAATGCATTTACGTGAATTTAATTTCGTAATTATTTTTAAATTGGATATTTAAATTTACGCTTTAGTACTTTATGCTTATGCTTTTACTTGAAAAATAATTTTAAAAAATAGCATTATATAAGTCACGTAAAGGCGAGAAAGACGCATACAATTTTATTTGATATAATAACGATTATGTAAATGAGCTTCGAAGGCCAGGTTCTTTCTCGTGGTTTCTTATTTGGGAGTAAATGGATATTTTTGAAAACGGTAAACGTTTCGATTTCCGACCCATTTAATTTTAATGAAAAAAAAAAAAACGACTTGCAGTAGTTCCAAAATAGTTTTTTTTTTTTTTTTTTAGATTATAACATGATGCACGCATTGGTATTAAAATCAATTTAGTATGATATCGTTAAAAAAAAAATTTTTTTTTAATTGGTATATTGGCTAACACACTAACATGTACGCTCGGAAAACTAGTCGATATAAAAGTTGGGACGAATAAACAGGTTAAATGAAAAGAAGTCTTCGAGAATAATATAAAAAATAATTTACTAAAAAAAAACAAAAAAAAAAACAAGAGAATTATTTTGTAAAGAAAATATTTTAACTGTTTAAAATAAATTAATTTTGTACAATAGACTAAAATACTTTACTGCGTTTCGTTTGACCTCGTCTTCTTTTCAAATTTTATATCGACTAGAGCCCATATTAAAAATATGCCAGTATATCAGCTCGGCTCGGCTTACGTAGACATCGCATCCTTATCTGGTTACCTAGCACCTCCCCTCCTCTTCTGATGAGAAGCATTAGGCTTCGAAATGCCTGGCATAAAGAGCTTTCATAACCCCTACACACTACATCGTATTCCCTTGTTTCAAATTGGTCAATAAATCTATATACACCAGTATATATTTTCCTATTGTCAATATACTTCCCTCTTGTATTTAAGCTCCATCTGCATCTTGAGCTTTTTATTATAGCGAAACCTCTCCATTTCAGTAACCCTTATATACTTATTTGATCCTCCTATATATATATATATATATATATATATATATATATATATATATATATATATATATATATATATCATACGTAATAGTTGATTTTAACGGCAATACGTTCAGCATATTATCCTAAAAAAATAAAATTTCTGGGTTACTTCATAAGATCTTTCTGATAAAATTACATGAATCAGAAATCGAAACGTTTCCCAACGTAATATTTGGAAATTTAAACAGTCGGGAAATGGGAGATCATTTTACAATGAATCAACGTTGGAAACAAGACACTCTCCTTCTCACTCTAAAAAAATAAGATAAGCTTTTTTCTTTTTTTATAATTATAGTGTCTTCTTATCAATAATAGTGTTCAATTAATTGTACTGTTAAGACTGTTGGAATATCCCACCTATTTCGTTTAGTGGAAATAAAATTATCTTACTTTTTTTAACGAATATAAATTTGAAATTAGATGCAACATTTTCTCGATGACGTCAATTTCGTTTTCGACAATCCGTTCTAATATTTATAAATCAATTTTTACAACGTGCTCCAGCGTATTATAAACACACCAACTTCTTCATGTCAAGAACGGCTTTCGAAATAAACACTCCTAACCTCCCCATGTAACGAGCGGCTTTCGAGGTTGGGGGGTATACCGAAAGCCGTTCTTAACATGGGGAGGTTGAGGTGCTTATAATACGCTAGGGCACGTCGTAAAAATTGACCCCATTTTTTTTCCGTTAAATTTTCTTTTGGGGGAGCTTTCGTTAAGATTAGCACTTCTTTGTTTACAAAGTAATTCGGCGGAAGTGACGTCAAATAAATTTTAAGGTACAGATGACCAATACTATATATAACGTAGTTTATTATTATTATTACTATTACTATTATTATTATTATTATTATTATTATTTATTTATTTATTTATTTATTTGAAATAAACAGTTTATAAATATTTTTATAACAGTTCTATTTTCATGCTTGATTTGAAAAGAAAAAACACCAATTCCTGATGTTTGATTTTTTAAAAATAAAAAAAAACAATGCATAAACATATTTTTATTATAAAGTTTATAATTTTGTTATAAAATTTTAAATAAAGACTCTTTGAAAAAAATTATTTTATATTTGCTTTAAAAAAAAAAAAAAAAAAAAAAGCTACATTATATGCAGTACTGTTGGTCATCCGTACCTTAAAATTTGTCTAACGTCACTTCCGCCGAAAGGCTTTGTAAACAAAGAAGTGCCAATCTTAATGAAAGCCTTTTTGGTACTTATACACTTATTGTACCGCACTATGTTTTCATATTTTTAAGTTAAATTCAAGTTTTACTGTATCCTCTTTTATTAAATTGTTAGGTGAAAGTACAGAATAGTTACAAAACCCCTTACCCATGTTAAGAATGGCTTTCTAAATAATAACGTTATTATTTCAACGCAGTACAATTAATGCATAAGTACCATAATTTTTGGATTAAACTTAGGTGAAAGTACAGAATAGTTACAAAACGCCCTCCCCCTCCCCATGTTAAGAATGGTTTTCTAAATGATAACGTTATTATTTCAGCACGGTGCCATTAATGAACAAGTAACTCCTTTTTTTTGCGTATAAATTTGTTTTGTGCGTAAAAAAACATTTCTAAACAATAAGAAATATTGGCGGGATGAAGACGACATTTTAAAAAGCTATGGCCGCCAGCGTCCAGCGATTAAAAAAGTTAATTAAACTTTGATTTTTAACATTAAATTAGAATTTTATTTTCAGGACAATAAAATATAATTTAAGACCGAAAATCAATTTTATCCAAAATTTGGACGGAAATGAAATGAAAATAAAGGAAGATATTCCAATAATTCTTAATTTAGTAAACTGTTGAAGTTGTTGAACCGCAAAGAATTATTTTAAATAACTAAAAATAGCTCTACCAAAAGTTTTCGATGTTTTATCGGCATTGCCACCAAAATATTAAAATCAAAATTAGTAAAACATGAATTTAAAAATTCTAACACTTAAATCGTCTGATTTAAAATAAATAATTAAAATAAATCAAATATTTCGAAAGAAAAAAAGAAAAAACACACATAAAATCTCTTTAAGATAAAACAATTTTGGGTTTACAGCAGTCTGTACACATAGATTCGAAAAAGTTGTCAAAAAAACAAATATATAACAAATAAATGTTATCAAAGGCAAGATAAGTTACTTTTCTACCTGATTGGGCATACTTTTAGTGTTTTTATTCAATGTAACATGTTTATTCAGCTCGAAAAGCATACAGTGTTTACCGATGTATTGGAAAATTCAAAATGGCGCCCGAATCTCTCTTTAACACGGTAAGTTCGGGAAAAGATGTTATAAATAATAAACTAGACAAAATACTGTTAGAAATTCGCTCATTATATGTTACCATGACATAAGTTGACATATATTCGGTGTTTTTTTTAATAGTATTTTTTCTAGTTTATTATTTATAACACCTTTTCCCAAACTTACCGTGTTAAAGAGAGTGTCGGGCGCCATTTTGAATCTTCCAATACATCGGTAAACACTGTAAGTTTTTCGAGCTGAATAAACATGTTACATTGAATAAAAAAAAAAAAAAATGTATCCAATTTGGTAGAAAAGTAACTTATCTTGCCTTTGACAACTTTTTCGAATCTATGTGTACAGAAATACAAACCCAAAATTTTTAACCCGAAACTTTTCTTAAAATATTAGGATTTTTTTTAACTTGTAATAAAGTAAATAAATAAAAAGCACGATATTAATTATTTGTTATTATTTATTTAGTATTATTTATCATTTATTTATTATTTAATCTTTGTTTATTACTTATTTATTAATTTATTATTATTATTATTAGTAGTAGTAGTAGTAGTAGTAGTAGTAGTAGTTAATCGATGGCTGTCATGTTGTCAATGAAAAAATAAAAATGAATTTTTTATGGATATTTTTTAGACTTTAAAGAGGGGTTCATTTTCAGTGCTTGTTTATATAAAGTCGACAGGTCAATTCTTTTAGTGTGTCGTTTTAAGCAAAAACATTACTTACTTTACTTGTCATGTCGAAAATAGTACTATATCCAGAAATTACGAAAATACATCGATTAGAAAATTATTTATAGTTAAAAGTAATTTTTACAGAAAATTGGGAGAAACTGCATTTTTCCTAAATGTAAACACATTGAAGATTGCGAATACAGGGAACATACTTATCTCCCGTTTCGTCACTTTAATGGCTAATATACTGTTTTTAGACCATAACGATAAATTCGAAAAAGTGATCAAAAATGCAAATGCATAACAAATAAATGTTATCAAAGGTCTGTAAATGATTTTAGTGGCTTTGCTCACTTTAACCGGTTCGAAAAACAGTGTCTAGCATTACGTGAGAACAAGTAAAATGGCCGCGACTTGGCTCCTAAACATCTAAAGTTTTGTGAATGACTCAAAACTAAAAAACAAACTACTGTAAAAAAAAAAAAAACAATAAAAAAAACACCCAATATGTGTTACCGTGACATTTACTAACTAAAATCACAATAGCAGTTGTTCTATTCGAAAACTTTTCGTAATTTTTTCATATATTACTATTTTCGACATGTAGTACGTAGTTTTTAGCTTAAAGCCACGTATTTAAAAAAAATTGATTTGTCGACTATTTTAACAAGCACCTCAGTTTCTTACATAGATTTAATGTAAAGCAATAACCTATTCCCTGGCCACATATCGTAATACAGAACGGGTAACCATCTTTTCTGTATTTTTAAAATGGCCGCCATTTTAAAAATAATTAATTTTATTTTTTTGCTATTTTTATAAATACCAGTATATTTAAAATTTTTCATTTTGCACTCCCCTAATGACATAAGGTTAGTGTTGAGGTTAATGAAGGCTTTTTAAAAATCTTGGCAAAAAAACTTTCAGAAGAAATTTCTTAAAATGGCAGTCAATTTAGAAATACCCCTAAAAAAATGGTTACCCGTTTTGCCCTATGCTATGTTGTTGATCTGGAAGTGAAGTATAATTTTACGTAAAATGTACAGTAAAGAAATTGAACCCACACTATAGTTTGAAAAAATATATTTACTTGAAATTATTTTCCATATATTTGTGACCTCTCAAAAATAAAAATAAAATGAGGCAAAGCTAAAAATTTAACCGTTGCTTTAAGCGTTTTCATTTATAATTTTTAGGTTTAAATTATTTTTTATAATCAAACATTTGGACGGTTTCTTTGCACTTTTTAGATATCCGTTATAAATAAGATATATTAAAATTATTTATTAAAAATAATAAACCTACCCTAAAACTAATTCTTAATAAAATTGTCATATAATTTAATACAATTTTTTTTAAAATAATTTATTAAAATACCTTAAAATATTTTCATTTTAAAAATGTTATTAAGTAAAAACTTTTGTTTAATCCTTTGGTTAAAAAAAATAAAGAGAAAAATTACAAAAATTTTTTTTTTCTGATTTGAACCAAAATATTTGTTAATAGTTTTATATATATATATATATATATATATATATATATATATATATATATATATATATATATATATATATATATATATCTGTAGATTTTACGTTGTTGCTTTTTTTCTTTTTCCATAAGTAAACCAAACCTATTCAGTAAAAAAAAAAGAAAAATTTTTTTTTTTAATAATCAACATTAATTTAAAAAATAAATGAATTATTTGATAACTTAATTAATAATAGTTTCAATTTTTTATTTAATTTTTTCCTTTTTTTTTGTTACTTCTTTTATTTTCTCTGAAAGGAGAAAAATATTGAAGTTCATTTTTTTTCTTTTCGTTTCGTCTTCTCCTCTCAAGAATTGTCAACATTTTGTGGGGATTTTAAGCAGAAAAAAAATTATATATATATATATATATATATATATATATATATATATATATATATATATATATATATATATATATTCAAAAAAAAATTTAAATGCACACATACACAAACCTTAAAAAAATCTCCACGAAACGTGTAGACGTACTCCCCCCATCTTCATCTTGAAAAAAATAAAAATCAAATTTAGTTTTTAATTCTTCGAAATTTATAAATCGATTAGGTACGAATTTTGTTTAAATTATTAAAAACTAAAAAATCAATAAAAACGCTACTTATTGGCGATATACACATTATCATAAATGAAATACGTATTTTTTTACTTTCTTTCCACCTCAGCAATCAGCATACACCATTAAATTTGACGACTTTTAGAGTTTTTCGGATATGCTGAAAACGAATATCTCATTTAAATTTAGGGCATTCTGGATATTAAGACCTTTATTATTCAATGTAATCCACTATGTTTTTACTGCAGGACAGCAGGCCACGTTTTCCCGACTGGAAAGTAAAGTACTAATGAATGCGCATACATGTTACAAACACCCCCTCCTCTCCATGTTAAGAATGGCAAACACTATTGACACTTATTAAGTAATACATTCGAAAAAGAATATCTTTTATCCAGAGAAAACGACTTGTCTGTGCAAAATTTCAATGTGATATTCGGTTTCAGCATACTCAAAAACTTATAAAAGTCGTCCTTTTAAATGCGTTTGTTAAGGTGTAAAGAAAGTAAAAAATACCAGGAAATATAATGGGAAATTAATCAAAAACAATTTATTATATTATTTGGGTGGTTATTTTTACGATTAGCGTTTCTATTTCACTTCCGGGTGCCAGTGATGTGACGAATATTTTTCTAAAAACGTTATTAGGTAATTGTCACGTGAACGTACAGAATAAATAAAGGAAACCCCTCCCGATGTTAAGAAATGCTTTTCTGAATAATAATGTTCCTATTTACTTGCCTCCCCACGAGGGCAGAGTTAGACACAAGGTCGTTTTTTTTTATGTGGGGAAAATCCACCTCCAAAAAGGCAATTCTCTCAGTATAGAAGCTATTCTCCTCCACTGACTGAGGACAGAAAAAGTGAAGTGTAGTATCAGAACAGATACTACACTTCGTTCTAAGCCAAATTTTTTTAGAAAAGCCAAGCTTAGCATGGGAAGGTAGGGGGTGGATTCCTGTACTTATTCTGTACTTTCATCTAACAATTTAATAAAAAGACATCGTAAAAATCAATTAAAAACGGAAAATCCGGAAGTGAAATCGAAACAGTAATCGAAAAGATAACGCTTATATATATTTTTTTTCACCGAATTATTATCGATTAGACACTAATCTATCAGATCATCAAAAAAAAAATTAAATAAATAAATGTCAATATTTAGACATTTGACTAGAGTAAATCGATCCCCCATTTGGAAATACTTAACAAGAACACGTCACGTGAGAGTTTTATTTTTTAATTTGCTGGAACTTGATAAAATTATTTTTGAACAGAGCGGGTGTTTGTTTATTTATTATTATTTTTTGGCATGGGGTCGCCATTAAAGAGCTCCTTCTGCGCAAGGAATTTTTTTTTTTCTTAGATTGGGGGGAGGGAGGTCATATCTGCCTTTTTTTCTTTTTTTTTGCTTTCATTTATAATATAATTTTGGTAATTTTTTGTACATTAGGTCCACCTTCACAATTTTCTTTAAAATGACGACTTTCAAGGGTTTTCGACTATGCTGAATGCGAAAATCTCATTTAAATTTTGCAGAGACAAGTAGTTATCGAGATATAAAAAAAATCTGCAAAATTTAAATTAGATTTTCATATTCACCGTCGAAAACCTATAAGATCGTCATTTTAAAGAAAATTGTGGAGGTGGACCTGGAGTACCGAATGTAAAAAATAACATATTTTTTTAAGGGATGGGGAAACGGCGTAGGAGGGGGTGGCAGCCATTCACGTACACCGTATCCCCCTCCCCTCCAAAAAGATTAAATTGTCAAAAGGCAGATATGACCCCCTCACTCCCACCCCAATAAAAATAAAATTTTGGAAAAACGAAACCGGGTTGACTTGTTTTCAAAAACGAGGAAGCCGAGTTGATTTGTTTTACTTGTAAACAGCAATATTCAAAATGGCGACTAGTGAATTTAGAGGCAGAATATGAATCATTGATATCATAAGAAATACTCGCCGGCGACAATTTTAAATTTGATTCGTTTAAAAAAAATCCGAATACACTTAAAAATCAACTTTTTAATATAAGTCTTCATTTAGTCGTCTACCATGCCACAAATGCTGATTAATTCCAAATTGAAAGTAAAACTCACGGTAACATCTATGCACAAGTACCTGTTTTGTTTTATAAATTTTCAGATTAGGTCCACCTCCACCTCTACCTCAACAATTTTCTTTTAAATGACGACTTTTATAAGCTTTCGACTATGCTGAATAAAGAAAATCGCATTGAAATTTTGCAGAAATAAGTAATTATCGAGATATAAAAAGTTGTATTATGCATTGCATTCTTTGGCGGACATTTTTTTGCGCCAATAAACAAATCTACTCATCTATGACTTGCACGCGCATAAAAAAAGATGGCCGCCAAAAAATACAATGCATAATACAACATTTTATATCTTGATAACTAATTATTTCTGCAAAATTTCAATGGAATTTTTGTAGTCAGCATAGTCGAAAACTTATAAAAGTTGTCATTTAAAAGAAAATTGTTGAGGTGGACCTAATCTAAAAAAATACCGTCATTTTTAATAAAATAAATATTTTTCAAAACAAATTTTGTTTTCTCGTCAAGTGTTTCCAATATGGGGATCGATTTACTAGAGCGTTGTAATTAAAAACTGAGCACCCCTTCAAAATGTTTAAATATTAACTATTTTAATATAATTTAATAGATTAGTGTCCAATTGATAATAATCAGCTGAAAAAATGCAAAACAATAACAGGGTTTTTATTACTGTACACATAGATTCGAAAAAGTTGTCAAGAAACAAATATATAACAAATAAATGTTATCAAAGGCAAGATAAGTTACTTTTCTACCTAACTGGATATATTTTTTTTTTATTCAATGTAACATGTTTATTCAGCTCGAAAAACATACAGTGTTTACCGATGTATTGGAAGATTCAAAATGGCGCCCGACTTTCTCTTTAACACGGTAAGTTTGGGAAAAGGTGTTATAAATAATAAACTAGACAAAATACTATTAAAAAAACACCGAATATATGTCAACCTATGTCACGGTAACATATATTGAGCAAGTTTCTAACAGTATTTTGTCTAGTTTTATATTTATAGCACCTTTTCCCAAACTTACCGTGTTAAAGAGAGTCGGGTACCATCTTGAATTTTCCAATACATCGGTAAACACAGTATGTTTTTCGAGCTGAATAAACATGTTACATTAAATAAAAACACCGAAAACATATCCAGTTAGGTAGAAAAGTAACTTATCTTGCCTTTGATAACATTTATTTGTTATATATTTGTTTTTTGACAACTTTTTCGAATCTATGTGTACAGTAATAAAAACCCCAATAACAAGAAAAAAATTATAAGTGGAGTGTACATTGTCATCGTCCGCCAGTTCACTTACTCATTTGTGACCTATTTGAGTAATAAAAAATGCTTAATATAAACATGTCTATTTGGCGTAAACATTGGTTGATGGCAGCCATTTTGTTTTGTCGTGAAGTAAGATACCAGACCGAACCGGAAATGACGGTAGGATAATTCAAGTCATTAAATTAAAAGTGGGTTCAAGAATGCAGTTCCGGTCCGGTCTAAGACCTTACTTCCTGAAAAAAACAAAATGGTTGGCATTCGCAAGTGATTATTACGTTAACTTAAAATGCTTAAACGCAAATAAGTTATAAATTAGTTAGTAAATTAGCAGAACTCCACTAATAACGTTTTTTAATTTATACTGAAGATTTCAGCTTTAATATAGCTATCATTGAAACACTATTATCTTAAACAAAGTAAGTTGCACTTGTATAATAATTTGGGTTATTTAATAACAAAACAATGCTGTGATTATTACGGCATTGTTTGGTTGTAATTAATTAATTAAACCAAATTGTTATAAAATGATAACCAGTTAAAGATAATTTTGTTTCAAATGTCAACCATCTTCAAGCTAAAATCTTCAATATAATCAATTAAAAAATCAGAACAGGCGGTACTTAATCGATTATTATTCGGAAAAGAAATTAAAAAATTTGATTTTTAAAAATTGTTACGATTTGAAGGGGGGGGCGTCAAAACACATCCGCATTTTTTTCTTAACATTTTGTTTACTTTTTTTTTTTTTCTTTTTTTTAACTAGAAAGTGGATCCTATTTGTGGAAGTTTTGTCCGCGTATTAAACTGCGATGAAGTGACCACCACATCATCGGGGATTATCTGTCTGGTTTTAGTGGTGCTTCCCGAATTTGAACCATTGGTCAACTTCGGTACGGCACCATTCCGATTATTTCCCGAGGAATTTCGCCGACTTAACATGGTCAAGTTGGAGTTGGCCCCTCCCCCACCGACGGTGGAACTGGCCAAAACCGCGGCTGCAGCGCTAGTGGTGGTAGTCATCGCACTGGTGTTAGTATCCCGGTTCTCGTTGGGCGGAGGCTTTGGTAATCGCCTCCGTAGCCACGCATGCCGGAGGGCCTGGCTGGGGGTCATCCTGGTACATGGGTCCCAGTCCAGGCACCTCCGCATGAAGTCCAAAAACAGTGGATCGTCGCAGCCCTTCAGGGCCGATACGATCTCTTTACTCCCGGGCGAGCCGCGCGGCTTGCCCCGACGCGATCGGCCGCCGTTTATAACGTTCGAGCCGTCGGGTAACGTGGTCACCGTACAATACCGTGGGTATCCTTTTGAACTGATAAAATTCCGAGCCCGTTTCGACTGGTCAAGCAGTTTCTGTGGGGGCATACCAAGCAACTCTATTATACAGGCTAGCTGATCGCTCTCATCTTCGCCGGGGAACAAAGGGTAGCCGGTCAGTAACTCGGCCAATATACACCCTAAACTCCACATGTCTATAGGCATTCCGTACTTGACCCCTAAAATCACCTCAGGGGCCCGGTAGAATCGGGACTGGATGTACGTGTAGATCCGTTGGTGTTCGTAGCAGCTTGAACCGAAGTCGATCACTTTGATTCCGCTCCGGCCCTGCTGTTTAAGTAAGATGTTCTCTGGTTTTAGATCGCAGTGGATTATGCGGTTTTTGTAAAGAGAATCAAGACATTGCAAGATGGAATGGGCAAATTTGCGGACCAGTTGAAGGGTGAAACCCTGGAACTTGTTCTTTTTGATCAATTCGTACAAGTTCATGCTTAGAAGTTCGAATGTGATGCAGATGTGGTTGCGAAAAGTAAAATGTTCCAGCATGTGCACGATATTCATAGAGTTGTCGCGGTCCTGCTTCTTGAGGTGGTCCAGAATGCGGATCTCCTCCTGTGCCTGGCGATGGAAGCGTTTCTCGTTGCGGACCATCTTGAGGGCGACGTGCTGCTGCACCTTGTGGTCGTAGGCCTTGACCACTTGGCCGAAGCTGCCCTTGCCAATGATCTTGAGCACCTCGTACCGGTAGGCGATGTGATCGTGGGGCACGTGCAGGTAGGAGCCGTTGTCGTCGTCGAAGCCGTTGTTGTTGGTGCCACCGACCACGCCCTGTCGCTTCTTGGCGTTCGGGCCCACGAAGTAGACATGTGTGTAGTTGAAGATCTCATGGTGTTCGAAGGTGGTCAGCTTATGCATGTATTGTTTCATCGCCACCTCAGGGACTAACGCATTGTTGTTGGCGGGCCCGACGTTCACGCCGACAGGTACCCTCCGGTTATTGTTATTAATAAAACTCGTGGTGGTCGTAGTCGTTGGGTGGCGGTGGTACTGATGGTGGTGATGATGATGGTGGTGATGGTTACCGCTGGACACGAGAGACGACTGGACGCTGTTGCCGGTCGCCGGTGCGTTCGTGACAGCTGGGATGCGAGTAATGTTAGTAGTATTATTGTTATTATTGTTACTATTATTGTTGTTATTATTGTGACCGACCCCACCAACACCGCCGCTTAAATTAGTTAGGACCGTCGTGGTGACGCTGGACGAGGCAGGTGCGGCCGTAGATGTGGCCAGGGCATTACTGGCGGTGTTGGTGGAGGGCGCGACCACGAGGTTCTGGCTGTTGGCAATAATGGTCGTCGTATTATTATAACTGACCGAAGAACTCAGACTGGTTGGAGAAGTGGTGACCACCACAACTTCGGCCTCTCCCTTCTTTTTACTGGCAGGCGGGCTTATAATTACAGCAGTTGTCGAGGTCGGGGAAGCGGTGGAGGAGAGATTGCTAAGGTGGTTACAACAACTGCACGAAGGATTGAGAGTATTATTGCCTCCACCGAATCGATGGTGGTCGGAGAGAGACTGGACTCGGACCAACGGATTCCGGCCCGATCCGGGTTTGTTATCCCGTTGGTAAAAGTTACTATACTGTGGCTGGTGAGTAGTCCCAGTGATATTATGGGCACTGTTGTTGATTAGAGATGTGGTAGCAGTGGCGATGCTAGCGGTGCCGGCGGCGGCTGCGAGGGCCGCTGATATGTTATGGGGGTTCGACGAACTTCGTAGCCTCCGAGTGACGGGGTTATTGTTAGCGGTTGTAGCAGCAGCGGAAACGCTGCTCTTACAGCTGCTGCTGTGGTGTGTCGGGTTGCCAGCACTGATGCTGTTGCTGCGGACAGCGGGTAGAATGGTGAGGAGGGGGGACGACGCCGAGGATGAAGGGTGGGTACCCCGGCAGCAGCCCTGGTGATGCGAGGGATGAAGATGGGACGTAGTTGGGGAGGAGGACTGACGATGAAGAGGGGGGTTGTTATGATGGTGGGAGAGAAGACGTCGACTGGTGAGGGGAGATGATGACGATACTGATGATGATGATGATAACAGTTGTTGATGACTGTTGTATTGCTGTAGATCGTGATGATGGTGATGTTGATTGTAGTGTGTTGTTTGTTGTTGTTGTTGCTGTTGGTGACGGTCGCAATTAACGTTGGTCAATTCCTGTCCCGCAGAAGGAGAGGAACTCGTCGACCCGTAAGGACTGTTTTGTTCTTGCTGTCGACGGTACAGAAGGCTGGGTGCGATAACGGGGACAGGCTGAGGGCTAATTGGAGAAACCCCTGTAGGAGTATTAACACAAAGAGTTGCTTTATTAGTAGTACTGCTACTACCAACACTGGCAGGACCTTTTCGACTACTGCTAGAGTTCTTGTATGACCCAGTGCTATTAAAAGGTACGAATCCAGACCGTTTTCCGACAACCAAGCCACGACAGGATTCTTTGTCTTCGGGGTGTATACCTCGACCCTCTTTTTTAATTTGTTCGTCTTGCTCGTCTTGGTAATGATAGCAGTAATCGTCCGGTGGGTTAGCCTGCTGTTGTTGCTGATGGTGTTGGTAACGCTGTTGTTGTTGCTGTAGGCGATGGTGATGATGATTATCGTTACGGTTGGGTCTCTCTTCTCCTGGTTGTTGTTCTGCCTCTTTTCGGATCGTGGTGATGCTAGGGTCGTCGACGATGCAGTAACGGTGCTGGAGGCTTTGCTGCGACAAGAAAGGGGGAGGGCGTCCGTCGTCGTTGAAAAAGTCTTCTCGTTCGTCGTTGTCGTCGTCAAGTCCTCGGTCGCCATTTTGTGGATCTCCTCGCGCAGCGTTCGTCGGCGCCGTAATACGCCGTCGTCTTCCTCGTCCGCCAGTCCCGACCCCCGGCCGCCCGCCAGCGGCCGGCACCACCACCAAAACGTCTGTGGTCGAACTCTCCGGATCCTCCCGTCTCTCCTGGACTTTCTCTCTCCGGCCAAAGTGCCTCGGTTGTTGGTCAGGAATCGCGACGACGACGGTACTATTTGATTCGGAGCGCGGAGGAGGCGGCGGCGGCGGGTGGTTGTTCGTTTGCGGTGAATGAAACTTTCCGCTGCCCCCACCACCACTCTGTTTATGTTGGTGGTGGTGATGGGAGTGGTAATGTTGCTGTTGGTGGTGATGGTGATGGTGATGGTCGCTGTTACTATGGAGCTGTTGTTGTTGATGGTGGTGATGATGGCTGCTAGGAATGTTGTGTTCTTGTTGGTGCTGGTGATGATGATGATGATGATGGTGGTGACTGGGACTGCCCGGCTCTTGCTGATAGCGATGATGGTGGCTACTGCTTGTGTTGTGCTGTTGGTGATGATGCTTTTGCTGGTTGTTAGGGCTGTTGTAATATTGTAGTTCTGTTTGTTGTTGTTGTTGTTGGTGGTGGTGGTGGTGGTGGTCGTCGTCGTCGTCGCCAGGGAAGTACTGCTTCGCATTGCTACCGCAACTACTATTACTACTACAACTATCGCTACTACTGCTACTACTTCGATTAGGATTTAAACTTGTGAAATCTCCACTGGTAGTGACCACGAGGCCCGAACTTTGTTGGTGCTGCCGGCCCTCAAACAACTGCTGTATCCTTCTGAACCCAATTTGACCACCATAGCGTTGACCACTGGAAAGTTGCGGACAAGAAGGAGGGGAAGACAGGTTTTTAATTTGATAATGTCCTTGGGGTGAAGCTAACAATGGCGATATACCTTCTTGGAGTCTCTGGTGTTGCTGGGGCGATAGTAAAAAATCCGGGGCACTAGTACAATTCGTGGGTCCAGTACCCAACGTACTTATAATATTAGTAATACTATTGTTGCTACTACTACTACTGCTTCGATTACAACCGCTACAACAACAGCTCCCGCTGCTACTACTACTATTACTACTACAACTTCCGCTCCGGGTGCTGATGATATTATTGGTAACACCGAGGTTGCTGTTCGACCCGAAATCACCCCCGGCTATCGAGGGTAGCGAAGAAGATGTCGACGGGGGTATATCCAACCGGTCCCCTGTCGAACCTGTTTTAATCCCAATTAAAACATTGGCACAGCTATTTGTACTGCTGCTACAACGCTGTTCAATTCCCCTTCTTGTAGTAGCAGTATTCCCAAGGTTGTTAGTCGACGGTAACAATAACCGATTGTTTTTACCTGAGTTTGTCGATGCGTTATAATAACCAGGTTGTAATAATTTCCTTCTAGAAGTGTCCGTAAATTCTGTTTTTGTTGACGATGATGATGATGATAATAATGACGGTGTTATAGGTGACGACGGCGAGGTGCCTGTCGTTTTTATAATTATAGTATCACCTTTACAGCAACTGTCTGTTCCTGGATGATTGACGTTATCGTGTGGTTGGTTTGTGGGAGTCCTTGGTGTATGTTGACCAGTCGTAAAAGATCCAGTTCCCCTTTTAGCCACAAGGGGAGACGTGCTTTTGAAGGTGCTGTAGGTACAATAACTGCTCCTGCTGGGATGCACGAGCACTGGGGTCACGCAGGCGACAGATGGAGTGTCGCCTATCCAACGAGGACGCCTGACTAATGACGAGACCCTTTCTTCGTCTCCCCCGTCATCTCTGCAAGTATTAGTCCCGTCATTAACAACACAGAGGGAATTGTGTCTCACTAGAGGAGATGACAGAGAGGGAGACAAAGTCGGGGTTCTGCATGGGGAAGGGGCACTATAAGTTAACACAGTGCTTCTGCTACTAGTAATGCTATTGTTTGGCGAGCTTGATTTGGTGGTATTATGATCATCACCAGTACCCACTGTAATGTTTGGACCCGATTTTTTGGTCGTGTGTGTCGATGTTATATTAGGCGAAGAGTTGCTTGTTTTAATGGTGATTATAGATCCCGTTGTTGTTGATGCGGTTTCGCGTACGGGTTTTGTAGAATCCGTGTTTGTTGTTATTGTTGTGGTGACGGTAGGATCAAAAAACTGACCAGTGTCCAGTCTCATCGTAGTAGGACTGGTCGGGGTTGTTGCAGTAGCTGCTTCAGTGTCCATTCCTCGAGGTTGTAGCAGGTCATCACCATTCGTATTATAGGCCAGAAACGACCTGCTTCCTCTCTGATGATCAGGGGGGATTATCTTCTTCGTCATCATCATAATAACCTCATGTTTTAGAGGAAGAAAGGGGGGTTATTTATCCTTTGGTTTTGTGAATGCGTATTTTTTTTATTTTTTTAATATTCTTTTGTTTATTTAATCCATTGTTTATGCACACACACACACACACATACATATATATATAGAGAGAGATAAATTTATCTCTGCGTGCAGTGTAGTAGTTGCATCTAGGGTATCTTTGGTTAGCGTTTTGGAAGCTTCGTTGTTTTGTTATTGGATATGACGAAAGAGATAGGAGACGTAGATATCCAATTCCGCAGAGCCTGGCGTCTTATCTTTCCACTTTCCACCTTCGGTGTCTGCTAGATTTGCCTTGCTGTTTTTTTTCACGTATTATAGTCCGCATTATTATTCCTAAAAGAAAACAAAACAAAAACAAAACAAAAAACAATAACTAAAAGATGGAAGTCGTTTCTCTTGTACTCCTTCTTCGGTTTTCAATGCCGACGAGTAGATTCCGTTTCTTATTTCCACCCCCCACCTTCTCTCCTTGCTTGCAAAAATGTCTGTTTTCAAAAACCCCTCTCTCTCTCTCTCTCTCTCTCTCTCTCTCTCTCTCTCTCTCTCTCTCTCTTCTCGCATTTGACAATATAACATCATCATCGGCCAACCACTTACCCTCTTCCCCCCTCCGACTCTCTTGGATTATTCCGCATATCGTTTCTGACTCTTCGCATCGCATCTGCTCAGTACCCCCATCCCCCCTCTTTAGATTGATTCTTGTAACCTGCCTCCCCCTCTATATTATTTTCTATTCTCCCCTTCCCTCTCCTCTCCTCTCCTCTCTCTCTCTCTCTCTCACTCTCTCTCTCTCTCTCTCTCTCTCTCTTTCCTTTTATCTTTGTTTTAAAATGCATTTTATTAATTCCACCTTTCCATTCTTTGGGGGAAATCATCTCAGTAAATTGAAACAACTGTCTGTGTCTGTCTGTCTGTCTGTCTGCCTCTCTCTCTCTCTCTCTCAGTCTCTCTCTCTTTCACTTTATATATATATATATATATATATATATATATATATATATATATATATATATATATATATATATATATATATATATGAGAAATTCAATTTAAACTCTGTAAATTAGAATTTGCAGAGTTTAAATGGAATTTCTTGTAATAATGCTCTATTTCGAATATTGAGCTTTATCATCTGGTTAGGATTGTCCTATAATATTAATATTTATAATCGCTTTAAGTTTAAAGAATTATTGTCCTTTTTTTTAAATATATCTTCCTTTGTCTATTTATTTATTTATTCCCCTCGCTTTGTCTCTCTCTCTCTCTCTCTCTCCTCAATTTTTTTTTTATCTCTTTCTCCTTTTTCTCTCTATCTATCTATCTATCTATCTATCTATCTATCTATCTAGTTCTTCGTAGTAACTGCGAATGGTATATCGTAATAATCATTGTTTAATTCTTTGATTGAACGACAAATGCACTTATAAAAATTAATATTTTCTTTTGGTTTCGAAACACATATGAACCAGACTACTTGACTTACGCTTCTTGTCAAGAGGTTTTTGAGTTCAATTCAATCCACTGCTAAAGTATACCCCACCCCACCCTACCCTCACACCCAGCACACACATTCTTAAAATCTATATTTTTACGATTTAACTATCTCTACTACCTCGACGTTGCTCGGGATGGAGGTTAACGAAAAATAATTTAAAAATAAAGTTCTCACTTGTCTCCCCGCGAGGACCGAATTAGACACAAGGTCAGTTTTTAATGTAAAGAAAATTCAACTACCCCGAAAAAAAAAAAAAAACACCCTAGACTAGGACAAAAAATATAAATTGCCTCAGTCTGGAAGGATTTTTTCTCCGCTGGCCGAAGACAGAAAAGAAGAAGCGTAGTATGCTTACAATTTTTGTTTTTTCATATAAATAGGATTTTTTTTTTTTAAATATTTATATTTAGTTTCCTCGTATTTTATCTTTGATTACAATAACTATTCAATGTAATAGTCAATTAAAAATAGGCAATTCACTCTTTATTTATTGAAGTTACATATAGGCGAGAAACACACACAAACCAACGGAATTTTATTTGATAGTTTTATTTATATAGACATTTTTTATCACTTAGATGAAGCAGGAAACTATACATACATACATACATACATACATACATACCTATATACATACATACATACATACATATATATATATATATATATATATATATATATATATATATATATATATATATATATATATACCTATTTACTATGCTTCCCCACGAGACAGAGTTAGACACCAGGGTCGTTTTTTAACGTGGAGAAAAGGTACAAAAATAAAAATTGTCTCAGTCGTGAAGGATTTCTCCTCCACTGACAGAGATCAAGAAATAGAAGTGCAGCATCTGAAGAACAGATGGTATTTATTTGCTCCCCCACCGAGCAAATTAGGCACAAGGCCGATTTTTAATGTGAGGAGTGAAGGGGAAATGGGGACCAGCTCCCCGGGGAGTAGGGGAGCTGGATAATGACAATTGGTATGAAGGGTTGCCCCTACATTGACCAAGGTCTTATATGTGGGGTCGCCCCCACATATGGTCTTTGCTTGCAGTATCTGCCGGAACAGATACTACACTTTGGTCTTGTTTATATATTTTATTGCTTTTAAAATTTTGTAAATAAACAAAAAACAAAAGATTGTCAAACAACAAAATTAGGCACAAGGCCCTACAAGAAATTGGGGAGGGGAAGGGTTCAGGGTCTTTGTGACTAAAGTGATTAGGTCAAGAGTAAGTTAGAAAAATATATATGGCAGTAATCAAGAAGTAAAAATTAAGTTTACAAGCCAAAATCTTCTGTAAACTTTAAGCGAATATAAATATTAATATTTATATCGTAATCCCAACCAAAAAAAAAAAAAGCTCAATGTTAAAATAAGAGGTAGAGCTTGTTATAGGAGAACATAATTAAACACTGTAAATTATAATTTATATGAATTTATTGTTCGACAGAATAATTAAATAAATAGTAATATTTCTTATCTCATAAAACAAGAAATTCATGTTAAGAATAATTTACAGTCTTTAATTGTGTTCGTGTGTGTATATATATATATATATATATATATATATATATATATATATATATATACATTATATATATATATATATAGAGAGAGAGAGAGAGAGAGAAGTTTAATGATTAAAGTTAAATTCTGTAGATTAAAATACATAAAAAATATATTTAAGTTAAGAATTTATTGTTTGAAACAAGGAATATATAGAGAAAAATTATGTTTATTTTCAATAGATGTGCTGAAAAGCAAAATATTTGTTTATTCATAGCTGAACATTAAACATATATATATATACACACACACACATATATATATATATATATATATATATATATATATATATTTATATATATATATATATGTATGGCACATTGTCTTTGTGTGCATTTCTATCTATCTGTGTGAGTGTAAGTTTGTTCCCTATTGATTTTTAAGCGCCATTCAAAAAACATTTTCGATATATTTGCTGATGAGCAAAATATTTGTTTATTCATAGCTGAACATTTTGCTAATTGCATTTCATTTCCTCTGATGATATGAGCCATTATTGAAAATCCATGGATTAAGGAAATAAACATAATTTTTCCTTTTTGGCTAGGATTGTCCTGAAAGTATTAACTCATTGTAATATCTAACTGAATAATTCACTTGATCTCTAATCTGTGATTTATCGCATTTATATATATATATATATATATATATATATATATATATATATATAAACAGTGTTTCATGGTAAACAACTGATGATCCCTTGAAAAATAAATTATTGGTATTATAGTAAATTCGAGAGCGAGTTGATGCAGTGATTGCAGGTGATTAAATGACTTACTGACTAGATGGTTTTCTAACGAATGATAAAATTTTTTTTTTTTTTTGTATAGTTTTAAAGGTTAAAAACTTCCAAGACTATATATATATTTATGGATAGAAAGATAGATAGATATGTCAGATCATCAAAGTTAATTAACGTTGAGCCTGGTCAGTACTACAATGGGTGACCATTTGGGAATTCTAGGTGTTGTATGTGCTCTCCGCTTACTTTGGCATTGTTTCCAGTCAGTCTTCAGCATCTTCTTGCCACTGAATCCAAGCAATGCCAATTCAGATGTGTGGTTGGTGATTGTGCAACGCTTGCCTCACAATTGCACATGCAGTTACTCTTACAGGGGTGTCCATTAAGACACAGGAATGGGTATGTTTGATCTGGTATAATGATGATTCATTAAAATTGTGGGCAGGGTTACGAAGTCAGAGGTTTTAGTTGGAGTCGGAGTCGGATTTCTAAAAGTACAAGGAGTCGGAGTCGGAATTTTTTATCCGACTCCGACTCCTTAAGTCCAATGAATTTATTTTTTTTACATGGTTTTGTTTTTTGGTTTTACCATTTTTTTTTTATTACATTTTCTAACCAAACAAGGCACATTGCCACTTTGATATAGGGGGCTGTCACCAGGGATCTAAGTTTCAGGTGTACTATGTAGGGAGTTTAACAGCAAGATGTCTGTTTACATTACACTTGAACTTCTGCATGTCAGTACAGTTGGGGAAGCAGGAAACCGGAAAAGAATTCCAAAGTTTAGCAGTTCTGGGGAAGAAGCTATTAGAGTAGAAGGTTTTCTTACATCTGGGGATCTCTACTGTGTAAGGGTGGCACTTTTTCTTACATCTACTGTGTAGGGGTGGCACTTTGCTGCTTGTCAGGTTTGTCAGGGTTATTTTCATCGGGGGGGGGGTACAAGAGCTTGTAGTTCGTCAGAGCATCCAACATTAAAATACTTGTAAAACAAGGAGAGGCATTCAACATTTCATTGATGGACAGGGGCGAAGCTTAGATAACAGTTCAGGACCTATCAGGTTGGCGACTCTCTTTAGAACACTGTCCAGGAGCGAGAGACTAGTAGCAGATGCACCAGCCGAAATGTGTCAGCAGTACTCGATACATGGGCGAATGGTGGCTTTGTAGAAGTACAGGATACTTTCAAGTGTAAGTAACTTTCTAGCACGGTAGAGAGAGTCCATCTTATTCGCAGCAGACTTGGCAATGATCTCAATGTATTTATTCCAACTCATGTTCCCTGTGAACGTTAAGCCAAGGAGTTTAAACGAAGTACTTTCAGGTAATGTATCTTTAGCCATAGCTATTGGTGGTTGAGAAGGCTTCATGTAATTATTAAAGGAAACGAGCTTTGTTTTGGCAGCTTTGAACGTTACCATCCATTTCTGACCCCATTCCACTACAGAGTGAAGGTTTCCCTCTAAGGTTTCCACCATTGCCTTAGATATGTGCTCATTAGTTTTCCCCACATGCCTGCTATAGAGTGTAATGTCATCGGCAAATATACCCAAGGGAGGAGGCGTGAGTGTGTGTCTGGTTTGAGCATTTTTGGGATTGAGCTATCATTTCATTCTATTTATTATTTTCAGATCTAGGTTGAGGTGCTAGGCAAAACGCATGTGGATAAGCCCCATCATGCAACATGAGTAGACCATCAGTTGGCTCCTCATCCACAGGAATGTGGCCTCGGGAATGCCCACCAGAGATGAGTGCAGGGTGCCTTTCCATGCGTGACATGGCACTACAAATATCCTGATATTACACAACTCATGATAGAACAGCCACTCTAAGTGCCATCAAAGGGCTTCTGTACTGTCAGTTGGAAACAGCAACCAGCAACTGTCAAACCGGTATCCTCAAACCTGTCCAACAGGAGTGTCCCAGTCCAATCATGTTAGCATATATGGTAAATAAGCACCCCCAATATGCCCAGTTATAGGAGCAGGGAATAAGGCAAATGTAGGGGACGGCATTCATTGCCCTAGTCAGGAAACAAGACTAAGCACTGGGTGTCTCTAATGAGTCCTCATGGCTACACATCTGCTCCTGGCTAATATGCAAAGAAGAGTATGGAGTATAGATAGGCAGAGCCTATCTACTCTTTAAGCAGTTTAGGTTTGCAAACCGGTGATTTGCTCAAGTCACCAGCTCTAGGGAGGTTGTCATCCAGGAATGAAGAGGCCTCCCTCCCCTGTTTGACTTGACGTATGAGATCAGTGGCACAGGTTTAAAAATCAGAGTTTTCCTTATCCTAGATGGATGACCTAACCAGATCTACTGGTCCATCAGCATTGAGGGGGTTTTCCCTGGATAGTGAGGATTGATAGAGTTTGTATTAAGAATTAGTATCTGCTTTGAAGTTACACTCCTCAGAATAGGATTAAGATTGCTTACGTTTTTAAAGGAGGTATGTATGAGTGTGGGGTGTAGATTAAAGTGAATATCTACTAAGGTTAAGAAAAGATCAAATGTGGTTTGTGGATTAGTGACTAATTGGAAAATTATAGTATAAGGGTTAAGGTACGTTTCCAAATGTGCTTTAGGTGTTAGTTTTCAAATAAAAATAATCACCAGTACTTTATCCCATCTGACAAAAGAAAGATATAGTTGCTAGTTAATATAGATCACTTATAATCTGGGCACAAACTGTCGCTATTAGTTATCTATTTTATAGATATTCTATAGAGTATAAATATAGGTTAAGCTAATGCATGCCTCAGCAATAGAAATCTATAGATGTTTAGTATTTATTGATTTTGAAAAGGTCAGCCTACTAAAGTTTAGGACCGGAAGCTAAACTCTCCTTCAAGGTACGTGTGAAGTATGTGATTTTATATCAGCTTGGAGAGAAGAGCAATTGATTTTTTGTCCAGTTGAAACAGGAGAGATGATAGAATTTACAAGAATACAGCATTAAAATACAATATAGATATACAGGGATTTAGGGAGGATTTTAAGAGTATGTTTATCATGCAAAACAGACAGAAAGGCGTCTTGGAGGCAAAGCATTATGTCTTTAAAGCAGACATTTAGAAATAACATTTGTGCGAGTTATTTTAGTAACATACATCAGTAACAATATACATGTGGCCAGTATAGGCCTTATATTTAAACATTAAACTTAGTCACAGAATGATAAATTATGATTTCCAAAAAGAGGGAAGCAGTATAAGTAAATAAGAGCAGGAAAACAGGTTTGGTGAATAAGCAATAACTTAATTGCTTCCTAATCAGTGATTTGCACAATTTAGCAGTTTTTGTATCGTCTTGCTTTTATTTTTGGAGATATCTCATATTTTGTTCTGTACTGTAATGCTTCCACTTTATCAAGATATTTCGGTCTGTCAGATTACTGCAAATCCTGTCTGGACAGCTGTTTTTTGTTTTGGTTGTGATGTCACACAAGATCAATGAAAGTTCTGTCTTTGAGTGGGATCACTGTAGATTACATTGGATAACAATCGGATTGTAATCTGAAAGTTATCCAGTTACTGAGTCAAATGGAATTTGGCAATTGGATTAGTTTGGGATCAATCTGGAATTACAATCTTATCTCCCCCACCCCAAAAAATAACGGGCATAAATCAATAAGAAGCAACCCATGGCACTATAGCCCATTATAGCTTCTTCCTTTTTTTTTTTTTTTTTTACAAAGAAGGCACCACTTATCAAGGCCCAAAGGTCACTCGAGGACAATGGTTAATGAGTGTACAGAAGTCAATGGCTCAATATCCTAGTAATCTTTAGTAGTGGAAATTTGGTAAATTGGATTACTTAAAGGGGTGGTTCATCAAGAATTTGTTTATGTTGACCTTGAATATAATCAAATTGTAGTTAGCTGCAAAGTAGGGAAATGAAAGAGAGTTCCACAGATGTGCAGTTCTAAGAAAGAAGCTTTGTTCATGGAATCTATGTTTATGATTAGGCACAGAAAATGAGTGGGGTAAATTATTGATAGTGGTTTCAGTTAGACGAGTTTGTGATGGACCCGTAGATCTTGTCAGATCATCCATATAAGAGAAAGAAAACTGATAACAAAACTGAGAGAGGGAGGCCTCCTCAATAATGGTTGCCAACCTTCCTGGAGCTAGTGACTCAAACAAATTCCCGGCTTGCAAACGTAACTTCCTTAAGGAGTCGATAGGCTCTTCCTATCGCTGGCTTTCACACTTCTTCTTTGCCTATTAGCCAGGCTAGAAGTACAATACCAGGGACTCACCAGAGTCACCCTGTGCTTGGCCTTATTTCCTGACCAGGACATTGAACTTCATTCCCCTATTCCCTATTTTAAATTTCTATCTTTCTCTCAGAAACTGAAAAAAATTGCTTGCATGCCACTTGCGCTCACAAGATTTGTTTGGGCCAGTCTTGTCTGAGAGGTTGAGGGTAACTGATTGCCAGTTTGTTTGCTGTTGTTTCTGACTGACAGTACAGGAGCCCTAACTCTTTGGTAACGCCTAGACTGGCTGCTCTATCATCAGATGTATAATATCAGGATAGTTGTAGTGCCATGTCACACATGGAAAGGACCCTGCTGCTACATCTGGTTGGCTTTCATGAGACCACACATTCTAGACTGGACTCGGCTAATGGACCACTGTGTGTGTATACTTGGCGTCAAAGCAGGCCCACTTTGTTCAAGACTCTTCCCCTAATCTAACATTAAACAAAAACATAATTAAATGACAACCCAAACGAATATCACGATAAAACCAGACAACCACCCACCCCAAGATCGCCATGGGCATGGAATATGTGCCTACATTAAAGATAGCTTTCCCTGTGGTAGGGATATCTCCAGAGAAGACCCTAATTTACCTCATATGTGCTTCTGGGTTGCACTTGCTTACACCACCACATTTATATTTGCCCTCTATCGCCCCCACAACAGCGGTGTTACTATCTTTAAGAGTATATCTGAAAAAATTTACCACATCTTGTCTGCTCATCCTTCAGCTAACATTCACATTTGCGGTGACTTCAATATCCATAATGTGAAATGGCTGACCCACTGAAATAAGACCGATGATGAGGGGAGGTTCTGTCATGATTTTGCCATTGCCTATGATCTCACTCAGATTGTTCATGAACCCATCTGTGTGCCCGATACTACCGGTCAGTAGGCAAACCTTCTAGATCTTTTTCTCACAACTTCCCCTGAGCTATGTTCATGTTCCATTCTATTTCCTCTGGGATCCTCCAACCACTCAGTTGTATCAGTTAAGATAAAAATGAAATGTAATAAGTGTTCAGACATACCTCTCCACCATACTGTATATCGATACTCTATGGCTGACTGGGATAGCTTCCATACATTCATATCTGATCTACCTCTGCATTCCATGTTTAAAAAGGATGTGTCTTCTATAGTGTCAGACCTGATTGAATGGTTAATTGTAGGCATAGACCAATTCATACCATCCAAAAGATTTCAACAAAAACCTAACAGCCAGCCATGGTTCTCCCCAGCATGTGTTGCAGCCATCATGCACAAAAATCACTTTTTCCATAGGTACCAATGTAATAGATGTACTGAGACTAAAGTTGCTTTCAGAAACGCCAGCAACCACTGTAAAAGAGTAATAAAAAATGCAAGAGAGCTATATGCTCAGTCCGTTAAATCCAAAGTAGCTGAGCAGTGGCTTGGTTCCCACCAGTTTTGGCAAATAACAAACAGGATCCTGAACAGAAGTGTGTGTTCTATCCCAACCATCATCAATGGACCTGAGATCATCTCGTCAGCATCAGACAAGGTCAAAACATTTGCCAAGATTTTTGCAACTAATTCTACCCTATGCGACGAAGGCCATCAACTCCCCATATTTCCTCCTATAACAGACAACACGCTATGAAACATACAAATATCTGTGCATGATGTCACCAAGCTAATCAAGAACCTTGATTCCAGTAAAGCAACTGGCCCTGACAGCATTCCAATTATAGTGTTGAAAAAGCTTCAACCAGAACTTGCCCCCATACTTACAAAACTGTTTAAGCTTTACCTTAAGGAGAAGTGCTTCCCAACACCCTGGAAAACCGCATCAGTATGCCCTGTATCTAAGAATTCAGGTGATAAGTCATCTCCCTCTCAGTACAGACTAATAAGTCTCCTGTGTGTCATGAGTAAGCTGCTGGAATTCATATTAAATAGAAAAGTAGTCAACCACCTCAGCAAAAATAACCTTCTTAGTGACACGCAATATGGTTTCCATTCTGCTAGATCTACAGCAGATATGCTAATGATTATATCTCATAGGATTAGCGAATCTCTTGACAAAGGCTTCCTTTCTCGGGAAATTGCTCTTGACATATCAAAGGTCTTCAATAAGGTATGGCATAAAGGCCTACTTCACAAGATTCCCAGCTACGGTATAACTGGAAATGTTTTCTCAATCATTAAATCATTTCTCTCTGATAGGTTCATAATAGTAGTGGTTAATAGACAGAAATCAGAGGCCCACAGTATTAATGCTGGAGTCCCTCAAGGGTCCATCCTGGGCCCAACTCTCTTCCTGATCTACATCAATGATCTCCCAAAACACATACTTAAATCATTCGTTGACATCTATGCTGATGACACGATCATCTGTTGCAACACATCAAAGTCTGTAAATGACCAAGTTCTCTCTGATTCTCTCTCCTCTGATCTTGAGCAAGTGATACAGTGGGGGAAGAGGTGGCTGGTTACTTTTAATGCATCTAAAACCAAACTCCTATCTTTACATCATCAACGCTCTGACCCCATCTGGCATCAATTGAAATGGATGGCTCTCGTCTTGGGGAGCTTCTGGATTTGACTTTTACTCCTGATCTGAAATGGAACACGTACATCAAGTCTGTTGCCAAGGTCGCTGGGAAAATAGTGGGATCCTTCTAACGCTCCAGAAGATATCTTACTGCTGATGCAATTCTCTATCTATATAAAAGCCAAGTATGTCCAAGGATGGAGTACTGCTGCCAAATCTGGGCAGGAGCTGCTAAAAACAGCCTATACTGCCTTAACAAAGTACAAAATAGACTTCATGGTTTGGTGGGGGATGCCCTTTTCTCTTCCCTGCAACCTCTCTCCCACAGAAGAGACATTGCGAGCCTGTCTTTGTTTTATAGTTACTTGCATGGCAAGTACTCGTCTGAGCTCCAATCTCTGGTCCCCCCCTCACCAATCTTTCACAATAAACACCCTCTAGCTGAAACCACTGTCAATAATTTCCCCACTCTTTATCTGTGCCTAAATCAAAACGTAGATCCAATGAACAAAGCTTCTTTCTTAGAAGTGCACGCCTGTGGAACTCTCTTCCGTTTGCCTATTTCCCACCTGACTCGAACTTGGATGTCTTCAAGTCCAACATAAACAAATTCCTGATGAACTGCCCCCTTAAGTAAGACACTTTACCAAATCTTAGCATTAAGTGAAACAAACTTACACTCTCCCATCCCCCTCCAACTTCTTTAACATTACAGGATACTTCCCTCTCGGCCATAAGGACTCGGGTAGATGTATGCACGCGCTTAGAGTCTATATTCGTAGCACCCTCCTTAAACTAGAGAGAAAAATCTTGAATCGGATGACCAGGCTTTTATGTGCTTTTGACTAACATTTCATCACTGCGTTAGTTACTTATATTTTCTCTGCCGTTTTTTTTTTTTTTTTCAAATCAGGATTGTACCCTAATCGATCATGTCTCTGATAGTATAGATGCAGCACTCTCCTTGGATAGTAATGCCCAAATACATGCGTTTGGTGACTTTAATGTCCACCATAAAAATTGGCTTGGTTTCTCAGGTTACACAGATGCAGCTGGACGCTCCACTAATAGCTTCTTTATAGCCCATTCCCTCATATAAACAGTAATGTTTCCAACTGGCCTACCAGATCATGAACATCAGCAGGTTTCACTTCTAGACATATTCCTCACCACAGTACCTGAGTATTGTGTGACTAATGCCAACAGTCCACTTGGAAACGCAGACCACCTTGTGGTATCAGTTGACATTACATTTAAATCCCAACCTCAAGGTGAGGAACCATTGCTCAAAACCACAAGGTACTACAACAGGGCTTACTGAGAAACCATTAGATAATACATCTGAGATGCCCCATGGACCGATATCTTCTCTCTTCCTGCTGAACAGTGTGCCAATGATACAACTGAATGGTGCAAAGTGGGAATTGAAGCACATGTTCCCACACGGAAGTATTATAGCAAGCCCCACTCACCCCCATGGTTCACTACAGACTGTGCAGCTGCTATGGCACAAAGACAGCATGCATCCCACCAGTTTGTACGTCATAAGTCAAATACAAATAGGCAAAATTCATAGATGCTAGAAATCATTGTAAGAGAGAAATAGTGACAGTCAAAAGAAAGCATGCTGAAATAATCAGTGAACGCATAGAATTGCCAAAGATAGGAACTCGTGATTTCAGAAAAATCTATACTAGTGTAGTGAATAAAGGACAATCAGTAATTCCTCCAGTGAGCAGCAACCAGAAGGTTGCATGCACTGTAATGGAGAAGGCGGAACTGCTGTCCTGGCGATTGCCTCTAACTCCACCTTAGAGCCAACAAACAACTCCCTCCCAAATTTCCCTATGAGGACTAAAGCCACATTAGATGATGTAAAAATCACGCCTTCTCATGTCTGTAATACATGATACATCCAAGTCCTTTGACAAAGTCTGGCACAAAGAGCTGCTAATGAAAATTAAATCGTACATTATAACTGGACGTATACTAAATATAATTAGATCCATCTTAGACAATAAAAGCACACAGGTTGTCATTGATGGACATACATCCAAGCAGCATAACATTAATGCGGGAGTGTCTCAGGGGTCGATCCTTGGATCATTATTATTCCTGATATTCAAAAACGACCTCCCTGATAATATTGTGTCCAAGATGGATGTATTTGTTGATGATACAATGCTCTATAACATGCATTAGGAAAGAACAGATGTACATAAATCTAAGACAATGGCAAAATCATTAGAAAATGACCTTCAGACCATAGTTGAATGGGAACACAAATGGATGGTAATATTTAATGTTAGTAAAACTAAGCTGCTCTCCTTTAACAATAACAAGACACCTCTCGAACTGTTTATATCGATGAAAAAAAAAACACCCTACCTGAGAATTCTACCTTCAAACTCTTCTTTTAGGACTATTTTACCATATTTTACTTTGTGGGCAATATGAACTGGAACAAATACATAGAGGACATTGCAAAGACTGCTGCAAAGAAGGTGGGTTCCCTCTATCGAGCTAGAAGACTACTCACACCTGACAGTCTCCTGTACCTCTACAAGGCCACCACATGCTCATGCGTGGAGTGTTGTCGCCACATCTGGGCTGATGCATCTACCACTAGTCTCTCCATCTTGGATAGGGTTAAAAAAAAAAGTTGTCAATCTAATCGGTCCCACTTTATAAACTAAGCTCCAGCTCTTGTCCCAGCGTCACAATGTTGCATCTCTGTGCCTGTTTTAATGGAATGTATTCTGATGAACTCTTTGCACTTGTACCCCGTACATATCTCCGACAAACCCGTTCAGCAATAAGATCTCACCCTTTCACTGTTGAGATCCCTAGATGTCAAAAAGCTTTCTATTCTAGTAGTTTCTTCCCTTGAACAGCTAGACTTTGGAATTTCCTTCCTGCTACCTGCTTTCCTGGTCGTACTGATATGCAGAAGTTTAAATGTAACATAAACCAACTTCTTGCTAATCTTTCCTAGACATGGTCTCAAAAAGTAGACTTTTTCGTCCAAGTTGTGATATGCCTTGTTAGGAGTTAACGTGAGTAAAATAAATAAAGCTGGTTGAGTGTATATGTGAGTATATTTATCATACAAGTGAATGTTAAATATAAATAAATGATATACATGAAAAGTAATTATAAAATGCTTGCTGAATAGGAGGCTGGTATATGAATCTGCAGAATAGATTTCCACATAGTGGTCAAGGAGTCGGAGTCAGAGTCAGAGTCAGGAGTCGGAGTCGGAGTTGGGAGTTGGAGTCGGAGTCTAAGATATCAAAGGAGTCGGAGTCAGAGTCGGGAGTCGGAGTTGGGAGTCGGAATCGGAGTCTAAGATATCAAAGGAGTCGGAGTGGAGTTGGAGTCGGCATTTTAGGAATTCAAGGAATCGGAGTCGGACTTTCACCATCCGACTCCGCAACCGTGATTGTGGGGTCTGCGTACGCACCTGGTCCACAAAGTATGGAAATAAAAAATTAAAAAAAAAAAAACGTTTACAAATGTTTTTGATATAGATGTGCATAATAATACTTTGATAAGTATGTTTTAACTTAAATAGGGATAGTATAATAAAATTGTGGGGTCTGAGTTCGCGCCTGGCCTCCATAGAATGGAAATAGGCACACACTTTAATAAAGACTTTTCATATCTATCTGCGTAAGTATACTTTGATAATTATGTTTCAGTTTGA
The DNA here is from genome assembly GCF_053919585.1 of Euprymna scolopes. Classification (NCBI taxonomy): domain Eukaryota; kingdom Metazoa; phylum Mollusca; class Cephalopoda; order Sepiida; family Sepiolidae; genus Euprymna; species Euprymna scolopes. Next base: position 90,757,489 of record NC_136513.1, read on the forward strand.
AGAAATATGGTATAATAAAATTATAGGGTGTTCGTTTGCGCCTGACCTCCATAGAATGTAAATATGTCACAAAGTTTAACAAGAGTTTTTTAATATAGATCCACAGAATATTGTGATAAGTGTTTCAGTGTGAACAGGTATGGTATAATAAATTATGGGGTTTATCTATTTTATTTTTACTTTCATCATATTTTGCTTTGGTTTTGATACCGCCAAATTCGAAGCTATCTCTTTACAACCCTTCCTTTTCATAACCTATCATACTTTCATAAATCAGAGTCCATTTTCTGTATGCTGTTTTTGAACCCAGTCAACGATGGGTACTTTTGCTTGTATATATATATATATATATATATATATTGAAATATTACTTTTTTTTTTATATATATAGACTGGTAGACTAATATACATTCGATAATAATCCGCTGAAAAAAATTGCAAAAGAAAGACGAAAATAAAAAAATAGAGAGGGGCAAGCTCAATATTTTATTATATATTTCTTATAATTTTCTTGTAATAACTTTCTTTCGCTTTTTCTTTATTTTCTTATTTTAATTTTTAAAAATTTTATTAACATGCATTCCTGGCCACTTGCCACATTTGTCATTGTAAAATTCAGTTGAATAAAGTCTGAAAAAGGCCCTTCTGCTTGCGTCTTCGTTATATTACAGTATTTTAATCAAATAAATGTGTAACGAAAACTTTCTAAAAAAAATTTTTTTTTAAATGTTTTTAAGAAAAGAAAACACACATTTTTGTTTTATCGTTGTGAGATTTTCGATTCGATCTTGAAATTGCATTTGTCTACCCCTTCTATTACTCTCTAAATGTCCAGATTGAAAACCAAAAAAGTGGCTCGTTCGCAGTAGTGCACAATTGTCGTTATTTGAAATGGTTATTACTTAAAACCTCCTGAAACTAAAAAAAAGATTCTAATACATTCCACAGTTCGACAACGATTCTCGTGCGCAGCAAGCCGCACCTGAAGAACGTCAGACGTTATATCGGCTAAAGTGTTGTGAAACTAATTATGCTAAGAACACTAGTCTGCCTAATCATAATAATAAAACTGTTGAAATATTATTATAAAATATTGTTTATTGGCAAAAGACAATGTACAAAAAAGATTTGGAATATGTCGTTCGTGTGAATTGACTCTTTCGTCTCCTTCATATATTTTTAACAGATTCGACGTGATATTATCATTGCATGATTTACAATCAAGTCATCAAGGACACAATAAAAGAATGACAAACTAAGGCAGCGTGTGAATAATAATTGATTGATTTTTTTTTTTTTTTTTTCATTCGTGTCCTCTTTCACAACAACAACGACGGCAACATATTTTAACTTCTCGTATTGTGATAACCTTCTACGACTCCTCTAGATATATTACACATTACGCACAATGCTTGAAGTAAACCGCATCATCTTAAAACATATTGTATGTGATTTTGTTGTTTTCTTAAGCAGAACAAAAATGAAAAAAAAAAAAAATAAAAAAAACGCCCAAGTAACGTTTGCGTTGGCTCGGTCATGTGTGCAGGATGGAAGCTGATCGCATCCCAAAGGACATCCTGTATGGTGAATTCGTCTCTGGAACACGGTCAATCGAACGACCAACTTCTGCGCTACAAGGACACCTGCAACAGAGATATGAAGTCTTGTGGCATTCAGCCACAAGATCTCGAGTCAGAGACATCCGATCGCACAGCTTGGCGAGCAAAGGTTAAGGACGAGATCAAATTAACAGAAAAGAAAAGAGACAGACAATGTGAAGAAAAGAGAACCCGCAGGCGAGTGAGGATACAGTCAACTTCTGACACCCCTACCATCCCTACCGTTGACTACACCTACACCAACTGCCAACGTAGCTGCAAATCCAAAATTGGACTATTTAACCATAACAGACGCTATAGTGAACCAAACCAGATGCAGAGTGCCATTGTCTCAAGAGACAAAAGGTTGCCATCATAAACTCAATTATTATATAATATATTTAAATAAAAGTATAAATTTTTATATTGAATTTCAAGACAAACAAATTGTCTCAACTTAATTGTCATGTTACAGTAATGAATATATCCAAAAATTACAAAAACATTGTTTGGGTGGAAATTTGCGAAAATAACATGTCTGCCTAAAAAAAACATGGGAGAGTTCCAAAAGAGAATTAAATAACGTCTAAATATTGCCATTTTTAGGGGCATTTTGCCTTGTTTTTAGCATAATTGAATTACTTCCCTTTTTATAATGTTATGTATGCCCAAAGAAATATTGTGTCGTTTTTTACGATAAAGATCGAAAACTCGTGTTTTTTTAATGATTTTTTTAAACGCTTCTGACATGCCAATTCAATGTAGCGATTTGAAAAGCAGAATGAAGTAAGAGAAAACAGAAACGCCTTTGATAAAGGTTTTATCAACTCCAAATTAATGCACATCCTATGACTATAATCGAGTTAATATGGCGGAAAAGCTACTTCCGGTCAAGGAGGATAACTACAATATTTATAATTAATAATTTATAATAGAACCAATTTATAATTTATAATAGAACCAAAGGTAATTTAAATTATAACACTTTCCCCTTCAATGATTATTAAGTATCGAGTTATAAAAAGAATGATTAAAATTAGCCTGTCCGGCATTAAATTCCTTATATTTACTTGGGAATTGTCACATTCTGGACGAGCTCCCTACCGACTCGCTGGGATTTTGATCCCCAGCATCAACTTTTTGGGAGGCGTTGATTTCTTCAGGATCGGGAAAGGATTCTTTTCTTCCACATTGTTCATGTTTTCATCAGTAGGCGGCCATTTAGAGGCCTCAGGACTTACAGGATTGTTTTCAGTGTGAAGGTCTTTTTCATTACAGGAGTTAGGAGCCAGGTCTCGCACATTAACAGCAGTTTCAGTACCAGAAGGTAGTAGCACATGAGCATAGTGTGGGTTTACGTCCAATAGGGTGGCAGGAGTTACAGGAGGGTCGAGTTTACTAGTCTTAGCATGATTTCTGATATATATTGGGTCCGGTATTGCACAAGACGGATTTGAAGTACCAGAGGAGGATTTAGGGCTATATTTGAGTAGTTTGTCATGAGTCATCATATTAGTGGTAGTGCAGAGTAGGGATCTAATTGAGTGAAGAGCGTCAGGTAGTATGTCTTCCCAATAGGACAGCTTCATGTTGCTAGAGTGTAAGGTTGTTTGGATGGCCTTCCATAAAGTTCCATTGAGTTTCTCAATCTGCCCATTACCTTCGCGGTGATATTTACTAGTTTTCGAGGTAGCAATACCTTTCCCAAGTAAGTAATCTCTAATTTCACCAGAAAGGAAGTCGGCAGCCCTATCAGTATGTATCATATCAGGCATACCAAAAATTGAAAATAGTTGGTTTAAACATCAGATAATGGTTTTGCTTGTCATGTCTTTACAGGGAAAGGCAAAAGGAAAGTGAGAATATTCATCAATTATGGTAAGTACGTAGGGGTCTTTTGAAGTCAATGTTTAATCGATGAAAAGGTAGTATAGCCTGTACGAGTGTTCCTTTGTTACAACTGGCAAATTTGGGCTTCAGATACTGGTAAGAGAAGCAAGAGTCGGTTATGTTTTTAACTTGTTCCAAAGAGTATGGGGGGTTCATTGTTCTGAAATGCTTGCTCGAAAAACCGTTCCTAACACTACAAGAGGCCTATGCAATGGCCAGATCCCTGGAACGTGTAACACCAGGATGGCATAGTTTAACATGCAAATCGCGAAGGTCTTGTGGAGTGTGAGTTAGAGCAGAGATGCGAGAGAATGTGTCAGCATTTTCCGTTTCCGGACAGTAGACGACACTGAATTTGAACTGTGACAATTCGCCAACGACGTACCTTATCATTTTGGATTTTGGATTTTCTACTGTTGTCAAACATGAAACTAATATACTTTTGGTCCGTAATGACTTTTAAGTGTCTTCCGAGTAGAAGGTGTCGCTACTTTCGAAGAGCTTCGACAATAACAGCAGCTTCCTTTTCAACAGCATGATCTTTAATTTTGTTCGGGTTTAGCATTCGTGAAAAGAATGCAACAGGTCGACTTTGTTGGTTTAGTGAAGCAACTACGCAGTAATTACTTGCATCTGTTTTTACTTCAAATTCCTTATCCGGGTCAAATGTTACTAGAGGATCATTTTTTAGATCCGTCTTCATCGTTTGAAAAGAGTTCAAGACAGTGGAAACTCTTTGTTGTGGTTGAGTAGCAGTATTTTATCAGAGAAGTTTTGAATGAACTTACTTTAATACGAGAACATTCCGACTACTCGTTTTTGAGATGTGAGATTTAGAGGTGCATTTTGAGGAGTGGTTTTAGTTTTTGGTAATCAGGAGCAATTTGATTGTTTTGGATTGTGTAACCAAGTAAAGTGATTGAGGTAGGTGGAATGACGCTTTTACTTTGGTTCAGCGTGATTTTGTATCATTTCACTACATGATAAAATCTTTGGAGATTGTACCTATTTACAATGCCTCCCCACGGGACAGAGTTAGACACCAGGATTGTTTTTTTTTTTTTTTTTTTAACGTGGACAAAAGGTACAGAAATAAAAATTGTCTCAGTCGTGAAGGATTTCTCCTCCACTGAAAGAGAACGAGAAATGGAAGTGCCGCATCTGAAGAACAGATACTACACTTTGAGACATTAAATCTTTTATTCAGGCAAAAAATGAACATGAACAAAAAAAACTTAGGCACAAGGCTAACTCGGCTAAAAGGCCAGCAGTAATTGTAGTCGTGCTCTTTTTTATCCTTTCCGCATATTGTGACGTTGTCTACGTACATCAAATTCTCCTATCAAATTATGTCATTGATACATCTTTGGAATGCATTTACTCCATTACGGACGCCAAAAGGCAGCCGAGTAAACTGGTACAGTTTTCCATTACTTCAAAGGCAGTGTATTTTCGATCAGTGTGGTTTATCGGTATTTGCTGGTATGCAAACTTCAGGTCGAGTGTTATGAAGATATTATACCATGCTACATCGTCAATCATTTTATTGATGTTAGGCGTCAAGTCCCATAAATCTATTTATGGTGTCACTGTAGTTGACAACCATTCTTTTTTTGTGTGTGTGATTTTCGTTGGAGGTCACTACTACTTGAGCTATAGAGGGCTCTATTATCCTGGCAGTTTTTCTCTCTTTTGAATTTATTGTTAACAATGGTGTGGCGATGAGATTTAGTTGCAATAGGAGTTATATGTGGATAGAAAGAAGGAGGGGAAATGTTTATGGATGGAAAAGAGTCGTTCTTGTTAATAGCTCCAATGACAAGTTCACCCCCAGGACCGTCACATTTCAGGGTCACTCTTTTGTACTTTTTGAGAATGTCTTTCACAATAATATCGATAAAGAGATTCTTGATTACCTCCACTGTCATGCCAGAATGGTTCTTATTATTTAGAGCAATGTCAACAATGGTTTCACCAATAATTTTTGCATGTTGATTAGGGTCTGCCAACGCTATTTCTTTTGTTTAGATATAATGAAGAGCTTCAGTTTTTTTTTTTTCGGTAATTTTTTTGATAAACGTTTCCACACTACCAGAATCTACCATAGCGTTAACAATATGCCCATTTATTTTATATTTAGTAAACGTAACATCTTTTGCTTCCGTTGCTAGTCAGGCGAGAGTAAGTGGGGGTGAGTCCGGGTAGTATAATGCATCAGCAGCAGAAGAGGAAGATTTACATATCTTAGCCCAATGGCCGTTCTTTTTACATTTCCTACACTCGACGTTACGCGCCGGGCATAGCGCTCGCGGATGCCGAGAGTTCCCACAGAAGAAACAAATTCCTTTTGCATAAGCATTTCCCGATATAGCGGCTAAGTGGGCGTCTTCTGGTGGAATTACAGTAGCAGCTACGTTATGGTTGTTTTCATAGCTTACCAAATGTTTCTCCGCTTGTTTCAGGGATCTGGCCATTGCATAGGCCTACTGTTAGGAACGGTTTTTCGAGCAAGCATTAACGAATAGATGAGGAGGAGATGCCACTAATAAAAGCGTCTCGAATATATAGTTTTTTTTGTTTTCTTCTGCGGTTATGGCTGCAAAGCGTAAATTCCATGAGCAAAGCTTCTTTCTTAGAAGTGCACGACTGTGGAACTCTCTTCCATTTGCCTGTTTCCCACCTGACTACAACTTGGATGTCTTCAAGTCGAACATAAACAAATTCCTGATAAACCGACCCTTAAGTAAGACACTTTATCAAATCTCCAATACTAACGATTACTACGATACTATCCCATTGATTACTGTACACACAATAACGCTTATCCCCGAGTGGTTTCCGGGCCTTGATAAGTTGTGACCTCCATGTAAAAAAAAAAAATGTAGAAAATTAATAATTAAAGAAAATAGTTTTTTTTAAAGAAATTTGCAAATTTTTTCTTACATGCTAAACTGAATAGCGCGCATAGTAGCAAAGGAGGTAATTAATTTCTGAAAACTTGGAAAAAAAAAATAGACAAATTCAGGCGAAATGAGTTATTTCTCTTGTCTTTACAGATTATGTTACAAACAAACATGAAATCGTTTTTCGTTGAATTATGGAAATACTTGTTTTATGTAACATTCTATAAATATTTAACTAATTGCGACGTGACAAGTAAATTATGTAGATAAGATTGCTTTTAGTTACCATTGTTTTTTTTATGAAATTTTTCGGCTGTCAGATTTTGCTTGATTACGAAAAAGAACTGAAATAAATGTACATTGCATGAATTTAGGAAAACTCGTCCCCGGAAAACTCGTTTCCGGAAAACTCGTCCCCTTTTGCTAGGTAGGAAAACTAATGTCATTTTGTTTTTAATTATTATTATTATTATTATTATTATTATTATTATTATTATTATTATTATTATTATTGCATAATCAGTTAAAAGTCCGTTTAGGTAATTAATTTGATAGAATAACTTTTTACATTTACTAATCAAGTAAAAAAAAAAATGGCGTTTTTACTTGATTAAATAATTTGAAATAAGAAAAATGAGTCAATTTTTACGACGTGCCCCAGCCTATTATAAACATCCCCCCTCCCCATGTTAAGAACAGCTTTCGAAGTTGGGGTGGTGGTGTTTATTCCTAAAGCCGTTCTTAACATGAGGAGATTTTTAGGGAGTTGAGTTAGTGCTTTTCAGGCACTCCCTAATAAAATAAAGAATTTAGGAAAACTCGTCTCCGGAAAACTTGACCCCGGAAAACTCGTCCCCTTTTTGCTAGGTAGGAAAACTGGTCCCTTATTGAATAAATATCGATTGAAAACACATTTTCTGACCGTTCTTGAAGAAGATATTGTCTTTAAAAGAGAATACACATCCCATAATATTTTTAACAAATATTTTTACTTGCTTACTGTTGTTTTAAAAAAAAAATTAAATTAATTTTTCTAAATTTTCGTTTTCTACCTAACTTTTAGTGTTTCAACTTATTTTAAAGAGTTTATTTAGTTTTTAAAAAAGTAATTCGAGTGTTACTTATGAACAAAAAATGACCAACATAAGAGAATCACGTCTTAGGAGTCTCGATAATTGCTCAAAAAATAGAAAATTAAAGATGTAGATAAGTTTTAAAACGGCCCCCTTCCAAAAGAAAATAAATTTGGATATTTTTAAGTAATACTGCACATCCCATAATATTTTTTAAAGTATTTTTTACTTGTTTACTGTTTTTAAAAAATTAAATTGATTTTTCTAAGTTTTCATTTTCTACCTAGCTTTGTAAGATTTTGGTGTTTAAACTTATTTTAAAGAGTTTATTTAGTTAAAAAGAAATAACAAGTAATGTCGCACTCGACATTACTTAGTAAATAATTTTGAACAAAAAATGTCCGAAAATTAAAGAAAATATTGAGGTAGTTATAGTTTTAAAACGTGCCGCCGCCCTCCCCCCCCCCCCACCAAAAGAAAATAAATTTGTATATTTTTAAGTAATGTCCAAGATCACTGCTCGGGAAAAAAATATCCAGCTACCAGAAGTGGATACGGTTGATTATGTAACGAAACTGAACGGAAGACACCAAGAACGAAACCATATATTTATTAAAAAAATACTTTAGTTTTTAACATTTCTTGTGTGATTATGAAACAAACAAAAAAGAAGAAAACACTTTTTGTATTATCAAATAATAAAATAAATATTTTATTTAGAAAAATTGGTACTTCACGTGAAATGTGGACTCTGTATAAACGGTGTTTTTATTTAATAATTGCTCCTCCAAAGCGCATGCGCAAAAGGTTTTCTTTGGTTTATTTAATCACGAAAACTTTTTGAAGGTACTATTTGAGGCCATAAAAGGGGGAGGGGAAAAAGCATTATTTGAATATGCATGAAAAAATAATTTAACAAAAAAATAATACTTAGTGGGGAAAATAATAAAAAAAATTAAAATAAAATGAAATAAAAATAAAATAAAAACAAGCACTAAATAAAAATATGAATCAAATTCATATAAAGTGAAAAAAAAATTCAAAAAATAAAATAAATACACTCGCGATTAAAAATAAAGTCACAAAGAAAGTGAAAGAAAACGCTTTGAGGGAGCAATCATTAAATAAAAACACCATTTATGCACGGTCCACGTTCCCCGTGAATTACCGAAAAATTAATTTAGTTTTAACACATTTTTGTTCATAAAACAACACTTCTGCAGTATGCGCACGGCGGCCATCTTTTTTTAGTGCGTTTCACTAAACTGTCGTCATGTGGTGCGTCTCTGTCAAAAAACATTTAGATTATTAATTTTTTTGTTGACCCTTCAAAGTTGCTTTAATTCAAAAAGATGTTTCATTTATCTATTTATTTGTTCGAAAAAAAAGAAGTTATTTTACTTTATAAAAATCTAATTTTTATTACAAAATTGTTTTATTAAATTATATTTCTTCACGCAGACTTTTAAATAAATGTTTTTACAATTATATATTGATACATTTTTATACAATAAATGTTTTTACAATTATATATTGATATATTTTCATACAATAAATGTTTTTACAATTACATATTGATACATTTTTATACAATAAATATTTTTACAATTATATATTGATACATTTTTATACAATAAATGTTTTTACAATTATATATTGATACATTTTCATACAATAAATATTTTTACAATTATATATTGATATATTTTCATACAATAAATATTTTTACAATTATATATTGATATATTTTTATACAATAAATGTTTTTACAATTATATATTGATACATTTTTATACAATAAATGTTTTTACAATTATATATTGATACATTTTTATACAATAAATGTTTTTACAATTATATATTGATACATTTTTATACAATAAATGTTTTTACAATTATATATTGATATATTTTTATACAATAAATGTTTTTACAATTATATATTGATACATTTTTATACAATAAATGTTTTTACAATTATATATTGATACATTTTTATACAATAAATGTTTTTACAATTATATATTGATATATTTTTATACAATAAATGTTTTTACAATTATATATTGATACATTTTTATACAATAAATGTTTTTACAATTATATATTGATACATTTTTATACAATTAATGTTTTTACAATTATATATTGATACATTTTTATACAATAAATGTTTTTACAATTATATATTGATACATTTTCATACAATAAATATTTTTACAATTATATATTGATATATTTTCATACAATAAATATTTTTACAATTATATATTGATATATTTTTATACAATAAATATTTTTACAATTATATATTGATATATTTTTATACAATAAATGTTTTTACAATTATATATTGATACATTTTTATACAATAAATGTTTTTACAATTATATATTGATACATTTTTATACAATAAATGTTTTTACAATTATATATTGATACATTTTTATACAATAAATTTTTTTACAATTATATATTGATACATTTTTATACAATAAATGTTTTTACAATTATATATTGATACATTTTTATACAATAAATGTTTTTACAATTATATATTGATACATTTTTATACAATAAATATTTTTACAATTATATATTGATACATTTTTATACAATAAATGTTTTTACAATTATATATTCGTACCTTTTCATACAATAAATATTTTTACAATTATATATTGATATATTTTCATACAATAAATATTTTTACAATTATATATTGATATATTTTTATACAATAAATATTTTTACAATTATATATTGATATATTTTTATACAATAAATATTTTTACAATTATATATTGATACATTTTTATACAATAAATGTTTTTACAATTATATATTGATACATTTTTATACAATAAATTTTTTTACAATTATATATTGATACATTTTTATACAATAAATGTTTTTACAATTATATATTGATACATTTTTATACAATAAATGTTTTTACAATTATATATTGATACATTTTTATACAATAAATGTTTTTACAATTATATATTGATATATTTTTATACAATAAATGTTTTTACAATTATATATTGATACATTTTTATACAATAAATGTTTTTACAATTATATATTGATACATTTTTATACAATAAATGTTTTTACAATTATATATTGATACATTTTTATACAATAAATGTTTTTACAATTATATATTGATACATTTTTATACAATAAATGTTTTTACAATTATATATTGATACATTTTTATACAATAAATATTTTTACAATTATATATTGATATATTTTTATACAATAAATTTTTTTACAATTATATATTGATATATTTTTATACAATAATTTTTTTTACAATTTTATATTGATACATTTTTATACAATAAATGTTTTTACAATTATATATTGATACATTTTTATACAATAAATGTTTTTACAATTATATATTGATACATTTTTATACAATAAATGTTTTTACAATTATATATTGATACATTTTTATACAATAAATATTTTTACAATTATATATTGATATATTTTTATACAATAAATTTTTTTACAATTATATATTGATATATTTTTATACAATAATTTTTTTTACAATTTTATATTGATACATTTTTATACAATAAATGTTTTTACAATTATATATTGATACATTTTTATACAATAAATGTTTTTACAATTATATATTGATACATTTTTATACAATAAATGTTTTTACAATTATATATTGATACATTTTTATACAATAAATGTTTTTACAATTATATATTGATACATTTTATACAATAAATGTTTTTACAATTATATATTGATACATTTTTATACAATAAATGTTTTTACAATTATATATTGATATATTTTTATACAATAAATGTTTTTACAATTATATATTGATATATTTTTATACAATAATTTTTTTTACAATTTTATATTGATACATTTTTATACAATAAATGTTTTTACAATTATATATTGATACATTTTTATACAATAAATGTTTTTACAATTATATATTGATACATTTTTATACAATAAATGTTTTGGTTTTCAATTATTTTTCTGTTTGGAAAAAAAAATCTTGATTTGTTACTTATTTGCCGCGTTATTTGACCAAGAAGAAATTGGAGTTATCGCCCCCTAACAATAGCCACCGTCTGCATACTGCACAAGTGCCCTCGAAATGACTTTTAAACGATACCCTTCCATTCCCATGTTAAGAATGGCTTTCGAAATAAGGTTATTATTTCAGCGTGGTACCAAAACTACATAAGACCGTGTTTTCTTTTTTGTTGTTTTGTAATAACACAAGAATTATTTAAACTGAATTAATTCTTCTAAATAAAATAATTGCTTTCTTTGATAATACGTGTTTTCTTCCTTTTATTTTTGTTTCGTAATGACACATAAAGTGTTAAAACTAGAGTATTTGCTTAATAAATATTTGGTTTCGTTTTTCGTGTCTTAACTCCGTGTTCAAGTTTATTTTATAAAAGCAAGAGTTAAAAATAATTTTTTACAAATATTATGGGGATGCATAGTCTCTTTTAAAAACAATATCTCCTTCAAGAACGGTAATAAAATGTGTTTTCAATCGATATTTGTTCAATAAGGGGCGAGTTTTCCTACCTAGCAAAAAGGGAGGCGTTTTCCGGTTACGAGTTTTCCGGTTACGAGTTTTCCGGGCACCCTTTTTTATATATAGAGTAGATGATATTAATCAGATTTTTTTTTTTTTTGGTTCCCACTAGAGAAAAATGTTACACAAGGTCTTTTTTTAATGTGGAGGAGGGAAAATCAGCTCCCAAAAAGGAGGCACTCTGACAGTAGCCAAAAATACAAATTGCCTTAGTATAGAAGGGTTTCTCCTACAGTGACTAAGTACAAACTAACTTAAGTGTTGCATTAAAACAGATACTACATTTGGATCTGAGTCCGAAGGTCAGATATCTTGTCAAAATATTAATTCTTTAGTCATTTTTTGCGTCTTGTTTAATATAATAATTACTTCTTTTGTTTTTTTGTTTTGTTTTGTTTTGTTGTTGTTTTTTACTACTATAATTTGTCCAGCAGAGGTCTGGCCAGTGCTCCCGCCTCGGTCTTTCCATCCTCCTTGACCCTTCTTGGCTCTTTGGTATCAATCACTTTTCTATTGAGGAAAATGGTGGGGAAACAATGGAGGGATGCATGATGGGGGTGTTATTATTATTATTACTATTACTATTATTATTATTATTATTATTATTATTATTATTATTATCATTATTGTGATCATTATTATTATTATTATTGTTGTTATTATTATTATTATTTGTGAACTGGAAATAATTGAAGGTTTTTCAAGAATCCTTTCAATCTGAAACTCAAATGTCGACACGAAATCAAATAGAAAAGTTGGACATTTGAATGACACTTTTTTGTCGAACTGATTTTTTGTTGCTTTAGTTATTTTTTCTTTGATTTTTTTTGTTTTGTTTTGTTTTGTTGTAAATGTTTGAAAAGTTTTGTTTTTTTTACAAAATTTAAAATTTAAAAAAAAAAAAGGCCGTCTGTCATCCATTGAAGAAATGAAGGCGAGCATAATTAAAAGTGGCCATTGTTTTTGATAGATGTAATGCCCAGTTGGGAAGACGAGGGTGGTTGTAAGAGGGGGAAGTTTGATTGCTTTATTTACTTTCTTTTTATTATTGCTAGCAGGATTACTAGGCGCTGCCCCTTCCCCATGGGGGACATGGACAACAAAATAAAATAGTTTAACATTTTCCTTTTCAGCACCCCCACCCAATTTTTTGCGCGCTTACGCGTGTTCTTTATTCTATTCTCTAGCCTTCACTATTTATTAAATTGAGACTGAAGCTCTTGTATAATTTTGATTTCAAATGATGTATTTTCAAATAAGTTTTCCTTATAATACCTTTACTTTATATATCATTTTAAATAGTTTTTTTTTCGCTCTATCTAACCGTTTAAATTACAATCGTTTTAAAACAATTATGTCTTCTTTTCAGAACGTTGAATGCAAGATGGAAAAAGCAAATTCGCACAATTTTCTTATTTCGATTCAAGCTAGGCCGAAAAACTGCTGAAACAGCTCGCGACATCAATGAAGCGTTTTGCCCAGGAACCAGTACTGACCGCACAGTACAATGGTGGTTTAAGAAATTTCGTGGTGGCGACGAGAGTCTTAAACATGATGAGCATAGTGGTCAGCCATTGGAGGTTGACAACGATCAATTAAAAGCCTTAGTCGAAGCCAATCCACGCACAACTGTTCGAGAACATGCTTCTGAATTAGACGTAACGTGTATCACGATTTCCAACCACTTGAGAGAGATTAGAAAGAAAAAACTTGAGTGCCTCACGACTTGAACGACAACCAGAAGAAATGCCGAAGTGTCATCTTTCCTTTTTTTTACGCAACGAGAACAACCTGTAGTGGACTGGTGGATATATTATACATATCCCCCCCCCAGTCGTACAAGATAGGAAAAATGATTTGAATTAGGAAAGGAAAAATGAATTCCTTTGAGGAAGGAACGAACAACGCGTTTACTTGAATTAAACGAACTAGGATTTATTTTGTGAAGAAACAAGTGAAAGAAAAGGGTATTACACGTGTTTAGTTTGGCGTGCTTCTCTCGCTGTTTATTGGTGAGAAGAAAAGTCTATTGTCGTAGAGAGAGAAAGAGAGAAAGTCAATCCAGTTTGGTGTGCGTCTCTCGCTGTTACCTGGTGAGGAGGAAAGTCTATTGTAGTATAGAGAGAGAATGAGAAAAAGTCAATCCAGGCCATGGAGATAGAAAACGTATAAAGTGTACATACTGTCTGTTAGCTCGTGCCCCATACATAGTAGAAGGGACGTGACGCGCACGAGCGAGCGCCTCCCGAAAGGGAGGCAGCTGGTTCGCTGAACCTCTCAGCTCGAGAGTTGGTCCGAAACGGAAAGATGCTGCTTATTGCTCTTGCTTTTATAATTGTTTCCGGTGGTCTTTTGCGCATGTGTGGATTTCCTTTGAAAGGGGGAGTGACGTTGTCCTTGTGTGCGTACGTGTGCGCGTATGTGAGTACATGTGTGTACGTTAGCGTGTGTGTGTGTGTGTGTGTGTGTATACATGTGAATGTGAGCGTATGTACGTGAACGTGAATATATCTACGTGTGTGTACATGTGCGCGTATGTTTGTGTGCGCGTATTTATATGACAAGAAAAGTGGCTTGAAATGTGAACACGTGTTTTTGTGTGAGACTAGGAAAGGCTCCCACGAACCCGTTTCTCGGCCGATGAAAAGTGGGTTCTTTACAACTGGCAACGCTCATCTCAGTGGCCAGAGGCTGACGAAGCTCCTCGACACTTTCCGAGGCCAGAGTTGCACCAAAAGAAGGTCATGCTGATTGTTTGGTGGTCTGCGACCGGTCTCATCCAGTTTTTCATTTTGTTTTGTTTTTTTGTTTTTTTTAATACAAGTGAAACCATTAGGACCAATGGATGAAATGCATCAGAAACTTCGACAACAACACTCAGCATTAGTCAACAGAAAAAAACCCAATTCTCCTCCACGACAATCCCCGACAGCACATTGCTAAACCGAGCCACGAAACTGCCTCATCCGACCTATCACCTACCGACTACCACAGCTTGACAACTTACTGCGTGAGAAACGCTGCAGAAACATAAGAGATATAAAAAAAAAAAACGACCTAAGCGACTTTGTCGTCACCAGAACTCAAGATATTTTTTTTTTTTTCATTACTGGCATGTTTTGCAATGGCAAAATTGTGTTGATTCTGATGGTGCTTATTTTGATCAATAAATGTTTGAACCGAGATATGTTCATCTAAATTTTAAAAATTCAAAACCGCAAGAACTTTCTTGCTAACCTAATATATCTCCTTTCCCTCATTCCCCTCTGCCATTTTTTTCTCACAATATATATATATATATTATCATCTCTCTCTCCCTCTCTCTCTCTCTCTCTCTCTCTCTCTCTCTCTAGTCAACAAGTAAAAATTAAGTTTACAAGCCGAAAACCTCTATAAACTTAAAGCGAATATATATATATATATATATATATATATATATATATATATATATATATATATATATATATATATATATACATCGTAATCCCAATCATATAACAAAGCTCAATACAACCGAAATAAGATATAGATATTGTCATAAAACGAACACAATCATTTGCTAATATCTTTCCTTTGATGAAAAGAACGCATTCTTTGAAACTCCACGGATTAAGGAAATATTAATATTTCTTTTTGAGTATTTTGTCAAATAATAAATTCTTGTAAATTATGATTAATTTACAGTCTTTAATCGTGTTCTTTTATATATATATATATATATATATATATATATATATATATATATATATATATATATATATATATATAAATCAGTTTCATCAGCTTACTTTTAATGCTAGGTTTATTTTTGGTGTCTTTTCAATTCAATAGAAATCCTCCTAAATTTGCTGATGAGGAGACCGTGCTTACCAAAAAAACTATGTATAATTATTCTACGTGACTTCATGTATACCACAAATAAAAAGCACGGATTTCCGAAACGATCGTACAGATAATTGACTTTGTTGTTGTTCCTTCTTATGAAACTGATTTTTAATTTAATTTAATTTAATTTAATTAAATTTTGATTTTTAAATTTTAAAAATTTTAAAACTTTTAAATTATAAATGACATTACTTAATATTGAATTAGCTCTAGGACATTTAACTATCGAGCTTATTATATATCTAAATTACAACGAGCATTTCCTGTATTTTAATTAAACTAGTAATTTCACTATTACATTAAAATACACTTAGCTCTTTAGACTATTATTCTAATCTCCTTTAAATTATATATATATATATATATATATATAGAGAGAGAGAGAGAGAGAGAGAGAGAGAGAGAGAGAGAGAGATAGAGATACATACATACATACATACATACATACATACATACATACAGTGAATCAGATGGGGCTATTGTTAGCACTGGTTTCCTCGATATCTTTCTAGGTAGTATTATTTTTAGAAAGGATGGACAACGTGAAGGTTGCCAACATACATGAAAAGTGTTTCTATGGAACGAACTGGATTCGAACTTGGCACACTGAGGTTGTCAGTTTGTGTCATTAATCACTTAGCCATCTTCAGTTGTTGACGAATTACCACATAATGACGTTAAAAATCGCCTTAAATGTCGATCCCCCCCGACTAATTCACTTTCTGATGATCTCCAAAAGAAGGAATACTAAAAAGATATGCTCATATTTTGTCTGCGGCAAAAAGAAAACATCAGTTTTGTGGGTTAGTCTTGTGTAGTTTGTTACTTTTACCTGGACAAACTGGGGACATTTTACAACTGGGAGGGAGTTACTTGTAAATTTGATATTTCCATGAAACTTCCTTTTTCGGATGGAACCAGTTCAATCGGCCTCAGGGGAGGGCTACTTTTCATTCTCTAAAAACAAGCAAACAAACAAAAACAAACACACACACACTTTCTTTCGTATAAAAGAGTATTTCAATGTCACACACGGGAAAGTCCAGCAAAAACGAGGGTTTTCAGGACAAAGTTAGAATTTTTATTCTAATATATAAAGTTATTATCGGATATTTAAAAGATTGAACGATAAAATTACTAATGAATAACACCCACCATTAATTTATTATGAAATGTTTAAAAACATTGTTAAACAAATGAGGCACGCAAGAGCTTTACATCTCTTTGAGATATATATATATATATATATATATATATATATATATATATATATATATATATATATATATATATATATACATTATTTCCAAATAATATGTTGCATTATTAATTTAAATATCATTAAGCTGTTTTCATGGAAATATAGCAATGGTAAAAAAGTGCATTCATTTGAATAAGTATATCTAACTTTATAAAAATATATAACATTTATTTCGTTGGATTTTCAAAGTGAGGCACAAATAGCATTGAAGCTGTCAAATTAAAGTTTGGTTCTAACTAGCCAATTTTGTTGTTATTGCTGCACCATGTCATTGCTGATTCTCTTGTAAAAAATATCTACTAGTGATAAATTTGCGTCCATTTAGATAAACATACTATGAACAGCTAAAAACGCCCACGACCACCAGTGCTCGCCATTGGAAACAGACCATTTGATTTGAGAGCAGGTCCTGGATATGACCTTAAACTATATCCGATGGTGAAGCCCCAGTTTGCGGGCTTTGGGGAGTGTGGAGCCGTTGCTCCCAGGTCCACTCTGACCCGGAGTGGTAGTACCTGTTAGGGTCCCAACTATGGGTTAAATAGAAACCGACTTGAAAACAACAAATATATTCTATTAAAAAATATTTTTTCAAAATCTTTGGATTCGGCATTAAATAATCCGAAAAGGATTGATATGCCGTAAAATAAAAACAACCAAACCAAACCATTTCAGAGCAGTCTAATTAAGGCCGATACTGATCATGGCCGACACTAAACATCGAGAACTGACAATGACAATTGGAAAGACAGCCAGTATCCACTCGTAAACACAAGTAACACCCTCAAAACAGTACTAAACGCCAGTAACCACTACTGCCCACCACACGTATCTAGTGAATGAATGCCAGTGCCCAACGCTGAAGACAGACGATTTAAGTTCAAAGCAGACCAATGGAGGCTGACTGATCATAACCGAAAGTTACAGCCGATGACTTCCACTACCTGCCATTGCCAGACAATGCCCAACAGTGGAAGCCAGACGATTGCATTTTGGTCACGGCCGCCTGTGCACGTTATTTTCCAAGACTGAGAACTGATGTTTAGGCACTAATCTGTTCTGACTTTGTCATACTTCCACCGGGCAACGGCAATACATGGTTCCTAGTTTCAAAGTGCTGTTTTATTAATAATTTAAATTGAATTAAGCTGTTTTTATGGCAATATAGTAGTGATAAATTTTTAACATGCATTTAATTGTGATATTGTATATGATACTACTACTATTATTTTTATTATTAGTAGTATTATTATTATTATAAGTATTAATATTATTATTATAAGTATTATTGTTAATATTATTATTGTTGTTGATGATGATGATGATGATGATGATGATGATGATGATGATGATGATGATGATTCTTCTTCTTCTTCTTCTTCTTCTTCTAGTCGACATTTATTCTACACATATTTTTTCTATCCCTTCCCCTACCCATAAAAATGTGTTTTGGGAGTGGGGGTGTTTCTGAGGTGGAGTGGAGCAGCGAAGGAGGATTCTTCTCTATAATACAATAAATTATTAATATTTTAGCATAGTTTTTTTTGTTTGTATTTTTTTTTCTTCTGACCCCAAAAATTAGTTTTGCATTCTTTTCCACCATAAAATAAAATTTCGAAATAATATCTAATGGTGGTGATAATTTATAATAGGCACCCATAAATGGAAGTCGTGATGTAAGCAGTTCCGACTATAAACGGAGAAAACCAAACAAGTTCCGACTTTTATTGAGTTTGGAGACAAATGGTTCGGCAGACGACAAATTTTACCTTTTTGTTATTGGACGTTCGTCGTAATTTATAAATTTTTTGGCTCCTCCCCTGTCCCTAAAAATGTGTTTTAGGAGTGGGGGTAACTTTAAGAGGGGGGGGCTATTTATAAAATAGGGAAGGGGGATTTTTTTCTACAATAGAATAAAACATGAATAATATTTTCATTTTTTAGTGTAGTTTTTTTTTTTTCTTCTGACCCCAAAATTATTTTTGCTTTTTTATTCACAATAAAATAAAGTTTTGAAACTGTCGATTTGATTCCAGGGTGAAATGATGGTTCTATGTTTCAACCATTGCCACATTGACACAATAGTCTTTTGTTATTGCGTTGAAACAGTTGCAAATAATATTCTTAATCGTCAACACATTGTTGTTGCTGTTTTTGATCGAGTGTGAGTCAACAAATTTGTGCAACTTAATGCTAAGAAGACAGGATGCAATCTCCAAAAAAGGTTGAAGTACCAAAGTGCAATCTCAAATGTGAAGGCGAAACCATAAGAGAGATCCATACACTCAAATGCCTACGTTGTACTATGACATCTGATGGTAAGAGTGACGCGAAATCCAAGAAAAGGACCGCGATGGCAAAATCCGTCTTCCATAGCATGGAGTGCATCTTACAAAACAGAAACATAATATGGAACACAAAAATCAAAATCTTGAAGACGTACATATGATATGGGCTATGGTGGTTTATCAGGTTTGTGTCTAACTCTCTGACTCCATAGAAATAAATTAAAAAAAAACATATTTTAAGGGTGAATAAAAAAAAAAAAAAAAGGCAACTTTATTTACTATTTGGGAGGTATATAGAGAAGGTTCGTTTTGTGGCAGAAGAGAATGTTCATGAAATGTGTGTGAAAAAATCAACAGAAAGAATGTTCATTGGGTTATACTTAACGGTTTAGATGGGAACAAAGTTGGTTTGAATTTACTTCGGTGTCTTCCTTTTCTGTTTTTTTTTTTTTTTTTTTTTGTGAACGAAGCAGTGTTTAGTCATTCAAGTCATTCATAACGTGGGACCAGTACGTCGTTTTTGACTTTCATAACCTTTTCAGGGCTCCTCCGGCCGCGTGGTATATCAACCGTCCTTTCTTTTCTTCTCCTTCAAAATCCCAGAAAAAAAACGGCCAAAAACCAAACTTCCTTTTTCCACCGGAAGTCCCGCATCTTCCAGTCAATTCTTATTAATCCCCACAATGATCAATTATTTTTTATGGTTGCGAATGTTGGACAGTAAAGAAAGCGTTTGAAAATCATTTGGAAGCAGCGGTAGGTGTATCAGAATTTTTGTAGGAATTTTTGACACCTCTAACACGAAACTGCAAATAAAATATAAAAAAAACTCGTAATTTCTCTTTTAAAAGTGGGTTGTTTATTTTCTTTATGGATTATACTTCCAAAATAAACTATTAAAGTTGTATAAAAAGTAATAGAAATATTTAAAAAAAAAAAAAATAGTAATAAAATTAATTGAATGTTACGAGTTCAGTATTTTTCAATTTTTAAACTTTAAAAATCTATCGCAATTTTTCTATTGATTCTATTTTTATGACATTTTCAGGGTCAATGTGAAATGTTATGCTCTTTCCAATAAACTGAATATAATATTTTAGACAAACGTTTTTTTTTAATCACGCCCCCCCATTTTCAAATGTCTATTAAAAAGTAAATTATTAATTTATGTACCAAAGTTTTATATATCACAAATTGAAGATAAAATATCAATAAATAATATATTCAAATTAAAAGACAAAAAAGTAGTGTTTTTTAGAAATTTACCTGTAAAATCCGAAGTTTAAAACCTTTAAAAAAAGCCCACGTTGTTTGTTTTTGTGTGTGTGTTTTTTAATGAAACCTTGGTCCTTGGTCCTTTAAATGTAAAAAAAAAATTAGGGCTTGAATGACATTTTTCGAGGAGTTATAAGCTTCGAAAGATGGCGGGTGGAATTATTCAATAGTTTTCACGAAATTTCTGATACTGCTAAAGCAACGGAGATATGGTTTTTAAGGAGAATTCTACGAATCTAATAGACAGCAAAAAAGGCAAACGGAGAAGTCATGCGTAAGGCAGAATACTACAGATTGTTACTCAATACTGTGCGTGCCAGACAGTTAAAGTTCTTCGGCCATTTAATGTGGGCTGACGGCTTGTAAAAGAAAAAAGCTTAATGTTCAGAAAAAATGCCAGGGGAAAAAAGCAGAGGAAGACAACAAACAAAATTCACTGACAATCTCAACAAAATCACTGAAAACACGACTATAAATCCCGTCAGAAAAAATGGAGGCAGAGGACTGGAGACGCATGATCATCGATGTCTGTAATAACTGACCTGAAGAAGAAGAAGAAGAAGAAGAAGAAGAAGAAGAAGAAGAAGAAGAAATGAGTCAACATAGCAGTCACTTTGAACACAGCTTTCTCATTGACAAATGTCCATGCAAAACAGTGAATACACCATCTCTGCTATTTCACGTTATTCAATTTACGACCGGCCAAAAAGAGTATGTGAACGTTTTGATGTTTTTTAGGATAACCCGAATGTTCAGCATCATGTGTGTCTGTATGACCATTTTTATGTTATTATATCATCATGCTTCTTAACGGTTGTGAGGCAGAGTCCTGATAACATCGATCAAGCCACTGCTTTGCTTGAAAAGTATTTTTCCCACCAGAAAGATATACTTTATCAACATACGAAATTCATTTTTTTCTTTCATTGTTTTTAAAGCTTGCAACTTAAATTACTGTAAATTGTAAAATTATAATCCGACTGCGTTTAAACTTTCACTTTTTATCATCTGAAGATTAGTACTTTATAAAAAAAATATGTTGATTTTTTTTCATTAGTGGCGCTATGTATAAGTCACTTCCAGGTCTTATTGAAAGATGTATATGCATTATGAATAGAGTCGCTTTTCATATAGACATATAGATTGATGCAAAAAGGCATAAATTTAAATATCAGATTTCTTTTGTTTTTCTTTTGTTTTTCTACTTTTAATTATGCCCCCCTCCCCAACCCATAAACAAAATAACCTTTCTTTATTAAATGATTCAATATATGTTACGGTGACACTTATTGGGTAAATTTTTTATCACTATTTTGTTTATTTTTGGACTTTTGGGCCATTATTGACACTCCGAAGACGGCATGTTGTCGGTTTAACTTACCAACTTGGCACTATTTGTTTTTCGAACCGAATAAAAGCTTTAAAATACGTTAAAACACACAAAACCTGTCCAGGTAGGTAGAATAATAACTTATTTTACCCTTTGTAACATTTATTTGCTATATATTTGAATACCCTTTTTTTTTTCTTCTTTTTTTTTTTTTTTTTTCGTTTGTTGGCTTCTTTGCTAACTCCACACTATTTCTTCTCCAACCCAGGAATAAAATGTCCACCTTTCATATATAAATGATTCGATTTCTTCCACAAGTTATTACTAAACAAAAACTGGATAGAGGTGTGAAATCATCAGTTTTCCAAAATATCTTTTCATACCTACTTGTGAGAGTTTTTTGACATAACAAGGCGACAAAAGCCTAGAACTCTAAAGTAAATTACCAGCTATGAAATCTACAACTTCAAAGTTAAACACGGTTCCACTTGGACAAATCAATTCATAAAAAGTACCCTGAAAAATCTAGATGAAAAAAAAAGTGTCATTTAGCCAAATACTCCACGAAATCATTATGAGCATAAGAATTTCATTCTATATTCAGGACTTATTAAAAAAAAAAAAAAGTCTTGTTTTGCCAGGGATTTTATCCTTCGGTCCTCAAATTAATAGCGTTTAGACTTATTCTTGTCATTGACTTTTCCGTTAGTTGCGATATGAAGTTGGCCCTTTGCAGTTCTAGGATGTCCACCCCTCTAGCCTTTGCTTTCTCTTTTTGAGAAGCGGTTAGTTTATTGGTTAATCGTTTGAGGTGTCTCTATCGAGGAATGCCAACTGGGTTGTTCAGGCATCTTTTGCAGCGTCAGAGTACTCTTCCTTTGTAGCACTGACTTTTCTATCCCACTTTTCGACCCATGTGCGTGGTGGGAGAGAAATAGATGGTTTCAATTTCGTCCTACTACCGCCGAGTAAAATTTTGCTGCAAGATTATGTCCAGTAACTTTTAAAAATTTAGCCTTCCATCTACCATCCTTTACACATAGTATCATCCATCACCTCAGACATGCTTGTACGTTGTTGGAGGCCGAAAGTTTACATCAAACTTCGTTTTGCAATTCATGCGAGGGATCCGATCGATAAACCTTTCACAACCGGACAATGAATTCATTTCTTTTCTAGATGTAGAAAGCTTGTTCATTGGCGCACCTGTAAAAAAAAAAAAAAAAAAAAAAAACAATTGATTTAATCATTAATAATGTTTGCAGTAACACTAGTCACTCTCTAATTAAAATCAATTTTAAAATATACCGCAAAAAATATGGTTAGTTTGCACAACTTTTATGACTTCAAGCGAAAACATCTTCACTCAATTTCAGTTTCAATGGCCCAATTCTTGGTTCGTCTTTTAGCCAATTCTATTTGAAAACATAGAAAACCAAATATTTAATGACATCATCAGACTTTGGTTTTTGGTTTGGCTAGGAACTGAGTGTAGTATCTGTTCTGATGCTACACTCAGTTAATTCTGTCAGTGAATGGAAAAAACTTCTAGACTAAGAAAAATTTTCATTTTTGTTCCAAAAAGAGTGCTCTTTTTAAAGAGATGGATGTTCTCCACATTTAAAACGACTTTGTGTCTAATTTTGCACTCGTGGGGAGGAAACTAAATAGGATACGGATGATATTCTTGCTTAAACTAACTTTAAAAATGACAAGTACACAAACGACATCACAAAACTACACAAGCGACATAACAAACAAATATAAAACTGCATAATGAAAAGTATACAAACTACAAAACAAAACAAATATACAAACTACAAAAAAATATACAATATACATAATGAAAAAATATACAAACTACGTCATGAAAAATATACAAACGACGTAATGAAAAAATATAAAAACGACGTAAAAAAATATACAAATTACAAAACAAACAAATATACAAATTACAAAACAAATATATAAACTACAAAACAAACAAATATACAAAATACATAATGAAAAAATATACAAACTAAAAAAAACATATACAAATTCTATAGCAATACACAAACTACAACTACGAATAAATACGCAATGTAATCATGTGTATATAATCAAGTGTGCATATTTCTTGCTGTTTCTCGCTGTCGTTTAGTGGTTCTTAATTGTTCCGTGTGTGTGTGTGTGTGTGTGTGTGTGTGTGTGTGTGTGTGCGCGCGCGCGCGTGTGTGGAGGGGGTGACATACAATACAGTCCAACATATAACATTTAATACACAAAACGGCACCAAATCGCCGTGTGCTGCGTTGGGAATTACACAGATGCGAGACGAAGAAGAGACGGTGAGAGAGCAATTCTTGTGACATTGGCGCTGAGAAGAGAAGTGTTAATGACAGTTCTTTAAACTGGAGGGAGATGCATTATCGAAGAGGAGGAATACAGTCAATGTTCGGGGTCGGTGGCGCAGTGGATAGAGACATTGAATCTATACGGTTCCAGGTGAGCATTGTCTGAAGATAGCGGTTTCAATCCTACCCAAAGTCGGTCAGGGGCTTACTTGGCCAAAAACGTGGCGAGACAACAAATATGGAAGCCAGTAATTGCTGAGGGTGCAGTCAGGAGATTCGGAGTTCCTATCCCGTCGCGGTTACCACCTGACAAAGGCCAGAGGAATAGTCGATCGAAATGTCGCGGAACAACAACTAAAACGATGAGGATGATAGTCCGCAATAAATAAATAAATTTATTTAAAAAAAAAAAATTTCAGCATAAAATAATAAAATCTTGATTGGCTCTTTTAATTATATTTTAAACAATTCCCAAATTATTTTACGAGCAAATAAAATTAATTATGCGAAACTTACAAAAATTCTAGCAGAAATAATAATAATAATAATAATAATGATAATAATAATAATAATAATAATAATAATAATAATAATAATAATAATAATAGGGTTTGTATTACTGTACACATAGATTCGAAAAAGTTGTCAAAAAACAAATACATAACAAATAAATGTTATCAAAGAATTTTCGTGTTTTTATTCAATGTAACATGTTTATTCAGCTCGAAAAACATGCAGTGTTTACCGATGTATTGGAAAATTCAAAATGGCGGCCAACTCTCTCTTAAACACGGTAAGTTCGGGAAAAGGTGTTATAAATAATAAAATAGACAAAATACTGTTAGAAATTCGCTCAATATATATTACCGTGACATAGGTTGACATATATTCGGTTTTTTTAATAGTATTTTGTCTAGTTTATTATTTATAACATCTTTTCTCGAACTTACCGTGTTTAAGAGAGAGTCGGCCGCCATTTTGAATGTTCCAATACATCGGTAAACACTGCATGTTTTTCGAGCTGAATAAATATGTTACATTGAATTAAAACACAAAAAATATATCCAGTTTGGTAGAAAAGTAACTTATCTTGCCTTTGATAACATTTATTTGTTATATATTTGTTTTTTGACAACTTTTTCGAATCTATGTGTACAGTAATACAAACCCTAATAATAATAATAATAATAATAATAATAATAATAATAATAATAATAATAATAACAACAACAACAACAACAACAACAACAACAACAACAACAACAACAACAACAATAATATCCAACATTACAACTCAAACTACATTAACCTCACCATCGTAATCAAATCCAACCAGACTTTAGATCAACAGAAAAAAAGGCATAAAAATATTGTACACCTATATATATTTGCAATAGTCCTATTATTTTATATAAATAAAACAGTAAGTCTACGTATGGAGCCACTTGAGTAAAAGAGTTTAAAAAGAACTAAATAAATAAATGAATGAATAAAAGTACCACTTCAAAGTTAAAAACTTGCGAACGATATGTATTATGTAAAATAGATTCTGACCCAGAAAAACAGCAATTCTTCCCTCACGGACAGATACATCGATCATGGAATGTTAAAACTAAAGATCAAAATAAAAGAAGCGACAATTACGAGGAAGTAAACTCAACTTTCTACTCTCCTAAAAATGATTTCATTGTAGATGAAGTTGAACTGCTTAATCATAGCATTCATTGTGCTACCATAAAACATAAGACGTGAAACAAACGTATCATGTAGAGACCAGTATCTCTGAGATGGGCGACAATACGGCACCTTTGAATAGAAAATGAATCTATGAACATTTTAGCAGAAAATGAACAGTACCAAACAATTATAACAGAAAATTAGCAATACCTAACTATAATAACAGAAAAGAAACAATACATCAAGTCCAAAGTAGCTGAGCAGCGGCGGTAATCTCCAAAAATACCGTTAGGGCTTACAACATGGCCGCCAGAAGAGTCACGTGATCCGTATTTTTGGAGATTACCGCAGCGGCTTGGTTCTCACCAGTTTTAACAAATAACAGAGTCCTGAATAGAAGTGTGTGCTCTACCTCAACCATCATCAATAGACGAGGTGATCTCGTCACCATCGGATAAAACCAAACTATTTGCCAGGAACTTTGCAACTAATTCTACTCTACGCGATCAGGATCACCAACCTTTCGTATTTCCTCCCGTATTTGAAAACACACTATGCGACTTACAAATATGTGTGTGGTGTTGCCAAGCTAGTTAAAAACCTGATGCAATTCTCTACCTGTATAAGAGCCAGGTACGTCCAAGGATGGAGTACTGTTGCCACACCTGGGTAGGAGCTGCTAGAAAGACCTTATCCTGTCTTGACAGAGTTCAAAATAGACTTCGTAATCTAGTGGGGTGCCCTTTTCTCTTCCCTGCAACCTCTTTCCCACAGAAGAGACGTTGCGAGCTTGTCTGTCTCTGCTTTATCGTTATTTTCATGGGAAGTGCTCGTCTGAGCTCCAATCTATGGTCCCCCCCCGGCCGGACTTTCACAAAAATCAATCGTCTAGCTGAAACAACTATCAATAATTTCCCCCACTCTTTATCTGTGCCTAAACCTAAACGTAGAATCCATGAAATCTTAGAATTACACGCCTGTAAAACTCTCTTCCGTTTTCCTACTTTCCAACTGACTACAATATTGTCGTCTTCAAGTCCAATATAAACAAGTTCTGGGTGAGCTATCTCCTTGAGTAATCCAATTTACCAAATTCCCACTACTAACGATTATTACGATATTTTCCCATTGACTACTGTACACTTATTAACCCTTATCCCCGAGTAGCCTCCGGGCCTTGATAAGTGGTGACTCCCTTGTTAAGAAAACAATAATGATAATAACAGGAACAAGCAATATGTAAGCATAAAAATAGAAAAGGGGCAATACATAACTATGAAAATAGAAAAAGAAAAATAAGTATAACAGCAAATGAAAAATACGTAACTATAATAAAAAGAAAATCAGCAATACCTAACTATTAGTAGAAAAGTAACAACACATAATTATAATAACAGAAAAAAAAACGGTTTGTATTACTGCACACATAGATTCGAAAAAGTTGTCAAAAAACAAATACATAACAAATAAATGTTATCAAAGGCAAGATAAGTTACTTTTCTACGTAACTGGATATATTTTTCGTGTTTTTATTCAATGTAACATGCTTATTCAGCTCGAAAAACATAGTGTTTACCGATGTATTGGAAAATTCAAGATGGCGCCTCAATCCCTCTTTAACACGGTAAGTTTGGGAAAAGGTGTTATAAATAATAAACTAGACAAAATACTATTAAAAATCCGCCGAATATTTGTCAACCTATGTCACGGTAACATATATTGAGCGAGTTTTTCACAGTATTTTTATCCAGTTTTTTATTTATAACACCTTTTCCCAAACTTACCGTGTTAAAGAGAGAGTCAGACGCCATCTTGAATTTTCCAATACATCGGTAAACACTGTATGTTTTTCGAGCTGAATAAACATGTTACATTGAATAAAAACACGACAAATATATCCAGTTTGGTAGAAAAGTAACTTATCTTGCCTTTGATAACATTTATTTGTTATATATTTGTTTTTTGACAACTTTTTCGAATCTATGTGTACAGTAATACAAACCCAAAAAGACATTACTTAACTACTAGCGGGGCCTGTGGAAATTCCACAGGGGATTCATTCACATGTAATATATTGATGTTAGCATTCTGTAGATGTTCAGTGTAAATGGAGACGTTCTAGGTGTATCAGAATTTTGGGGGAATTTTTGACACCCCTAACAGAAAACTGCGAATAAAATATAGAAAACTCGTAATTTCTCTTTCTAAAGTGGGTTATTTATTTTCTTTATAGAATATACTTCCAAAATAAACTATTT
This sequence comes from Euprymna scolopes, assembly GCF_053919585.1. Classification (NCBI taxonomy): domain Eukaryota; kingdom Metazoa; phylum Mollusca; class Cephalopoda; order Sepiida; family Sepiolidae; genus Euprymna; species Euprymna scolopes. The sequence goes on from NC_136513.1 coordinate 90,785,878, forward strand.
AAGTTGTTTAAAAAATAGTAGAAATATTATTTTTCATTTTAAAAAAAACAGTGTTTACAAAGTGCGTGCGTTCAGGCAGTCATTTTTTTACGTAACGAAATCAATTGATTTTTACGAGCTGAATATTTTTCAATTTTTAAACTTTAAAAATCTATCAAAATTTTTCTATTTGTTTAATTTTTACGGTTTTTTCAGGGTGAATGTGAAATTTTATGCTCTTTCTAATAAACTGAATATAATATTTTAGACAAATGTTGTTTTATAAATCCCCCCCCATTTTGAAATGTCTATGAGAATTTTAATAATTAATTTTTGTGCGCAAGTTTTATATATCACAAATTGAAGATAAAACATCAATAAATAAAATAATCAAATTTAAAACAAAAAAAAAGGAACAGTTATGTGCAAATTTACCTGTAAAGTCCAAAGTGTAAATCCTTTTTTTTTTCGATAACCACGTTGTTTTTTTTTTAAGTGGAAGCTTATTTTTTGTTTAGAATTTTCCAGTCAATATTTTTCGGTCAGTGTATATTTTTATATTTAATTCCTGCTTTCCTTTTTTCGATATAAAAAAGACGATACCGAATAATGCAGATTTATAGTATAATAAATCAAAAATTCAGGTATTTCTTTGAGATATTAAAAAAAATATATTACATTTACCCTGCTCGTTAATCTGTAATCCGTGTAAATCCAAAAATAAAAGATACCAGTTTTCACGTATGGTAGCATAAAAACGCCACAAGCAAAAAAAAAAAAAAAAAAAAAAAAAAAAAGGACGATAAGTTAACTTATCATCCTTTTAAAGGGAGATAACTGTTATCTCCCTTTGGTGTTTATAAGTCGAACAGAAAATCCATAAGGATTCTTTTAAACTGGTCGACACTGTCGCTAACCCACGTCCACGTTATGTGTTAAGAATTTCAGTCTCTGGTTTCTTTTTGCAGTTATTACAAATTTTATATATATATATATCGGTATTTTCATTTATTATATATTGACTTCTGTCACGACTACGCAACTGTTTAGTGTTTCGTTTTACTTATATAGTTTTTGCATACCTCAGACTTATTTACTTGTCTTTAAAGAATTACGGCCAAATTGTGTTCATTGCCCACCCCAATGTGGCCACAAAGTGGGTTCCCATTTGACGTTACATTATTATAGAAAAATAACCCCCCCCCCCACTTTTTGACCACTAAAATTTCTTATCTTGGAAACTACGAGTTTCGTTTGCCGTATATATAAATGGTTATTTCCGTTTTCAGCGCCCCCGAAATATCTTTAAAAGTGGAAAATTTGAAGGAATATAATCCCATATCGAGATTACTAACGTTTCTGAATTAGTGTTTTTGTACACTTATAGGCTTCCATAGATATAACAAAGTGAGAATCTTAACATCCGGTTTCTTTAATGGACGATGTCGGTACGATTTATCCTGACATGTGGTTGAAAAATCCTTCTATTTAAAAAATACATGGATTATAATACATAAATATGAATAAATTCTCATACAGGAAGATTAAAAGAAAGCATATCTTAGTCATGGGGAACAGGTAAGTGATATTTTGCCAGTTAAATAAATATAAGATTCAACTCGTGTTATTTGTTCGACATTCCGTGAAATTATAAGTGAAGAAATCCAAGGAAAAAATAAATAAAATTGTTTATTTCTCTATTAAAGCTTTTATGATATTAAAATTTGGTCTGGTTTTATTGAAATAAAATTTACGGGTTTAAATTACATTTTCATATTGTTATAATCTGATAGGTGTCTATTCAAACAAATGTTTGTTATGGCGACGTGGCCAAAAATTCTGATACACCTAGAGACGCTCTGATATTGTAACCTTTTTTGTTAAAACTGCAAAAGTATTTATCTAAGCTAGCACGAACGCCCGGCAAAACCCGGTCGTAAAGTACGCTTAAATATGATATTTTAATTCTTGCAGATTTCGTATATATTATTACAGAGTTAATGTTCTATTGATGTTTATATATTATAAAGTTGCGATTTCAAAAAAAAAAAATATATCCATATGACTTGGGTTCATCAGCTTGAATCGAAAGCGAATCCCAAACTTACGAATATATATATATATATATATATATATATATATATATATATATATATATATATATATATAACTTTAGTACCTTTAACTATAATCGAAATCGAAACCAAAACTTATGAAAAATTCTTGGTAATATTATTTATAAAAAAATTAAATGACTTGAGTGCCATCAGCTATAATCGAAACCGAAACCAAAATTTATGAAGAATTCTTGGTAAAATTATTTATTACGAGAAATGGAAGTAGATAACAAACGACTCGGATAAAATCGTGACACAGAAAATAACACACGCTATCGTATTAATATATAGATAATAACAGAAAAAGAACAATACCTAACAATTATAAACGAAAACGAACACTACGTAACTATAACAGCAGAAAAAGGAGAATATCGTATTAAAATAATGGAAAATAATAATACTTGACTATAATAACAGAAAAGGAACAGTACTTAATTTAATACATAATTCAACTTCCATATCAAATTTGTATTGTATCATCACCATGGATTGTACGTTTCAATACGTTCAAAAACGCAAGTCAAAACTCTCTACACGATATCATTAATGTTTGAATTGTCTTGAAAATTAGTTCATTAACTCTTTTTATATTGTGTTACGTGTTGTTAATTGTAAGAAGTTATTTCTTACATCCCAATTTCCTCCCGGCAGAAGCAAAAGAATCCACAAATACAAAAGCTATACTTTTTCAAACTCAAAATTTATTCACAAGTAACAGCAATGAAAGTTTATTAGTTCTGATATTTTCGTTTTGCATGTTTTGCTTCCGTACGCATGGAGCCTTTAGTTCGGGTTCCTATTGTTGGAATGTTAATTCGTTGTTCCTCAGAAGGATTCATGAATGTTCATGGTAAACTCGGCGGGAATGTTGGTGCCTATAATTAGGCATAATATGAGCCACTTAGTACTCAAGATGAATTGAGATAAGATCCAATATTTGGTAAATATACATGAAGAACAGTTTTTGAATGTCATCCTTAATTTGGATAGATTCAGCAGGATAAGTTGTCTCTGCTCGTAGAGATGTGGTCCCTCGTTCACCAACTGTTTGGTGTTCATAAAGGAATTGTCTTAGCTCCCTCCAGTGGGAGCTGCTGGGTTTGGAGTACATCCCAATGCCGAGTTCTGTGTAGACTGAAAAAAGAAAGCATGATACAAAAGCGCGCCAAGTGAATCACCTGACACATTTAAATTTAAACCAATGACAGCCGACCACTAAAATGTGTGGGCGGCTGAACAAAAAGAAAGATGGCGACTGTATATGGAATTTCTCACATAATACTTGTAATTGTACTGGCAAATTAATCCTTCCAATCAGCATAAGCGTGAGAGAGAGCCTATATAAGACCCTCGTGCGTTATAAGGGAAGCTGGACTTATCAGTATTAACCTTTCACCTCACAACAATATTCTTACAATGACTTTCTTCACAATCCATATTACCGTCATCTCTATGGCAAACAGTGCTTAGTTTTTCTGCCCCCCCCCCCTTTTTATCTTCACCGTCATCTGCTGATACGGCAAAAATCTATGATTTTTGAGATCCCCCCCCTTTTTATTTTACTACTATTTCGATCGCTTTTCTTGCTCGGATTAGTTCATCCATTTCTATTTCCATTCGATGCCTCCGTTCAGTCTCGAAAGACAGAGGATATCCCTTGCAGGAGCAGCTGCACGTGTAAATTGTGAGGCAAGGGTTGCGCAATCGCCAACCAATCGTGTACGGCATAATCACGTTGGCACACCTGTTCCCGCTGGATCACCGAAGTTAAGCAACGTTGAATCTGGTCAGTACTAAATGGGTGACCATTTGGGACCTCCAGATGCTGTACGCGCTCTCCGTTTATCTCGGCATCGTTTCCAGTTGTCCTGGACTTTTCCTTGCCACTCAAACAGTACCGATTCAGGAGCTAGAGATTGCGCAACCCTTGCTTCACAATTTCTATTTCCATATTCCAGAGAATTTTATGATTTTTTATTTTCCAAAGTCATTTCTTCTGACTTGTCCATGTACATGTTAATTGGGCAAACGTTTGCACAGTTCCCGGTGTACAGCCATGTCTGCCTGTGTATTCTTTGATGGCGAGTTTATTACATTCGCTTATGATGCTATTTACAGTTCCATCTCTCTGCCTACAAATTATTATTTGAAGTGTTGAAATTAAAGTTTGCCTTTGAACTGCCGAATGCCGTTAAATGTTCGTAAAAAAAAAAAAAAGAGTTTTTCATCAGCTTGCAATGTTCTCGGCCCACGCAAACACGACAATCCTTTTTCCTTTCCTGTTTCGATGTTCGTAGAAAATCTGTATTTCTTCCCACTGACAGGCGAATTAACCGTACGTTCAAACAACTCCGAGTAATAAATAAATAAATAAATAAATAGAAATGAATGTCTTCGCCAATGAAAGAAATATCGGGGTGGGGGGGGTTATATGCTCAAATTCGACCGCGTTTTAATTTGCATATGTCACCTTTTCGTTGGAGTTGGAGTTCGAGTGTCGGTGACTTTTTACAATACGCATACGCCACCCTTAAACGCTTGTTTCTATGGCCGTTGTCACATTATCATTATCGTCGTCGTCGTCGTCGTCGTTGTTCGGTAACTTCACAGTGTTTTGATGTTTTACAGGGTTTTTTTTTTTTTTTTTTCACTCAAGAGCGGACTTTTACACCAAAGCTAGTCAGTACAATCAAAGAGTCAATTAGAAGGAAAGCACATGGCGTAGGATGTTTGCTGTGCCAAGCAAAACCGACTTGTGGCGTACAGTGATGTTGTACTTGATTCCCAAGGAGTTCAACTGTTTCTCAATATCATCTGGGATTGAGCCGAGCGCATCTATAATTTGCATAGTGGAAGTTTTCTTATCCCACAACTTAGCAATCTCCACTCCTAATTTCTGTTAGGTCCGTAACTTTTCGTTCTTTTTGTTGCTAAATTGACGTCGTTTGGGTAAGCCACATCAATAATTTGGGATTCATTGGCCGTTTTGTTCACAACTACAATATCCGGTTCATTGGCCTTCGGGTCAAGATCAAAGTGTAGTATCTGTTCTTCAGATGCTACACTTCAATTTCTTGTTCTCTTTCAGTGGAGGAGAAATCCTTCACGACTGAGACAATTTTTATTTTTGTACCTTTTCTCCACGTTAAAAAAACGACCCTGGTGTCTAACTCTGTCCCGGTCACACTAAACCATGAAATCCCAGAGAATCTTAACGTCCTCATTTTCCACTACCGCTTCTGGGTGATGTTGGAATTATTTGTCCGTCACTTGGATTCCAAACTTTTGGCACACACCCCAATGTAGATATGCATATACTTTTTCATGATGACATTTTTTTTTTTTTATCAAATGTAGGGCACGCACAAACAATGTGTGACACTGTTTGAAGAGTTACACCACACAGCCTGCACTTATCAGAACAGTCTTTTTCAAAGATGTTTCTATTGATTGCAGTAGTATTTAATGCCTGCTCCTGGGCAGCAAATATAAGATTTTCTGTCTCTCTTTTAAAGTCACCTTTAAACAGAAAATTCCACGTGTGCTGACATTTTAATGCCTTAATATCTCGTTCGAACTGACCATGGCGTTTCTTACCAACTCAGTCAATTTTTCTACTTCGATTTTTTTTCCTTGTTAACAGGGACCGATACTGCACCAACCACACCGGGTGTCTCTAACCTCGTCGAACTGCACCCGATATGACAGACGTTCTTTCGATCAAACGTTGTCCCGTCACAAGTTGGCCTGTTGATCGTCTTCACCTGCTGTGTTTTCATGGTGGGGCGCTTTGCCTCTCGACCGAATCGTCTTCTATCCTGTGTAGTCTCCAGGTACATCAGTCACTCCGCTGGTCCTTGCAGCTTGCTGCAAAATGAAGAGTCCTCACCTCACCACAAACAAACAGAACTCCGGTTTATAACAATAACAAACTATTTATTGTTTTCATTACTTCATAACAGCTACTGTCTAAATTGAGGTGACTGACTATAGCAGTGAAACGATGTAAGACCAGACCAGCAAATTCACAGATTTCCCATTAACACAGGCTAGTTAACATCATAACATCAGGCCCCGAGGACCCCCAAATCGGGAGCGCTTGACCAGCCCAGCCGTTCAGTTTGCTGGCTACGACTCTACTCATTTTAGAATTCCTTTTTCTGAATCCAACCCTTTCCCCCACCCACCCACCCACCTCTCCTTCGAAGAGTGGTTAAAAACATTCTTTCTCTCTTCCTCTTCTTGTCTCATCCACTCAACACCGCTCTCTCTCTTTCCTGGGAGGAGGATTGCTCACACCAATATCTATTGGCAGCCTCATGGGTTTCTTTCGCCCAGCAGTGTGTGTGGTCCTTATCATCTAATGTCACTTCTAATACGACCATCTCTTTTGACATATCGAAGATAACTCCAAATCTGTATCCATTTTTGAGACAATATACCATCTGCTTTGCCTTTAACAATCCCATAATGACATATCGGCGGTTGGTCCTATTTTCCTAGCTAAGTTTTTACATTTCTCTGCACTCCTTCACCCCATCCCGTCCGGTCAAACACCCCCTCTCACCGCAATATGCACCTCGCTGCATGCATTCATGACACCATAGTGTCATATTTGTACTTCTGCATATAATCTAGCTCTTCCACTTTCGTCACTGCTTCAGGTAACACTTCATGCCTGTTAGCTAAGTAGTGGTGCACACTTCTAAGCTCTCCTCCGACATATTCCTCAATTTCAATCAGCCCTCTTCCCCCTTTCTTCCTTGTGATGTACAGCCTGAGCACATTAGAATTTGGGTGAAGTACTCCATACTTGACTAGCAATTTTAGTGTGTCTTCATCCAGTTTTTTTCATTTTCATTTCTTCCTGTGTCCATCCTACAAAAGCTACACTGTACCAAATTACATAAGCCGCCCATAAATTGATGGCTGTGAACAAGTTCCTACCGCCCAGTCGAGATGTCCGGAGCAGTTTGTGTCTTTTTTCTTTCGCCTTCTCTTTTATTTCATTTTTGGCTTTCACAAGGAGCTTTCACACAGGTTATCAAAGATCTCTCCTTGAAACCAACTTGTGGCGTTCCCTGGAAGCTGAGTGACAACAAATCTCCCCAGATTTCTCCACCTCTTTCGATAACATTTGCAAATAAATTTGCATTATCGCAACAGCTGCTTTCCATTGATTTCTCGCTGGCAGCAACCATTGGTCTCCACTGATATTTGAGTGGAAATAAGCCTCCCCAAGTTCCCAGTTCTTTTCGCACTTGTTCAGCAGAAGTCTGGTCAGCACTCTCTCTTTGGTCTTTCTACCCTCCTTGACCCTTCTTGGCTATTTGGCATCACTCTTTTTTTTTGGGGGGGGGTGCGATTATGAGGCAATTGGGGGGGGGGGTAGCAGACTTTTAGATATGCAGCTTTAATGTTCTTGTTTTCATATAACCCTTCATCTTTGGCCTCTGCAGCAGATGTGTATTAGTCTTTGCATTCAAGGGTTTTCCTTAATATTTCAGCTGTTTTCATTAATGTTATTCGCTGTATATTTCCAGCCATTCCTCTGATTCCAATTTCTCCCATTCTTTTTTTCAAAGTTTCTCGGGATTGTTCCTAGTGCTCCTACTATTATAGGTATTATTTTGATTTTCATCTTCCATATCCCTTTCAGTTCTCTAGCTAATTATTATTATTATTATTATTATTATTATTATTATTATTATTATTATTATTATTATTTGTTGATTTCCGTTAAAAATCATTTTGCAATACCGCAATACCCGTTTATCATCGACTTCTGGGTGGCAACAACCGATAGTAGTAGTAGTAGTAGTAGTAGTAGTAGTAGTAGTTAGACACCAGGGTCGTTTTTTAACGTGGAGAAAAGGAACAAAAATTAAAATTGTCTCAGTCGTGAAAGATTTCTCCTCCACTGACAGAGAACAAGAAATTGAAGTGCAGCAACTGCAGCATCTGAAGAACAGATACTACACTTTGATCTTAGTAGTAGTAGTAGTAGTAGTAGTAGTAGTAGTAGTAGTAGTAGTTCCATTTATTCACGCATTCATAGTAGCCTCTCCCCTATCCATCAAGCATTCCCTGGTCATCCAGCTGACTCATTTTAGGAAATGGGAACCAGTCTGACATGACTACCTTTGCAACCTTTTTCCGCCTTCCTTAAAATATGTGTTACCTGCTTCGCAAGATCCCAATTTCCGGCTAAATGTGGATGTCCCTACTGATGACAATAAAACTCATAACAAACATAGATTAAAAAAAAGTCCCTCTGCGTCTGTTTTCGTCCGCGTTACTCTCTCTCTCTTCCTCTCTCTCTCTCTCTCTCTCTCTCTCTCTCTCTCTCTCTCATTACTCTTTTCCTACTCACACCACCACCCCTACTACAACCCTCTGTCTTTCTCTCTTCATTTTCTGGTACGATTGCTCATTGCATTTTTTTTTGGGGGGGGGGGAGTAAGACTAACAGCGATCGCACATGAATGGGTTAAAATGAGAAGTTGGAGGGGATGGAGGAGGAGAAGAGGAGAGGATAGAAAAAGGGAGGTTTCTGGCTGCTTAGCAACAACAAGAAATCAGCATCCCGCTGCCCTTTTCCCGTTTTTTTTTTTTTTTTTTTTTGGTTTTTTTGCTTTTTTTGTTTTGTTTTTTGTTAACTTTCCAATTTTTCACAAAAGTACGTCTCTTCTCGTCTGCGCATTATTTTGGAGCATTTTTGAGGGGGGGTCGATCTTTTGTTTAAAGTGTGTTTACTTTTTTTATTAGAAGAGGTGAAATAATAATAAGAAGAAGAATAATAATAAGAATAAGAAGAAGAAGAAGAAGAAGAAGAAGAAGAAGAACAACAACAACAACAACAATAACAACAACAACAACAACAACATTTTTTTCTTTTCTTTTTATAAAAACAACAGTATTTCACAATGATTTTGATTTTATGGGTCTTAAAATTTCATCTTTTTCAACAACAAAATGCAAATTGTTAGCGATTATCAAAAAATAAATAAAAATAAATAATTAAATAAAGACATAAAACTTCTTTTGTGTCTGGCCTATGTCTGCCGGCTTTTTAATCCTCTTCCAGTCCATCCATTGTTATTAACCTTCTACTTCTCCTCCTCCTCCTCCTCCTCCTCCTCCTCCGCCTCCTACTACTACTACTACTACTACTAGTACTACAAATAATAATAATAATAAGAAGAAGAAGAAGAAGAACAACAACAACAACAACAACATTAATTATTATTGGTAAATAATAATTTTTGGTAATGTCACTAAATAGGGTTTACGGGAGACATGAGAAAAATAAGGCATTAAAAATGTTTCTTATCTTGAACATTTTTACATGAGGAGTCATTTTGTGTAAAAAGTTAATGTACCTCCCATGCTTTCCAGCGCTCTGGAAAACCTCATCAGTATGCCCTGTATTTAAGAATTCATCTCCCTCTCGGTACAGACCAATAAGTCTCCTGTGCGTCATGAATAAGTTGCTGGAATCTGTGTTAAATAGAGAAGTAGTTAACCACCTCAGCAAAAATAGCCTCCTTAGTGACATGGTTTCGGTTCTGCTAGATCTACAGCAGATGTGCTAACGGTTATATCTCATAGGATTAATGAATCTCTTGACAGAGACTTCCTTTTTAGAGCAATTGCTTTCAACAGATCAAAGGCCTTTGATAGGGTACGGCATAAAGGTCTATTCCACAAGATCTCCAGCTACGGTATAGCTGGAAATGTTGTTTTGCTTTTTTTGTTTTGTTTTGTTTTGTTTTTTTTTTTGTTTTTTTCAATTATAAAATCATTTCTATCTGATACGTTCATAAGAGTAGTGGTTGATGGGTAGAAATCAGAAGCTCACAGTATCGATGCTGAAGTTTATCAGTGGTCAATCACAGGCCCAAATATCTTCCTGATCTACATCAATGATCTCCCAAATACCATCCTAAGATCGTTTGTAGACATTTATGCTGACAACACTACCATCTATGTCAACACTTCAAAACTGTAAATGACCAAGTTCTCTCTGATTCTCTCTCCTCTGATCTTGATCACATGGTGCAATGGGGAAAGAGGTAGCTGGTTACTTTTAATGCATCTAAAACCAAGCTTCTATCTTTACATCATCAGCGCTATGATCGCCATCTGGCATCAATTGAAATGAATGGCTCTCGTCTTGGGGAGGCTCCATGTTTTGACAAGCTTCTGGGCTTGAACTTTACTCTTGATCTGAAATGGAACACATACATCAAATCTGTTGCCAAGGTCACTGGAAAAATGAAGCTATCCAATATCGTGAGGATACATCATTTTTCATTCAAGTTAATCCTTGTGATGAAGTCTATGAAGACAAGTTCGAATGATCTCTTCTCCCGTTTGCAGTGGGCAATAGATCAGTAGGCACATCTGCCATGGTTCATTTTGCACTTTATGCATGCAAGAATTGACATAATTGGCCTGGATGTCGTGATTCTTGGATTCCCACCATTAGCTGGAAAAGAGTTCTTGCACACGACATGCCTGAGAGATTGTTGCTATCGTGTGCTTGATACATAGATGTATCTGGTTCGGAGTTTACACAGCACAACCAACTTTGGGGAGGGTTATGGTCCTTATCATTAAAACGGAAGTTCCAGAAAAAAATTGGTGTGATGTTTTCTTGAGCAGTTTGACTCGACGGTCCTCGGAATCAATGCATGGATCATCTGAATTGGATGATTGAAGGGCGCGTACGATCTTTGCTAGGATCTCATCCTTTTGTTGTTCAATTGCGATACCAAGATGGTTACAAATGTTTCCGGTAGAAATGGTGGAATTAGTGTTATAAGCGAAGAATGCATTACTGATGCTTTTCTGTGTGTGGGTGTTCTCTGGTGTATACGTTTTGGTGAGGAGCTGTCAGCTGTTAATGTCGCCGATACACCACAAAGGATGCAAAAGGCATGGATTAGAAGCACTTAATGTGAATGTGTTGTCAGTCGGGCTAGAGTCACACATAGTCTTAGTTTTCTTTTGTCGCCAGCCTCTGCTGAACATATCGACCCATGTATTGAATTCGCCTTCCATGTATTCTAAGACGAATTTGTAGCACGATATCTAAAAACTTCAAGAACTTTCTTTTCAATCTTCTAGTCAATATATATATATATATATATATATATATATATATATATATATATATATATATACTGACACGTGTTTCGTCGTCCACGACTCATCAGAGTGGCTGAATCTAGCGAGATTCGAAAGCGGCACCTCATGATAAGAAGCCTAAACCTCTACCACGGTGCTAACCTCGCCGGACTCAGCCACTCTGATGAGTCGTGGACGACGAAACACGTGTCAGTGGATAATTATATTTTAAAAATAATATATATGCCGCTCCCCATTAAAGGGGGTACTAGATTGGTCAATGGGAAAATTATTCCCAACAAGTATTTAGGTAAAAATGCACTTTCGTATAAATACTTGAATTCATTCAAGAAAGTATCGCTAACAAAAACAAATAAAAACATCTACGTAAAAGTGATACATTTAGTAGTTCGGCGAGGTTAGCAACGTGGTAGAGGTTTAGGCTTCTTATCACGAGGTGCCCCTTTCGAATCTCGCTGGATTCAGCCACTCTGATGAGTTGTAGACGACGAAACAGGTGTCAGTGGATAATTATATTTAAAAAAATAATATATATGCCGCTCCCCATTAAAAGGGGGTACCAGATTGGTCAATGGGAAAATTATTCTCAACAAGCATTTAGGTAAAACTGCACTTTCGTATAAATACTTAAATTCATTCAAGAAAGTATTGCTAACAAAAACATATATATATATATATATATATATATATATATATATATATATATATATATATATATATATATAAGTGAATTTAGTTTACAAACAAATGGCTACACATAAGCATACATGTTTCAGCGAAAACCCAGTAAGGGAATCGCTTCGTCAGGCCAAGGACAACTCTCAGAGAGTTGTCCTTGGCCTGACGAAGCGATTCCTTTACTGGCCATTTGTTTATAAACTAAATTCACTTATTTTGGCTCTGACTAAACATTGAGCACTCTTTTGGGTGACACACTTATATATTTTGTTTTAAACAAACAAATAATTACTACCAATACAATATATATATATATATATATATATATATATATATATATATATATATATATATATAGTCATCCACATACAGTACCGCTTCGTTGTATCACAACTCATCAGTGCAGCTAGTCAGATCAGCTTATTTGCTTAGGCTTTTAAACTGTCACTCCGGTTTCTGACTTCCGGTTTCAAAAATCCATCTGCTTTCCTATTTCATGGTCTCCCTGCCTAAAGTCCGATATTAAAAGCCACTGTTACTATTCAAAGTATACACAAGGTCAACAATTTTTTTGTTTTAACTTATTTGAACGTGTTTTCCTTACAAATAAATGTAATTTAACCTTGCTGAGTTAAAAAAAAAATTGATTTAAATATAAATATAAAATATATAACTATAATATTTATAACAATATTTACTGCTTTTAGTAGCATTCTGTGGATTTTTTTCAGGCCTTACTTAAAAAATATTTTCTTTTTAAGGAGGGGGAGATAGAAACTTGTTTTTAGTAGTGCTTTTAGTAGGGACTCCTTTTATTTTACATAGCCATCACCACATTATCAAGGCCAAGAGGCCACTCAAGGATAAGGGTTAAAGAGTGTACAGTAGAAATTGGACAATATAGTAATCATTAGTAATGAAAATTTGGTAAATTTGATAACTTATATGGAACGGCTCATCAAGAACTTATTTACGTTAGACTTGAAGACAACCATATTGTAGTCAGCCGGAAAGCAGGAAAACGGAAGACAATTCCACAGGCGTGCAGTTCTAAGAAAGAAGCTTTATTCATGGAATCTACGTTTAGGTTTAGGCACAGATAAAGAGTGGGGGGGATTATTGATAGTGTTTACAGCTAGACGAGTGTTTCTTGTGAAAGTTTGGCGGGGGGGGACCATAGATTGAAGCTCAGTCGAACACTTTCCATGAAAATAACGATACATCACAGACAAACTCGCAACATCTCTTCTGTGAGATAGAGGTTGCAGGGAAGAGAAAAGGACATCTCCTACGAGGCTACGAAGTCTATTTTGAACTCTATCAAGGCAGGACAAGTCCTTTCTAGCAGCTCCTGCCCAGATGTGGCAACAATATTCCATCCTTGGACGTACCTGGCTCTTATATAGATAGAGAATAGCATCAGCAGTGAGATATCTACCGGATCGATAGAAAGATCCCACCATTTTTCCAGAGGCCTTGGCAACAGATTTGATGTACGTGTTCCATTTAAGATCAGGAGTAACTTCCTGCATTTTTTTTTTCACTCATCACTTAAAAAATGTTTTCTCAAAACAATAAAAGACAATATAATCTCAAAATCACTTTTTATTTTGAACATTTTTTATCTTACCCTTTAAGGGCAAACTATTTAAAAAATAGCGCGGTTTGTTAAATGCAAAAACGTCTTTTAAAAGTTGCAAATAAATAAATAAAAAATAATAACGGGGGGGATACTTAATATTTCTAAAAGTGTAAAGTCGCCAAATTAAAGAAAACAAAATAATAATGATGGCCGGGGGGAGGGCTGAATGAGCCAACGTCAAATCGGGGCTGTAAATTCTGAAAATGGGGATCGATTTACTAGAACGTTGTATGTGAACCCCTTCAAAATCTTTAAACATTGATTTTTTTTTTTTTATTATTTTTTTATAATCTGGTAGCTTAGTGTCCAATAATCTGCGAAAATAGTTAAAAAAATATATATATATATGAAAAGGAAAAAATTTGTAAGGGTGTGCCGACTGTTCAGGTGCACCTACATATTTTTTTAAAATAGTTTTTACCTAAGTTGTGCATGATTAAAAATAGAACTTGATTTTTAAAAAATAGAAACTACGTTTTTTGTTTCCAAAATGATTTATTTACTATTATTTCATTTGTAGTTTTCATTGCAATTTGGAATTGTTTTCAAACAAAAAAAAACAAATTTGTTTTTCTAATGTAAAAAAAAAAAACTACTTGATCAATTTATATATTTAAAAAATGTTTGGGTTTTTACGACCTAATCCAGTGTAGTTTGCTTCCTAAAAAGAAATCAAAATTTACTTTGGGGTAGGGGCTCATACGTTTCAACGACCTTTAAAGATAATATAAAAGAAAGAATGTTTTTTTAAATAATTAAGATTCAACATTTTGGCGTGGAGGATCACTTTCCTATATAAATTTAACGTAAAATGAGACCCGATTTCCTGGCGATGTAGCGGGACGTGTAATTGTTAGCATTTTTTTCTAGTTTGGTGGCTGGAGTGGAGGCAGAAAGGGGAATTTGGGTAGAAGTAGGGTCATAAGTTCCAAACATTTTTAAATTACGTAGAAGTACTTTAAAACGTGGGGGGGGTAATTATTTTTTTAAAGATTTACTTTGAAAGGTCTCCTGTAAAACATTACGTAATCAGTTAATTATTATTTCCTGATATTTTTATGGCTGTTAACACACACACACACACACACACACACACAAAGTAGGGTGGTATAATGCACTCACCCTCCTTTTATTTTTATTTTCGTTTTTTTTTGGGGGGGGGGCAATTTTTTTCAACGGATTACAACCCGCTTACATAAAGGATTTTTCATTGAATCTCAGGACAATGATATTGACCTTTATTATCCAATGTATTCCGTATTGTTTTCACTGGTTGCCATGTTTGTTTTCGTTTTCACTTGCATTTTTATACATTAATTCTGTATACTCACTATTCCATATTCCATAGCCAGCTATAACGGGTCAGGCTAGTCTAGTATATATATTTTTCAAGCGATACATACGGTTAATATTGGCTCCTCCTCGGAGCTAATTTTTTAGCGGAGCCAATATTAACCGTATGTATCGCTTGAAAAATAACAACAATAACAAAATCTAAATTTATAAGCGATAAAAATAAACAGTATAATTAATCTAGGGATTATGGCTTAACGGTTAATGCACCGGCCTGTGGTAAACATGGTCTGAGGTTCGATCCCTAGAAACAGTTAAACTACGCTGATGAGAGGTAATGACCTTGAAACACGCGTGTACGTAGATTACTGTTTTTAAAAAATAATAAATAAAAAGATATATATATATATATATATATATATATATATATATATATATATATATATATATATATATATATATATATATAGGAAATTTATTACTGTGAGTCCAGAATGAGTTTACATATTGTTTCAGCTAGGGGGAATCCTCATAAGAAGAGGAAATATCCGACTAGCTTCGTCAGAATTCATAGATGGACTGAGTTATAATACCAAGTAAGAATGGAAAAATCGTAGCAGATGAAGGGGAGTTAGATAAGAAGGGGGGAGTGGAAGGGAGAGGACGTTGGAATTTAAAGTTTTTCCATTCTTATTTGGTATTATAACTCAGTCCATCTATGAATTCTGACGAAGTTAGTCGGATCACAGTAATAAATTTCCTATATACTACTCTGGCTACATATTGAGCACTCTAGTCCGTTTTTTTCACCACTGATAAATATATATATATATATATATATATATATATATATATATATATATATATATATACTAGGCTAGTCTAGTCTAGTCTAGTATATATATATATATATATATATATATATATATATATATATATATATATATATATATATATATGAACTAGCAGGGACGTTGCCTGGGATTGAATGATGAACAACGAATATTTCACACTCCTATATTTTTATTGTCATCGAAATCCATGAAATCGCCCGAGAGGAAGCTTCACATGTCTCCATGCAATAACTTAGTCCAAAATATATGTTATTCTACATTGCTCTCTAGAGAACGTACTGTTTCTTTTACCAAATTATTTTATATAAACTTCTTTCCAGTTAACGAAAAAAAAAAGCATTAAGAAATTTACGTGCGAGGTTTGAACCTACAGACCACGTCATAAAAAAAAAAAACGTAAATTTTCAAGTCTTATAAAATTCTTTGCAGTTAATGAAAAAAAAGTAAGAAATGAACGTGCGGGGTTTGAACGTACAGATCACGACATCCAAAAAAGAAAAACAAAAGAAAAAAAAAACACGCTATCAACTTACCCACAGTAGGATTAAAACGGTCTGTTGTTCTATCATTGTTGCAAAGTGACAACATGGAAAAAATGGCTTTACCGATGATAGATAAATTAAAATAACGGTTTCGATTATCGATTATCGGTAATTATCGGGGGTATTCTGAGACAAAACTTAACTAAGATCACTCCAAGATTTATACACTAAAATTCTGTAAATTTTAAAGAAAATCTGTTTAGTCGTTTCGGAGTCTATAAGGAACGAACTCACAGACAAAGTCACATTTATATATATTTATATATTTTTTTAATATATATCTTTTTTATATATATTTATAATTTTTATATATATATAGTGTGTGTACATATATATATATATATATATATATATATATATATATATATATATTCCTCCCTGATCTTTGTACATATATATATATATATATATATATATATATATATATATATATATATATATATATATATATATATATATATGTACAAAGATCAGGGAGGAAAGCGGACAAAAACCGCCCAGCCGCTGATCACTTACTATGTATGACTTTTGGAATGTTCCTTCATGTGTATTTTACATGTATATGTGTGTGTACGTATGTATAGACATATGTATGTGTGTATATGTGTGCCTCTATATGATTATGGTTGCATGTGTGTGCACATGCATGCGTATGTTGGCTACATCTGTATGTACGCATGTGTTTATTGTCATGTGTATGTGGGGTGGAGAGGGCTCCCGTAAGCCGTGGTAAAGGCAACCCCTCTAGGTGAAGCAAATCTTAGATTTAAAAAAAAAAACATAAAGCGGGAGACCAGTACCCGCATTAAGCTGGTCTGCAGTTTGGCTTGTTGCTGGTTATCTTGCTCTTCCTTGTTGCTGGATGTCAACATTTTGAACCGAGAGAGAGATTAAGCTGTCGTACAAAGCTAAAACTCTGTAACATCATCTGTGTATAGATACTCCCTCAGCCATGTAAAAGTCGTGACGCGTGTAGGCCTGAGATGCTGGAAGCATGTAATAATTGATCCACCATCATTATATGTATATATGTATGCATAGGTGTATGTATGTTCATGTACAGGTGTATGTATATGTGTGTATATGTATGTATATGTATATATGTATGCATATATGTATGTGTGTGTATGTATATACGTATATATATTGTTTGCATGTTTGTGTATATATGCATGTGTGTGTATCTGCATATATGCATGTGTGTGTATGTGTATATATGCATGTGTATATGTATATGTATGCATGTATATGTGTATGTATGTATATGCATGTTTGTGTATGAGTGCATATTTATATATGTGTATGTATATGTAGGTAAGTGTATGTATATATATGCATATGTGTACATATGTGTATATGTATGTATATGTGTGTGTATTTATATGTATGTACATGTGTATGTATGCGTGTGTGTATGTATATGTATGTATGTGTATTACGCATTGTGTATGTATATATGTGCGTATGTTTACAGATATGTATGTGTGTATGTGTATATATGTATATTTGAATTTATATATATATATATATATATATATATATATATAAATTCAATAAAAACCCTCCAAAATTTGCTGATGAGGAGACCCTGCTTACCAAAAAACTATATATAATTATTCTACATAACTTGATGTATACCACAATAAAAAGCATTGTTTTCCGAAACGATCGTACAGATAATTGATTTTGTTGTTGTTCCTTCTTATGAAACGGATTTTTAATTTAATTAAAATTTGATTTTTAAATTTTATATTATAAATCACATTACTTAATATATATATATATATATATATATATATATATATATATATATATATATATATATATATATATATATATATATGCCATTGACTTGTCTTGTGTATGTTTATGTAAGTATATGTATGTGTATTATTTATTGTGTATGTATGTATGCATATATGTGTGTTATATGTATGTGTGTATGTGCAAGTATGTGTATATATGTATGTACGCGTGCATGTATATATATATGTATGTATACTAGTGACCGTCTTCAGTTTGAGCGTGTGAATTTTGCCGGCAGGACTAAAGTTATTTTCGGCTCATGGACTTTCAGTTCTTGGGGGAGTGGCACTCGTATGGCAAGACGTTGCAATCATATATATATGTGTGTGTGTGTGTGTGTGTGTGTGAGAGAG
Source organism: Euprymna scolopes (assembly GCF_053919585.1). Lineage (NCBI taxonomy): Eukaryota > Metazoa > Mollusca > Cephalopoda > Sepiida > Sepiolidae > Euprymna > Euprymna scolopes. The sequence goes on from NC_136513.1 coordinate 90,804,298, forward strand.
AGAGAGAGAGAGAGAGAGAGAGAAGAGAAGAGAAGAGAAAGCGGAGAGAATAAGCGAGAGAAGATGAGCCATCTGGGTTAAATATAGCTTACTACATACATTCATTGACAATTTGACATGCTATGAGCAGATTGAAAGTGATGTATTTTGAATAGATTGAAGAAATATATTTTCAGTTTATTTTTTATTTTTTTATTCATCAGAGATTCTTCTTTTGAAAGCCAACGGCAGCTGCATTCTAACTCGAATGCAAATTTATAAACGATTTGTTTCTTACGTAAGAGAACCACCTCACTCCTCCCCTTCCTTGCGCAAAACAAAAACGTTTTTTTTTAATAGTCTCATAAGATTAATTTTATAAAACTTATAGATTTTTTAAAAATATATTCCCAATTTATTTCCGTCCATTCCCCCCCCTTTCTCTTTTCTTCTTGGCGTTTCATTTTAGATTTTCCAATCATTTTTGCCGATCTGTACGTTTAAGTTTGTTTTTGTTCCAACACAAGACATCATAGTACAGCCTTACATATCCAAACTAGATTTTCTCCTCCCTACAACCTCTTTCCCACAGAAAAAAACGTTGCGAGCCTGTCTCTGCTCTATCGTTATTTACATGGCAAGTGCTCGTCTGAGCAAAACACTCGTCTAGCTATAATCACTATCCCTAATTTCCCCCACTCCTTATCTATGCCTAAATCTAAACGGAAATTTCATGAACAAATCGTTTTTTTTTTTTCTATTTAGGACTGCCCACCTGTGGAACTCTTTTACACTGGCCTGCTTTCCACCTAACTACAACACGATCGTCTTCAAGTTCAATGTAAACAAGTTTAACATAGTGAGGATATGCATATGCAAATGCATGTGAAATGACGTCACTGGTAGGGAAAAATAAAGACTTTAAAAAGGAGATCACGTTAGAGACGGAAAGAACGTACAAGACCACGTCAGAGTCGTGGATGACATTTGTGACCATGTTCGAGACGTGGGTGACGTCACGGCCGTAATGAGGAAGTAAATATCGTTGTACAACACGAAAAAGTGAATTGAAGTTCTTTTCTATTTTTTGTCTCCTTTACGACGGACTACAACATGTTGGGTAACGTTACACGAATTCTTGTTCACCGTCCCCTAAACTAATCAAATGCTACCGAATTTCCACCAATACCGATCAATATACTGTGGTCTTCGAACCTTCATAAGTGGTAACTTCTTTTTAGAATAGTGGGGGGGGCAAGGAGATAATTATTTTATGGGGAAAAGAGAAGTAAAGAGAAGAATAAAAAAATAAGCTTAAACCAGGCTTAGGGACAAACAAATTCAACTTGCCTCCTCCCTTGGGCGCTCGCATTTACAAATATCCGTGGGCTTAGAACTAATTTAGCTGATGTTGAAGCATTTCTCTTAACAAATACCCCGGATATCTTAGCACTAAGTGAGACTAACCTACACTCCTCCATCCCCTCTAACCACTTTAACATGCCTGGATATCTCCCACTCTGCCGTAAGGACTCTGACAGACACATGCACGGACTTGGAGTTTACATTCGTAATACCCTCCCCCTGACTAGAGAAACAAACCTAGAAACAGATGATCAAGCCTTTATGTGCTTTAGACTAAACATGCAACACAATATTAGCTACTATTATTTTCTCTACCGCTCTCCCTCGACTCAGGACTGCACCATAATAAACAAAGTCTCTGACAGCATAGACACGGCACTGTCCCTCGACACTAGCGCACAAATACATGTATTTGGTGACTTTAATGTCCACCACAAAAACTGGCTTGGATTCTCTACTTACACAGATGCAGCGGGCAGCACAACCCATAGCTTCACTATATCTCACTTCCTATCACAAATTGTTACGTTTCCAACCCGTTTCCCTGACCAGGAAGAACAACACGCATCACTTCTAGACAGTTTTTGACCACAGTTCCCGATGACTGCATAACGAAGGCCCATAGCCCACTCGGGAACGCTGATCATGCAGTGATAATGGTTGAAATCGCCCTAAACTCTAGAGCCAAAACTGAATAGCCAGTGCTCAAAACAACGAGATATTATAATAAGGCTGACTGGGAAGCCATCAGGGAACTAATCAGAGATGCCCATGGAGAAATATTTTTTCTCTCCCTGCTGAACAGTGTGCAAACGAGACCACTGACTGGTTCAAAACTGCAATCGAAGCGCATGTTCCCATGCGGAAATTTTATAGTAAGCCCCACTCTCCCCAATGGTTTACGTCGACTTGCGCAACTGCCATTGCTCAAAAGCAGCATGCATACCGTAGGTTTAACCGCCATAAGTTAAGTTCAAACAGACTGAAGTATATAGAAGCTAGAAATAACGTTAAGAAAGAAATAGCGACAGCTAAGAGAGAATTTACGGAAACCACTAAAAAGCGCATCGAAGCACAAAAACTAGGAACTCAAGACTTCTGGAAAATCTACAACAGTGTAGTAAATAATGGGCAATCAACAATTCCCCCACTAACCAACAATCACAAGGTTGTCTCCTCAGCAACCGACAAGGCTAACATGCTTGCCAGTCGGTTTGCCTCAAACTCCACACTAGACCCTTCCAACCACCCTCTAACTGACTTTCCTATGCAGACAGACGCCACGCTAGACGATCTGAAAACCACCCCTGCTCAGGTGCATGCTATCATAAAAAACCTTGGCACTTCAAAAGCATGTGGACCCGATCTTATCCCAGCTGTGCTATTAAAAAAATGCTCAGCCGAAGTAGTTCCAGTTCTCTCCAAACTCTACAACAAATGCCTTAATGAAGCTTGCTTTCCGGGCTGTTGGAAAACTGCTTCTGTTGTACCAGTATTCAAGTATTCTGGCGAAAGGACTGACCCATCAAATTATCGCCTCATTAGCCTCCTCCCACTTTTTGCCAAAATATTTGAGACCTTAATTAACCATGCTCTAGTCCATCACCTTACAGATGCTAAACTTCTGACTGACCAACAATATGGATTTAAACAAGCCCGTTCCACAGCATACATCCTAACTGTGATCTCTGAACGTATATACCATTCACTGGACAAAGCAGGGGAGGGCAGAGCGGTAGCTCTAGATATATCTAAGGCTTTTGACAGGGTATGGCATGAGGGTCTCCTCAGGAAAATTAGATCATACGATATCACTGGTAGAATACTTAACATAATTAAATCCTTCTTAGATAAGAGAAAAATCCAGGTTGTCCTCGATGGTCGTACATCTAAACAATATGATATAAATGCGGGGGTACCCCAGGGTTCTATCCTTGGACCTCTATTGTTCCTGATATTCATAAATGACCTCCCCGACAAAATTGCCTCTGAGATGGTATATATGCTGATGACACTACACTCTATGGCAGGCACGACAGGAAGACGAATCAACACATTTCTAAAGAAATGGCAGAAACACTAGAGGAAGACCTCCAATCTGTGGTGGAATGGGGACAAAAGTGGTTGGTCGCGTTCAATGCCGCCAAGACTAAACTAGTTTCATTCAATAATTACAAGAAACCCTCTCTACCACCTATAGCAATGACCAATGACTCTTTATCTGAGAGTACATCTTTCAAACTCCTTGGCCTAACGTTCACAGGAAACATGAGTTGGAACAATTAAATTGAAGGCATTGCCAGGGCCGCTGCAAGAAAGGTGGGCTCTCTCTACCGTGCTAGAAAACTACTAACACCTGAAAGTATCCTGTACCTCTATAAGGCCACCATTCGCCCATGTATGGAGTATTGCTGTCACATCTGGGCTGGTGCATCTGCTACTAGTCTCTCGCTCCTTGACAAGGTTCAAAAGAGAGTCGCAAACCTGATAGGCCCTGAACTAGCATCTAAGCTTCAGCCTCTGTCCCATCGACGAAATGTTGCATCCCTCTGCCTTTTCTACAAGTATTTTAGTGGTGAATGCTCTGAGTAACTGCAAGCACTTGTTCCCCCACGACGTGAGCACCCTCGACAAACCCGACAGGCTGCTAAATCCCACCCCCACACTGTAGAGATCCCTAGATGCAAAAGATCTTTTTACTCCAATAGTTTCTTCCCCAGAACCGCTAGACTCTGGAATTCCATTCCAGGTCCCTGCTTCCCCAACAGTACTGACGTGCAGAAGTTCAAGTGTAACGTGAACCGACATCTTGCTGCCCAAATCCCTACATAGTACCCCAGTAGTTGTTGCCCCTGATAGTAGCCCCCTACACCAAAGTGGCAATTGCCTTGTTTGGAGTGAAAATGTAATAAAAAAAAAAAAAGAAACCCCGTTTTTATACTCTTCATCTACGCCTAAATCTAAACGCAAATTCCATGAACAAAGTTTATTTCCGAGAACAGCCCGCTGATGGAACTCTGTTCCACTGGCCTGCTTTCCAGCTGACTACAACAGGGTTGTCTTCACGTCCAATGCAAACAACTTCTTGTTGAGCCGTCCCCTTACATTATCAAATTTAACCTAATTTTCACCACTAGCAACCACTACAATGTTGTCTCGGTGACCAACGTAGACTCATTAACCCTTATCCTCTAGTGACCTTCGGCCTTGATAAGTAAAAAAAAAAAAGATTTAAAAAGTAAACATTTCGTTGTTTCAACTGCAATAAGTTAGCTGAAAATAGGGAAAAATTTGTAGCATCACGAAATCACTGTAACCGTAGCTAAGAATAGCTACACTGAGATGACTAGAAAACGCATCGCATTATAGAAATTAGCGTAATATATTTGTTCTCTACGTCGGTAAGTAGAGATTAAGTCAACTAGTATGGATTTCGAAGGTGTGTCATTAGGTGCATGTCAAGATGACCTGGTGATAAACGGAAATGAACTCAGTACACTTAATAAGTGGAGCGATAAAGGTCAAGATTCAGCTCCCTAGATAGAACACATCAGATCAGTCATTCTCAAACTTTCCTCCATCATTGACTCCTTTGGCTTTATGTGTTTTACCCCCCCCCTCTACTCTCATACGAAAACTCGCCTAGGAATTTTAATCCTCGGCTCCCCAAAATCAACAAAGATTAGACCATTTATGTAATGATCCGGTCCCTGGCGATTTTTGGGGTGGGAGTTTACTTCTGTGCAGTTCTAGGAGGTCCACCCTGCCAGGCTTTGCCCTCTCTCTTTCAGAAGGGGCTAGTTTATTGCTAATCGCCTGAGCCGCCCTTACCGGGAAATGCCGATGGGGCTGCTCAGGCACTTTTTGCAAATCAGAGTGCTTTCTTCGAGGGCACTGACTTCTTGATCCCACTTTCTAAGATTTTGTAGTGGAAAAGAACTAAGCAATCCCTACTCCCATATGAAAACATTCACAGCTATTATATCATAAAGTGAGAAAAAAAAACAAAAAAAGTAAAAAAAAAAATAACCTTTTTATCGTTTAGGATTTTAGGTTTTGTATAAAAAATACTATTATACATTCTTATCACAAACAAATCAAACGTTTTTTTAAATAGAAAATTATGAAGTTAATTTGTTTGGGGAACCGTTTGTTAGGAGTCTCGAACCCAACCCTTTATTATTATTACGGGGTTACCGTGTTCGGACTCCAGCTAGGCTCTGGGACACAGTTGCTGATTCTCTGTTTTGAATGCTACTTTTTCACTGCCTTCGTTCAGGATTCCCCGTAATAATAATAAAGGGTTGGGTTCGAGACTCCTAACAAATGGTTCCCCAGTTAATTTGTTTGTACGTTTTTTTTGTTTTTGTTGTTTGTTTGTTTTTTTGTTTTTTTGTTTTTTGTTTTTTGTTTTTTGTTTTTTTTTACACAGGACAAAATCTGAAAAGAAATAATTATTTTTAAATTATCAGGTACTTCAATTATTTACCCCTGCTATATAAATTTTATCCTGGTTGAGAACATCTTAGCTCTCTCTCTCTCTCTCTCTCTCTCTCTCTCTCTCTCTCTCTCTCTCTCTCTCTCTCTCTCTCTCTCTCTCTCTCTCTCTCTCTCTCTCTCTCTCTTAGACCTTATACAATCTGAAAAGAAATAATTTTCTTTTTAAATTATCAGGTATTTAAATTATTTAACCCCGGACTATATAATTTTTTATCCCCTAGGGGTAAATTTAACCCTGGTTGAGAACTTCTGCTCTAGATAAAGACTGACTTGGCATTAGGTGCCATATGCCTCAACTTTTGAAGAATTGAATGACAAAAATCTCATTCCAACTTTTAAAACAACTTCATTGGACAATCTTTGTTAACATGTAAATAAAAGGGGATCATTATTTCTAGTTGTATAAAAAAGAAACTCTGTGTGTGTGTGTGAGTGTGTGTGTGTGTGTGTGTAAGTGTGTGGGGGTATGTGTGTGTGTGCGTGTGTCTGTGTGTGTAAGTGCGTGTGTGCGTAAGTGTATGTGTCTGTGTGTGTAAGTGTGTCTGTGTGTGTAAGTGTGTCTGTGTGTAAGTGTGTGTAAGTCAAAGTGTGTCTGTGTGAGAGCCTGTACGCCTGTGTGAGTGTATGTATGTGTATCTGTTGGGGGGTCTGTGTGTGTAAGTGTGTCTGTGTGTGTGTGTGTGTGTGTGTGTGTGTGTGTGTGTGTGTGTGTGTGTGTGTGAGTTCGTTCTCTATGGACTCCTAAACGACTGGACCGATTTTTTTTAAATATCACACAAATGCACTCTATGTGGCTGCTGACAGTGTTCTTATATAAAGTTTTGTATCGGAATGTCTTTGATAAGTATCGATAATCGATAATTGGAAAAATTCGATAAAAGAAGGAACAGGTGATTTTGACTAAAGTTAACGTCTTGTAGAGCCTAACATCACAAGTGCATTTGAGAAGTTTTATCACCGCACAAGCAGAAATGCCCGGCATAGAAAGTCAACAGGGGCGCATATGAAATGAATGTTTCTGTTTAAAGCACAACTGAACCAATGAACCATAATACTTGACTTTTGAATTTTAAACTTTAATTCAAGCCATTATCACCACACAAGTAGAAAGGCCAGGCGTATAAAATTAACAGTAGGTTCTTTAGAGTAGGTTCTCTTTGTTTCGTTATGTGCGTTTTGTTTTTCTGTTTGTGTTTTGCTTGTTTGTTTATTCTGTCTGTTTTTTTTTCTATTGTTTGTTTTTTTGTTTTGTTTTGTTTTGTTTTTTTTGTTTTGTTTTGTTTGTTTTTTTTCTGTTTTTTTTTTTTTTTTTTTTTTAACTTTAATTCACCCAAAACAAGGCAAGGATCTATCGTGAATCAAAGGACAAATTAATAAGAGCTTCTTAAGACGGAAGTTGTTCAGCAAGGTGTTTGTTCACATTACATTTAAATTTCTGCATGTTGGTACAGGCACGGAAACAAGGAACTGGGAAGGAATTCAAAAGGCAAATAATTTGAAGAAAAAAAATTATCTGAGTAGAAAGTTTCTCAACATCCGGGGATCTCCACAATGAAGACATGGGACCAGATTGGTCGGAGGTATTTACATTGAGGGACAAAAATGCATCAAGTTTCTCAGAGTACATTCTATTAAATTATGTAACAAACACAGGGTCGCAACATCGAGGTGATGGGACAGGGACTGGAGCTTGATAGACAGTGTGGGACATATTGTAACGCTCAAAAAAAAAAACTGCTTTCTAAATGGAGATACAAGTGTTAACACTGATTTCCCGTAAACTTGATCTGGAACACCCGAACAAAATCAGATGAAACTTGATAATCATGTTGTCACCAAAATAGTTTACTGGGTAGCCAACAGATAGTTCTATGTGTAGTGCATCAATGATGCACTACACATCAATTTGTTTACACTGCACTGCATTATCAATTTGTTTACACTGCACCTGCTGGTGGTAGTCTCCCTTTAAGATCATATTATCTACAATTATATAAATGCAACTTTGTCTGCATGTGAGTTCATTCCTTATAGACTCCGAAACAGCTGATCAGATTTTCTTTAAAATATAATTACCGATAATCAAAACCGTTATTTTAATTTATCTTTTTTGTTTCTTTTTTTTTACACAGTGATCACCACTTATCAAGGCCCGGAAGCCACTCAGGGATAAGGGTTATTGCAAGTACATCTATACTCGGTAAAGCCATTTTTATCAGGTCCTCGCTTAGCAACAATGATAGAATAACAGGCTGTGAAAATTCTACTGTGGGTAAGTTGATAACGTGTTCTTTTTGTATTTTTGTGTTTTTTTTTATGACGTGGTATGAGGGTTGAAACTCCACCCGTAAATTTCTTTATTTTTTTAACAAAGAATTATATAAGACTTGAAAATTTACGTTTTTTTTTTTTGTTTTTTGTTTTTTTGTTTTTCAAACCCGGCACATAAATTTTTTAAGGTTTTGTTTAACTGGAAAGAAGTTTGTTTATATATATATATATATATATATATATATATATATATATATATATATATATATATATATATATACACACACACACATCATATGGATATATTTTTTATTTTATTTTTGAAATCACAACTTTATAATATGAAAGAATCCATAGAAAATTGACTCTATAATAATATATAGGAAATCTGCATAAATTAAAATATCATATTTAAGCGTATTTTACGGTCGGGTTACGCTGGGTGTCCCTGCTAGTTTTGTCATAATTATGGCTTCACAGGTTCACAGCTATGACGTTAAATGTAAAACATCTGATTACACGTTTTAGCCAGTTTTTTATTGTTTTAATTCGGCCTAAAATATCTTCGGCCTGACTTGAAAATAAAATATAAAAGTACACAAACAAACAAATAAACCAGGAAGAAAGCAAAAATCTGACTCAGCTTTTTTTCTGTTTTAGCAAAAGACATTTATTACCGTTACTTTCCAAACAATACCTGCTTCTTTTTTTTTCTTTTTTTTTTTACTATTCATTTCGTCTGCCATGAGATTAACAAATCCCTGCCGTCTTGACACCAGCTTAAAAGTCTTTCATCACCATCACAGGGCCACATGTCCATATCACCCGCCCCGTTTTTCTTTCTGCTCCTCTCCACATGATACAATTTTCTTTCCTTTTTTTTTTTTTTTTTTTTTGTGGTGCAAGTTCATGCACACTTGCTAATATGCATACGTGCTTTAACGCCTGCTGCTGCTAATATTTGTGCTGGCGAGTTATCCTTCGACTCCTGCTGATTTTTTTCACATGCGCTCATACAAGCACTGTTAAACTATAGATGGTTTTTTTTATGGAAATCGCTCCAGACAAGGCATGAAGCTATTTGATGTAAGAAGCTATAAAAACAATACTACCTCAAGGTCAAGTGATTTGGATAGGCTCCAACACAGAAAACATCAATTCTTCCTCCTTTTGTCGTGGAAGATGAGGACTAAAGGAAAAAAATAAGGGAAGCGAGAGTGATGAGGATGCCAAAAGTAAACCATAACTCTATTTTCTACTCGCCTAAAGGCAACAATACTCCATGCAGCTAATTGTTAATATAAATATTTTGAGATATATTTGACGGTTTGTGTTGAATTAGAATTATTTTTAGGTGACGCGTGTAAACGTACCTTATATGTAAGTTTCTGCTTCTGCTAACTTTTACATATTTTTCTATTTGAAAATCAGGTGTTTTTTGACATTACAATCCCTGGTAAATATTGTGAGATAATGGGCCCTATGTATAACAAACTAGCAGTTGTGGCTAGTGCAATATATAGAATTGAGAATCGTAGTTTATTGTTTTATGTTTGCATCATCAACGTTGTGATGCCCATCTGGCATCAACTGAAATGAATGGCTCTTGTTTTGGGGAGGCTTCATGTTTTGACAAGTTTCTGGGATTGATCTTTACTCTCAATCTGAAATGGAACACGTATATCAAGTCTATTGCCAAGGTCGCTGGAAAAATGGAAGGATCCTTCTAACGCTGCAGTAGATATCTCACTCCTGATGCAATTCTCTACCTATATAAAAGCCAGGTTCGGCCAACGATGGAGTACTGTTGCCACATCTGGACAGGAGCTGCTAAAAGCAGCTTACCTTGCCTTGACAGAGTTCAAAATAGACTTCATAGCTTAGTGGGGATGCCCTTTTCTTTTCCTTGCAACCTCTTTCACACAGAAGAGATTGCGAGCCTGTCTCTGCTTTATCGTTATTTTCATGGCAAATGCTCGTCTGAGCTTCAATCTATGGTCCCCCCCCCCTCGCCAAATTTTCCTGAAAATCACTCGTCTAGCCAAAACCACTATCAATAATTCCCACACACTTTATCTGTGCCTAAACCTAAACGTAGATTCCATGAACAAAGTTTCTTTCTTAGAACTGAACGCCTGTGGAACTCTTTTCCGTTTGCCTGCTTTCCAGCTGACTACAATCTGATTGTCTTCAAGTCCAACGTAAACAAGTTCTTGGTGAACCGTCCCCTTAAGTAATCTCCAAAATTTCCACTACTTATGTTTATTACGCTATAATCACATTGACTAATGTATACTCATTAATCCTTATCCTCGAGTAGCCTCCGGGCCTTGGTAAGTGGTGATTTCTGTGTAAAAAAAAAAATTAAATTTAAATGGGTCTGCAGCGAGCGTAGTTGTAAGTTGTTTATTTACCTAATGTGTCGCAGTAATATAGAGAGATGGTTTGAGCACACGTTGACATGACGTGATGTGTTGATTGCAACGACACTGGGTATTTTGTGAAACGTGATGATCGTGATATTGAGAAGAGTCTGTTTTGGATGGTAGAAAGAATGGATCGGAAAATCCGGTCTCTAGATCCAGAAGACAGGCGGACAAATTTCTCGTAGAAGCAACAAGACGCTCATGAATAATAAGATAATAGTGGGGATAAAGACACGATCCTCTCTTAAGTTAGTGAACTGGCGACGCTAGGTTCGATCGGGAACATCACTGGTGGCTGAATAAAAAACACATTTGTCTAGAAAAAAAAAAAAAAAAAAAAAAAAAACAGAAACTTGTCATTTGTGTTGGAAGTGCTTGTTTTAGAGCCGGACCACCAGCAGAGAGGGGTGACGCGAAACAACACGCGAAAGAGATAAAGAAAAAAGGTACGTTCGATTTTAATTGCAATAAAGCAACTATCGGTCCAAATACTGCAGATGCCTTTTAGAGGAACTGTAAACGAATTATTAACGCGACGTGTCACGTGATTACCTGCTACGTGGCAAGCACGTTTGTGTTTATAAAGAGAAGGAAATGAGTTATGAACATTATTGGTAAGAATACGTCACAAATACAATATATAATACGATTTGATGCCACGTGTATATATATATAATAACTGAAGAAGGCTTGTGGTCCGGACAGACCGCTTGTCTGAAACATTACCATGTCATGTTAAGTGTAGCAACCATGTAATAGTTGTATATATAAATAAAAAAATATTATTTATATATATATATATATATACACGAGCAAACAGTTAATAAAACGTTTTAAAAAACACTTTGAAATGAGTTAAAAACATATTTAATCTGAAAAGGAAACACTAGATAAGTGGATAGTCCTTAATCCGCAGAGTTTTGAAGAAATACTTTCCTTCTCATCAGAGGGTAGGAATTAGCAAAATGCGGGATCGGATTTTGCATGCAAAAGTATTTGATGAAACAACAAGTAAGTCAAAGATCTTACTTGAAAACAAAAAAAGTGAAGCAGAGGGAATATGGTGAAGAAAAAGGTGATTACACATGAATGGATAGTTTGGTGGAAGATAAATAATCCAGTGACGGTAAAATCCAAATATATAACTTCAAGAAAGTTAATTGAATTTCCATTTGCACAAGTAAAATCCAAAAATCCCGTAATTGGAAGAAGATGGTCAATAATAATAATAATAATAATAATATATATATATATATATATATATATATATATATATATATATATATATATATATATATATATATATATATATCCATTATACATCTCATTCTCTTAAAACTCCGGCTATATAATAATATTCCAAATAAAATTCTAATTTTTGAAAACACTTACTGGTTATGGTGATTTATATATATATATATTTTTCATTTTCTTTTCCCAGATCTAACACTTCATGAAACAGAGCCACTACCGCTGAAAGCAACAGCAGTTGCATAAAGATATGCAAATGACCAAGCCAGATGCGCAAAGTGACGTCACAACAGAGATACAAGGACACACTGTGTTCGGAGAAGCGGTGTTTGACAAAGCAGTGATGTTCAAGACATGACAAGGCAAGCACGTGTTTGAAACGTGGCTGGTGTTCAGAAAAGTATGTGTTTGAGACACGTGGGTGACGTTACAGTAGTGACGAAATGTCACACGTGACCAAAGAAG
>NC_136513.1:90821554-90831554 GCF_053919585.1 Euprymna scolopes
GCGACCAAAACATTGTGTGAATAACACTCAAGATGAGAATAGTAGTCCAAAGAATTCAAATAATACAAATTCCTATGTATTTTTCATTTTTTGATTTTTAGATATTTTGGAAGCATCATCATCATCATCATCATCATCATCAGTTTAATGTCTACTTTACATGCTGGCATGTGTTGGGCAATTTTTAGAAATTGATGTTCAAACTAATCTATCTCTGGCCAGGTCTTTAATTCATACCATTTGAATTCTTCAATGTACTGTTCTCATCTTGAGTGTTATTTTCACAACGTTTTGGTCGATGTAACCTCCGACTTTCTTCAGGTGTATCTTATTGAACTCAGGGTATAACAGAGTGTGTATCGGTGCATGTGAGAGAATCAGCAGCAGCTGAGAGATAGCTGGCTAGCAAAAGTATCAGCAGAATCAGCCGTTAAAGCATGTATGCAAATTAGCAAGTGTGTGTGACCTTGCATCACAAGAGAAAAATACACCACGTGATCAAAGCAAAGTTACGTTCCAGGCAACATGGATGCATAAAGTCGAGAGCAAGAAAGTGCGACATGTATGGGTGAAAGGACTTTTGCAAAATAGTGAAGTGCGTTGGGCATCATTTTGGAGGAACCACAAATAAATACATTCCATTTTTAGTTAGAAAAACGCCTTTCCTGTTTTTGTTTGTTTTTTTTTTCTCTGCGACAGTGATGGACGGCGTGTAGGTCCAAAAGGTTTGAACTGTCAAAACGCAATTAAAAAATGACAGCCACGTTACCATAGATCTTTCTGTTGAACTCAAGAATTTTTCTGTTGGTGAGAAACAATAGAACAAGTCAAGCATGTAGGGTCCCCCCTCCCCTCCATGAGTGTAAAATTTACTTTCACCATAACTAATGTTTGTGCAAAATTTCCAAAAGATTTACGGAGTGGTTATTGAGAAAAGTGTAGACAAATGAATGGACGAACAATTTGAGAGCAATTTTACCCCTACAATGGCCCCTAGGGGTGGGGGGGGGCAGAGTTATCTCGGAAAATCCGTTCTGGCAAAAATTTACTTTTACTAAATTAATGTTTATACAAAATTTTTTTAAAAATCCATGGCGTGATTATTGAGAAAAATCCAAACAAACAAATTAACAAACGGAAGCAAATTACTAGGTCCAATCCCTCCTTTGTCAGATGACCAAAAAGCTAAAAAGAAGAACGTGTGCACAGACTGAGGATTTCGTTCATGCGGATCACGATTATGTTAGAGACGTGGGTGACATCACAGCCAAGAAGTCACACGTTTTTTTTTTTGTTTTTTTTTACACAGTGATCACCACTTATCAAGGCCCGGAAGCCACTCAGGGATAAGGGTTATTGCAAGTACATTACGTTAGTGTGGAGATTTGATGAAGTGTTTACTTAAGGGGGCAGTTCATTAGGAATTTGTTAACATTAGACTTGAAGACATCCAAGTTGTAGTCCGGAGGGAAGCAGGCAGACAGAACAGACTTCCACAGGCGTGCAGTTCTAAGAAAAAAGCTTTGTTCATGGAATCTGCGTTTTGATTTAGGCACAGATATAGAGTGAGGGAAATTTTTGACAGTGGATTCAGCTAGACGGGTGTTTTTCGTGAAAGATTGGCGAGGGGGGACCAGGGATTGGAGTTCAGACCAGCACCTGCCATGAAAATAACGATAAAACAAGGATAGGCTCGCAACGTCTCTTCTGTGGGAGAGGGGTTGCAGGGTAGAGAAAAGGGCATCCCCCACTAAACCACGAAGTCTATTTTGTACTCTGTCAAGGCAGGATAGGCTGTTTTTGGCAGCTCCTGCCCAGATATGGCAACAGTATTCCATCCTTGGACGTACTTGGCTTTTATATAGATAGAGAATTGCATCAGTAGTGAGATATCTTCTGGAGCGGTAGAAGGATCCCACCATCTTTCCAGCGACCTTGGCAACAGACTTGATGTATGTGTTCCATTTCAGATCAGGAGTAAAGGTCAAACCCAGAAGCTTGTCAAAACACGGGGCCTCACCCAGACGAGAGCCATCCATCACAATTGATGTCAGATGGGGATCAGAGCGTTGATGATGTAAGGATAGGAGTTTGGTTTTGGATGCATTAAAGGTAACCAGCCACATCTTCCCCCACTGAACCACGCGCTCGAGATCAGAGGAGAGAGAATCAGAGAGAACTTTGTCATTTACAGCCTTTGATGTGTTGCCGTAGATGGTCGTGTCATCAGCATAGATGTCAACGAATGATTTAAGTATGTGTTTAGGGAGGTCATTGATGTAGATCAGGAAGAGAGTTGGGCCCAGGATTGACCCCTGAGGGACTCCAGCATTTATATTGCAGGCCTCCGATTTTGTCCATCTACCACTACTCTTATGAGCCTATCGGAGAGAAATGATTTAATGATTGAGAAAACATTTCCAGTTATACTGTAGCTGGAAATCTTGTGAAGTAGACCCTTATGCCATACCTTGTCGAAGGCCTTTGATATGTCAAGAGCAATTGCCCTAGAAAGGAAGCCTTTGTCAAGAGATTCACTAATCCTGTGGGATATAACCGTCAGCACATCTGCGGTAGATCTTGCAGAGCGGAAACCATATTGTGTGTCACTAAGAAGGTTTTCCTGCTGAGGTGGTTGACTATTTCTCTATTTGATATTGATTCCAGCAACTTACTCATAACACACAGGAGACTTATTGGTCTGTACTAAGAGGGAGATGACTTATCACCTGAATTCTTAAATACAGGGCAAACTGAAGAGGTCTTCCAGGGGGTCGGAAAGCACTTCTCCTTAAGGCAGCGCTTAAATAGTTTTGTAAGTATGGGAGCAAGTTCTGGTTGAAGCTTTTTTAACACTATAATTGGGATGCCATCAGGGCCAGTTGCTTTACTGGAATCTAGGTTCTTGATTAGCTTGGCGACCTCCTACACGGATATTTGTATGTTACCTAGCTTGTTCTGTGTTATAGGAGGAAATATGGGGAGTTGATGGCCTTTGTCGCATAGGGTAGAATTAGCTGCAAAGTTCTTTGCAAATAGTTTGGCCTTGTCTGATGTTGACGAGATGACCTCTGGTCCATTGATAATGGTTGGGATAGAACGCACACTTCTGTTCAGGATCCTATTTGTTATTTGCCAAAACTGGTGGGAACCAAGCCGCTGATCAGCTACCTTGGATTTAACAGACTGGGCATATAGCTCTCTTGCATTTTTTATTACTCTTTTACAGTGGTTGCTGGCAGTCCTGAAAGCAGCTTTAGTCTCAGTGCATCTATTACATTGGTAGCTATGGAAAAAGTGATTTCTGTGCGCGATAGCAGCAGCACATTCTGGGGAAAACCATGGCTGGCTGTTAGGTTTTTGTTGGAATTTTTTAGATGGTATGAATTGGTCTATGCCTACGATTAACCATTCAGTCTGATCTGATACTATAGAGGACACTTCCTTTTTAAACATGGAGTGAAGAGGTAAATCAGATATGAATGTACGGAAGCTATCCCAGTCAGCCATAGAGTATCGGTATACAGTAAGGTGGAGGGGTACGTCTGGGGGCTTCTTACATTTCGTTTTTATCTTAACTGATACGACGGAGTGGTAGGAGGATACTAGAGGAGAATGAACGGAACATGAACATAGCTCAGGGGAAGTTGAGAGAAAAAGGTCTAAGAGCCTTGCATATTGATTGGGTGTATCGGGCACACGTGGCAGGAGAATGAGGAATAGAACCCTTTTCTTAAAACCTGAAACAGGAGTTGAATTTCTTTCTTTTTCCTTTCTTATGTTCCTTGCGATGTGTTAACATATTAATGACAACGTTGCAAATGATGATGAATACGATGAGAGGATTGAAAATCCCCACATACTACTCAAAACAACAGCTGATTCAAAAACAAGAAGTTGTCACATTCTATAAGCAATGGTTTTTACAAAGGGGGAAGAATTGCTGTTTTCAGCTGCCAATCTATTCATCTCATTATCTTTTCTCCTCGAATAATGGTTTGTCTTGATAAGTGGTGGCAGCAGCAACAGCAGGAAGGTGATGTTGGCTCAGTGGTTAACGACACGGACTGACAACCTGGGCGTGGGGTCTGTTCTTAAAGTACTTTAAAATACAAGAAGATTTATTTAGTTAGAGTTGTACGGTCGGGCGGTATATAAATAGCGTCTATATAACTGATGTCTCTTCAACCTTGTGCCGTATCGATATATGTATGCCTATTTAAAAAATAAATTACTTACCTTTCATTTTTATTGCTGTTCCTAACCCTAACCATAACTCCAACCTTAACGTTAGTATTAAAAAGAAGTTGATATGCCATAAATAGTAAAAAAAAAAAAAATTCAAGAAAATAGTTCATCTCACCATTTGAGTTTGCTGTTGTTTTTTCATTCGGCTGTATGCCTCGTACAACTTCTCCTCCAGATTTTTTAGCCTTTTTCAAGAAAATAAAAACAAAATATTCTATTATGTTGTATGAAATAGAAAGAGATGCTTCCCGGCTGACTATGACATGGTTGTCTTCAAGTCTTATGTAAATAAATTTTTATTGAGTCGCCCATTTGTTGTGTCTATATAACTGATGTCTCTTTAACGTGACATGTCGATACATGTATATATAGATACATATTTTAACATTATGTGATCGTCTAGTTCCTTGAATGTGCGTATAACGTCTATTGATTGTCTCTAGTAGTGTCCATGTGTGTGGATATTTTTATAACAATGTGTATAGCAACTATTGACCATGACAACTTACAAAAGGTCTTTCAAGCAGACAAAGCCATTCTTAACATGGAGAGGGGTTAATTTTCACGTTATCTGAGAGGAAGATGATCATCGATCAGAAGGGACCATATCTTGTTTGTCACCATTATTCAGTCTGCAAAGCTGAGACCGGAAGTCAAAAAGAGCAAAAAATTTTGACTATTTGTATTATTATTCATCGGACTACACTTCTCATCTTGAGTGTGATTTTCATAATGTTTCGGTCGGTATAACCTCTTCTTCAGGTGTATCTTGTCGAACTCAAGAATGTTTCTTTCGAACTCGGGAATTTGGATGGAATTTTGAGCAGAACCCTCTACCATTATGGGACGGAGTAAAAATTATATTTAAAAATTATAGACAGAGAGGACGGTGGAGAGTAAGACGACTGAAAGAAGCAGCACATATGCTGGGGAATAACCAAGTAGACTTAGTATAGAATTTAATACAATATGGAAACCAGTAATTATAAACAATAGATAATATATACAAGTAATAAATAAAAACATTAATATATACAAGTAATAAATAAAAACATTAATATATACAAGTAATAAATAAAAACATTAATATATACAAGTAATAAGTATAAAGATAGATATACATTAATATATAATAATAATTAGTAATAAATGGTGATATTTACAACTAGAAATAAAAATAGATTTAAGGCTCCTAAAATTCGTACCCGTGGCGCAGTGGTTAGAGTACTGGGAAAAATCAATTGTAAAAGTGATATTCTCTTGAAGGTTGAAGGTTCAATCCTCTGTGTGGGCGACCGAAAAATACATTTGCGAATTACTTAGGACCTCTATCCAGTCATGGCTGATCGAACAAGAGCATGCTACCCCCGTGAAGTAAATAAGGGTTCTGTTCGAAATTCCGTCCAAATTCCTGAGTTCAACAGAAACATTCCCAAGTTTAACAAGATACACTTGAAGAAGGTCGGAGGTTATACTAACCGAAACGTTGTGAAAATCACACTCAAGATGAGAACAGTAGTCCGATGAATAATAATACAAATTCAGCATCTTTAATCCTTATTCTCAAGTGACCATTGATAATGATAATTGATGGCCAAATAATAAAACAAATAAATACTAAAAAAGAAAAACGAATACTAAAAAAACAAATGAAAAAAAGAAAACCATCCTGCCAAAGTGACCTGCAGCCGATCGTTTTTTGGATTTTTCTCTTATTTGAGACAGATTTAATTATGACGTTTCTGAATTTTTTAGATGAGGATTGGCTATTCGCATTATTTTGATTCATCGGACTACTGTTCTCATCTTGAGTGTGATTTTCACAACGTTTCAGGCGATATAATCTCCGACCTTCTGGTGTATCTTACAATTGATTTTTCCTAGTATTCTAACCCGACTACGCCACAGGGCCTTGCACAGTGGTTAGAGTACTGGGAAAAATCAATTGTAAAAGTGATATTCTCCTGAAGGTTGAAGGTTCAATCCTCAGTGTGGGCGACTGAAAAACACATTTGCGAATTACTTGGGACCTCTATCCAGTTGTGGCTGATGGAACAAGAACACGCCACCCCCATGAAGTAAATAACGGGTTCCGCTCAAAATTCTGTCCAAATTCTCGAGTTCGACAGAAACATTCCTGAGTTCGACAAGATACACCTGAAGAAGGTCGGAGGTTATATCGACCGAAACGTTGTGAAAATCACACTCAAGATGAGAAGTGTATTTTGATGAACAAGAATACAAATAACCAATCCTCATCTCAAAAATTCAGAAATGCCAATCTTGATTATAACTGAGAGTATTATACAGAAGGGACCATATCTTGCTTGTCACCATATATACGCTCTCTCTTACTCTTATTCTCATTAGGCAAGCTAGAGTCTGTATGTATGAATTTTAACATGATGTGATTGCCTAGTCCTTTGACTGTGTGTATAACGTCTATTGATTGCCTCTAGTGTCCATGTGTGCGGATATTTTTATAACAATGTGTGTAGCAACTATTGACAATAAAAACTTATACAAACAGTCTTTACCAAAAGGAACGGATAACATTGTCGGTGGGATCACCAGCAAAAGACACATACCTTCACAAAGTTTTTTTTGTGCTTCCTTAAATTAAAGATGCTTTTCATTCGAAAAGGGGAACACAAAGAAAAGTGAATTATATTTGAATATAATCATTTATCTTCATGCTGATCTCGGAGTTTTGGGCATACTTCATACGTATCTACATTTTGCTATTTCGCACCTTTGTCTTCCATGGGCATCAAGTCCAAACCTTGAAACACAAGACACCCGTCTGTCCACTAATGCGTTATGTATCAAACTAATCTCTCTCTCTCTCTCTCTCTCTCTCTCTCTCTCTCTCTCTCTCTCTACGTGTATCTCTAAACTATCTCGTTACGTCATTAACTTAAAGACACAAACCGGATGATCTACCTTCGTCACATATTTTGTTTTTCATTCTTTTTCTCCAAGTTAACATTTTCGGAAACTATTCTAACTTAAATAATTTTTATCCTAAAAATACCTTTCACCTTGATAGCATTCTTTCTGTTTCGATTTTTACAAATATCAATAACGATGATCATAATAATCATCCAGCTAACTTGACGTTCCCTGGATCAACTATATAACATTAGGTAGAAAACTAATTTTTATTGCCTTTGGTAACAATTATTTGCTGACTACTTGCTTTTTTTTATTAACTATTCATGAAAATCGACGAAACACGTTATACAAACTTTATTAAACTCTTTGAGAATTCTTTTTACTATAGACAACAAAAAGAAAAGGTGGTAAAAAAATAAAACAAATATGCAACAAATAAATGTTACCAAAGGCAAGATAATTTCTCTTCTAGCTGAATAAGTTTTTTTTGTTTGTTTTAACTTATTTTAAAAAGCTTATTTACCTTGAAACACAAGTAGTGTCAAATCTTAAGTTAGAACAAGAAAAAATGACTTGACAGAGTTCAGAATAGACTTTGTAGCTTAGTGGGAGATGTCCTTTTCTCTTCCCTGCAACCTCTTTCTCACAGAAGAGACGTTGCATGCCTATCTTTGCTTTATCGTTATTTTCATGGCAAGTGCTCATCTGGGTTCCAATCTATGGTCGTCCCACGCTAAACATTCACAAGAAACACTCGTCTAGCTGAAACCACTATCAATAATTTCCCCACTATTTATCTATGCCTGAACCCTAACGTAGATTCCATGAACAAAGTTTCTTTCTTAGAACTGCACACCTGTTGAATTCTTTTCCGTTTGTCTGCTTTCCAACTGATTACAATATAATTGTCTTCAAGTCCAATATAAACAAGTACTTGATGAGCCTTAACTAATCCCATTTATCAAATTTACTCTTCTAACGATTACTATGATATCGTCCTTTTGACCACTGTACACTCTTTAACCCTTATCCTCGAGTGGCCTCTGGGCCTTGATAAGTGGTGATTCCCTTGAAAAAAAAATTTTTTTTGGATTAAAAAAAAAACCCCAAACACTCCCAAAACTTAAAGTACATTTGTATGGAATAAAAAAAAAATCGGCCCAGCCATTTTGGAGTCCATAGGAAACGAACACACATGCACACAGTGCCAAGGAAAGATAGAGGTAGAGATAAATGGACATTGGCTGTATTCAAGTTCTGCATGTTTTTGCTTACTTCCATGTTCTGCTTCATGATGAATGCCCTGAAAAGGTCCCTTCTGATTAATGTTCAACAGTTTTCAAATTATTTGTTATTCTGAAAAACGACTAAGTTCGTTTACTTATTGGTCCCCTGACAAAAGGAGGGTGGACCTGTAAATCCATCCTTGTCCGTTCGTCTGTTCGTCTGTTTCTCAATAACTACGCCTTGGAATTTTTTGAAATTTTGCACAAACATTAAACATGATATGAGTAAAAAAAGTAGCAGAACAAATTTTCCGCGAAAACTCTGGTTGCTCCTCCTAGGGATGCCTTTCAGGTTAAAATGGCTGAAATTTTGTGCCTATCAAAAAAAAAAATTGATGCCTTGGGATTTTATAAAACTTTCTGAAAAGTTGTAACTAACTGATTTCTATATAATTTTGTTTGTCTATACTTCGCGATAACTCTGGGGTGTGCCTCAGGGACTCTTTTATAACTAATAAAAACACTCTATTTTTTAGGACTATTTTACTATATTTGTCTAAAATTTTCTGCGTATGTTTATTTATTAGCAGTTTTGCATGGTGCTGAACTCAAATTTAAATGTGTTAAGGTTTTGGGGATTTTTGGTGCTAAATGGGGGGAGGGGGTTATGGACTTAGTCATGTCTTTTTTTGCATGGTGCAGAACTCAAATTTACATATGTTAAGGCCTAAAACTGCCCGTTTCTTCATTTTCACCAGGATTTGACGTTCCCTGAAGACTTTTAGGGCTAAATGGGGGAGGGGGATGCTGAACTTAGTCATTTTTTATGCCTCGTTCACTGTGCACTCACGGGAGACCATGCATGCTTCACTTATTTTTTCTTATTAATCAAGTGTTGATACTAATATATATGAGCAGTCTCAATTTTCTGGCCTCAGAAAATTTAGGTCACGTGATATTTTTTTAAATGGTGAAATCTTAAAAAGAAAAAAAAATCAACCTCGTCTGAAATTTTATTACAATATTAAAAAAAAAAAAAATGAAAACAGAAAACTGTACTTGTTTACATTGGTGATCTAAATCACCGCATTTCAGGTGAAAACATTATTACGTGCTTAAATTCCAGGAATTCCAAACATTTTAAAACATAATTCAGTAGAAAAATAAGCGCTTCTACACTATCAGGACGAAATTTCGGACATCGTAAAACTGAATTTCACATAAAAACAATGGTATCTACGCATTCCTCGTATTTTTAAGATGATTATATCCAAAAATTACGAAAATCGATAAGGTAGAAAATTATTTATTAAAGAAAATAAAAACTGAATTTAATGAAAACGATCGTGACACAGGAGAGTACAAAAGGGAGGTAATTTTTCGTTTCGATTTAAACAAGATGGCAGTTTTTTTCTTCATTTGCTAACACGATTAAAGTGGTTTTGTTTAATAATTCAGTAATATTCAGGTAATTTCGACTGCATAATTTGGAAGCTACCATTGTAATTTATTAGAATTCACAAAAGAAAATGAGTAGAAACCATTATTTTTATCTGAAAACTTCATTTATCGACTACAAAATTTCGTCCTAATAGTGTAGAAGTGCTGAAAAATAATTACAAGAAAAAATA
>NC_136513.1:90834054-91184054 GCF_053919585.1 Euprymna scolopes
AGAGGAAGAGTCACATTGGGCCGGGCAAGAGCCCGTCTTGATGATGATGATGATGATGATGATGATGATGATGATGATGTTTGCGAAAACAATGGGCGAAAATTAAGTTTTGCTAAATGGATAAGATTTTGTTTTCAAAAAATAATTACCTCCCTTTTGTTATGCTTTGAACTCGCCGTGTGTTCCCCCCCCCCCAATTGTTTTCAAAAACTATTTACTATTTTTACTATTTTTTTAATTTGATTATTTTCTGTGTTCATGCTTTTAAGTTTTTTCAATTATTTTTTAATTTTTCAACATGAAAATTATGCTAAAAATATAATCTAAAAAAAAAAAAGGCGGGGATACCCCCCCCCCTTTGTCGCCCCTCTAGCCCTTTCCCCAATGTAAACAGAATTTTTTGTGAAATATTAAACGTATTAAACGGTTCTTCTGCTCGGTTAATGTCGGCACGTTACTTACGGAAAAACAGTTAATTAAACTGCAGAAGCACCTATTAAGAATTATACAAGTTCTATAATTGAATAGCCCCTCCAAAAAAATGAACGATAAAACATGAAAGTATGTTTTTGTAAACCGCTTGTGTGAACTTACTGACAGCATTATTAGCGTCCTAAATTATGAGATAAAAAAAAAATGAACGAATCTCTTAGTAAAAGAGAGTTGTTTCCCTTAGAACAATGACAAACTGTAAAACAGTGCCACAGTGTTTATATATTTTGAGCATTGGTTATTCATTTTGCACATACCTATAACTATCAGTTTGAATTCTTCCTTGATCATCTTTTGTAGTTTGTAGCAGAAACAAATGTAACTTTTTCTTTCGCAAATGAATGCCTCTCCCCTTTGTGATTTGGTCACAGGCTGACCAATCAGGGGTGTGGCGCATTGATCCTTTCTCTCCCCTAAGGAACTCGGACAGCTTCCAGTTTGAAGGAAAAGACTCGTCCTTACCGAGAGAGACGCCAAGCAGATCGGACCTTTTCCTCGCTCTCTCCATCTCTGTGTCATCTCATCCAGTATCGACGATTCCCACTGGGAATAACTACCGTGATTGCATCAGATGGCCAGAGTCGGGTTTTGACCAGGAATATATTGCCCTGTGAACATTCGCCAGAATAAACCTTCTTTTCTTTGTTACGTTTATTGAAGTTGTGTGCGTTGTTTCAGTAGCTTGTGTTGAATTATTTATTTTCTTAGGTTATGCCCCAAAAGTACTAACCCTAAGTTCTTATACCGGGCTAGCCTATCATCCAAACCATTTTTAAGATTGTTAATGTTCTGATCAGCCATTTTTATGTCGGCTTGTAATTTGGAGAGTTGTTTTGGTTTCCATATTGGTCGTGACCAGTGAGTTCAGTTGCTTAAGAAAAAAAAAGAAGAAAAATGTAATAATATTTTTTAATATAAATAGAAATTAAAATAAAATTGCTGAATGAATCATAAGGCACTTGTGCAATTTAGTTATTGAGGACAATGTTTTTGTTTTTATTTTTGAAGAACTCCACTCAGAACAGGAGGAGACAATTCAAGATCTTTAAGTTTTCTAAATTTAAACGGTTATTTTTTATTTATTAAAGGAATTTAAATTTAAAAAAAAATTGTTTTCAAAAGACAAAATGTCATATACTTTCCAATAATAACTGTTGAAAACTATAACCTTTTTTTTATTGCAAAAATTTAATTTTGTAAATATTAAAAAATATTTAAAAATATTTAAAAGTATTAAAAAATATATCTTCATATGACAACTTTCATTCATTTCAGAATTTTCTTTTCTTAGATTTCTATCTCTTCTCTACATATAAAAGTCACTGTGTGTGTGTGTGTGTGTGTGTGTGTGTGTGTGTGTGTGTGTGTGTGCGTGTGTGTGTGTGTGTGTGTGTGTGTGTGTGTGTGTGCCTGTGTGTGTGTGTGTGTGCCTGTGTGTGTGTCTGTGTGTTTGTGTGTGCATGTGTGTGTATGTGACTGTGTCTCTGTGTGCGTGTGTGTGCGTGTGTGTGTGTGCCTGTGTGTGTGTGTCTGTGTGTTTGTGTGTGCATGTGTGTGTGTCTGTGACTGTGTCTCTGTGTGCGTGTGTGTGTGTGCGTGCGTGTGTGTGTGCGTCTGTGTGTGTGTGTCTGTGTGTGCATGTGTGTGTGTCTGTGACTGTGTCTCTGTGTGCGTGTGTGTGCGTGTGTGTGCGCGCGTGTGTGTGCCTGTGTGTGTGTGTCTGTATGTTTGTGTGTGTGTCTGTGACTGTGTCTCTGTGTGTGTGTGTGTGTGTGTGTGTGTGTGTGTGTGTGTGTGTGTGCGCGCGTGCATGCAAGTTTCTTCCTCATATGTTCCGAAACGGCTGAGCCGATCCTTTGCAAATTTTACACAAAGGTAATTTATATGTCTGGCAGTGTTCTTAGAAATGGTTTATGCAGAAATTCATCCAATAAGTATCGAAAATCCAAAAAATCTGATCATAAAAATAGTCTTAGAATGTTTGTCTACAGCTAAATCACAGTTTAACCTAAACATGACTATTCACAGTAAACCCACCAAACAGATCACCCAATTCATTTATTTAGGACATAAACTGACTTTCTCCAGTGATCATGAGACGATATTGAAACACAGAATTGGGCTGGGTTGGGCAGCTTTCCGAAAACACAGCACCATTCTAAAATCAAAAAGGGTGCCGATAGCTGTTAAAGTAAAGTTTATTTAATTCATGTCTTCCTAGTAGCTTTATATGACCTTGATTGTATCACATGACTAAAATAATTAGCCAATCATATTGAAGTGTTTCAAAATCATGTAATGTGTTTCATACCGGGACATCATCTGATCAAAAAAAAGCAAAATATCCACCCTCCATCAAACTACTTCTCTACCCGCTCTATTTGATAAAATCAAAGTAAAATCCTTAAACTTTTTGGCCATGTCAAACGATCAACCATTGGTCTGTCAAAGTTATGCTTTGAGGGTATGTTAGAAGGCAAAAGAAGCAGAGAAAAGCCAAGGAGAAGGTGGAGAGAAAATGTTTTTGATTGGACATTTCTCAACAGTTTGACAACAATTTGGTTCAATTAATAATTTGATAATCAAAAGAATTTAATTTTAAAATCCTGACAGTGATGGCAAGAGAAATTTTTTACAAATATTTTAAAATGTGCGCAACAACATATGTCCATCTGTACACACTTTTTCTCTGTAATAATTTAGCACAGTGAATAAAGTACTACGTAAAATTCAGTTGTAAAAGTTATACTCTTCTGAAGGTTGAGGGTTCAATCCTTAGTGCAGACGACCCAAAAATACAATTGTGAATTACTTACTCTATCCAGTCATGGCTGACAGAATGAGAGCATGTTATGTCCATGGATTGAATAAAGGGTTCTGTTCGAAATTCCACGCAGATTTCTGAGTTTGGCAGAAAGATTCCCGAGTTCAACAAGATATACCTGGAGAAGGTCAAAGGTTATATATACTAAAACGTTATGAAAATAAAACTCAAAATGAGAACAGTAGTTCAAAGAATTGAAACAATACGAATAATCAATCCTCACCTCAAAAATTCAAAAATTCATCTAAAAAATTCCGAAACGTTACTCATTATACAAGATATGCAAGGATCAAATACTGACCACTAAGATCCAAAAGACTCACCTTACAAAAATCAAGATATTTTATTTTATTTCATCTCAGAACCATTTGCAACCTCTATCTCACAGAAGAGATGTTGCGAGTTTGTCTCTGATGTATCGTTATTTTCATGGAAGGTGTTCAACTGAGCTTCAATCTATGGTCCCCCCCTCGCCAAACTTTCACAAGAAACACTCGTCTAGCTGTACACACTATCAATAATTCCCCCCACTCTTTATCTGTGCCTAAACCTAAACGTAGATTCCATGAACAAAGCTTCTTTCTTAGAACTGCACGCCTGTGGAATTGTCTTCCATTTTCCTGCTTTCCGGCTGACTACAATATGGTTGTGTTCAAGTCTAACGTAAATAAGTTCTTGATGAGCCGTTCCATATAAGTTATCAAATTTAACAAATTTTCATTACTAATGATTACTATATTGTCCAATGTCTACTGTACACTTTTTAACCCTTATCCTTGAGTGGCCTCTTGGCCTTGATAAGTGGTGATGCCTATGTAAAAAAAAAAAATAAAAAATAAAAAAATAAAAAAATAAAAAAATGCAATGGATATTTCAGTCAAATTCAAAGAAGACATTGTTCAAAGCTGCCACAAAGAAAATGGTCTTCCTCCTACAATGCTAGAAAACTATTCATACTTGACAATATCTTGTATCTTTACAAAACCACCATTCGTCCATGCATGGAATGTTATGGCTACATCTGGGCTGGTGTATATACTAGTAATCTCTTCCTCTTAAGACAGGATCCAAAAAAGAGTTTCCCATCTTGTAGGTCCCATACTATCCACAAAGCTCCAACCCCTGCCCCATCATAGCAATGTTGCATCTCTGTGCTTGTTTTATAAGTGCTCATATTTTATAGACCTAGGAGAAGATAACTCCTGCCTGCTTCCAGTTAGTCCAAGGGACATAACTGTCACCTACATGCCCCCCTCCCCGTGACTACAGAATGTATGGATGTGGTCAATTTCCTCAGTCTGAGAATTCATGCAACTTCCCACGCATTTGTAAGAACAGACCTCTCACCACTTGTCTTGTAAAACCGGATGCTTGTCTTTTTGGTGGTTGGCCAACTGCTTGCGAATATCCTCTGGTGTCGCTTTCCCCGTGTCTGTAATTTGCCATCTCGACTGTGTTGTGGATCCACCTCCTAACTGATGACCATTGGTTTGTCGGGGGTCTGATTCCGCAGTGGATCCGGATCTGGAGGTGGCTCTGGTGTACCTTGTGTGGTGTGAGATAAGCCATCCATGACGGGGGTCGGTTTTCCAAAGGAATTGACGGCTGTGTAGCATTACCCAACTGCTACTATCCACTCATACCTGGTATTGTCGGTTACCCCATGTTTCTAATTTGGCAGAAAGATTCCTGAGTTGAACAAGATACACCTGAAGACCTGAAGAAGGTCTGAGGTTATATACCTAAAAAGTTGTGCAATAATACTCAAGATGAGAACAGTAGTTCAAAGAATTCAAATAATACAAACAATCGATCCTCATCTAAAAAATTTGAAACCGTTACTCATCATACAAGAGAAGCAAGGTGCAAGAAACCACCTTACTAAAATCAAGACATTTTATTTTCTTTCATCTCAGAACCATTTGGTACTGATGAAATGCAATGGATACTCCAGTCAAATGCATACAAGACATTGTTCAAGGCTTCCACACAATGCTAGAAAACTACTCATGCCTTACAGTATCCTATATCTCTATGCAACGTTGTCATTAATAGGTTAACACCTTTACACACATAGACCCAACACGTTGTAGGCAGAGTAGATTGCAAGGAACATGGCACAAGTAATAACTTGACTCCTTTTCTTTTGTAACAACGTCATTTATTTCCAGGTACTTTCTCGAATAAAACGTGATCGTCTTCTCTCATGTGATCATGCTTCTTCTCTCTGACTTCTGTCGTCTTGGACGTCATCCAACATGATCTCAAACGTGCTATCGAACGTCATTCACATCTATAACATGATCGTCTTTTTTATAGTCTTTCTTTTTCCCTACTGGTGACGTCATTTTGCATGCATTTGCATACACGTGTCCGCACTCTGTTACATCTACAAGTCCATCATGTGTTCATGCATCGAGTATTGTTGCCACTTCTGGTCTTGTGCATCTACCAATAGTTTCTTCCTCTTAGACAAGGTTCAAAAAAGAGTCTCCAATCTAATAGGTCCTGCACTATCTACCAAGTTACAACTCCTGTCCCATCACTGCAATGCTGCATCCCTGTGCCTGTTTTACAAGTATTTTAATAGAATGTGCTTTGATGAACATACATAACCTCGACTAATCCAACAAGCAGCAAAATCCCACCCCATCACTGTCAAGGTTCCTAAATGGTGGAAAGCCTTCTACTCTAATAGTTTCTTCCTTTGTGCTGCTTGACTTTGGAATTATCTTCCTATTCCCTGCTTCCTTAGCTATACTAGCATGCAGAAGTTTAAAATTAATGTGAAGCGCCACCTTGCTGCTCAACTTCCCACAATTCATCTTACAAAAACAAAGATATTTTGCATTCTTTCATCTCGGGACCATTTGAATTATGAGATTGTGGTAAAATGCAACACACAGATATTTCTGTCAAATACACAAATCAACTGGTAAACTCTTTGATATACTTATGTATCGGGTAAAAGTAAATATCTACACCCGCAACAGAGCCGTTGAAGCTGGGTTAGCAACAGCAGCAGCCATATGCAAATGACCAAGCCGGTTGTGCAATGTGACAACAGGAATAAAAAGGACACATGTTTTTTTTTTAATTTTTTTTTTTACATGGGGGTCACCACTTATCAAGGCCCGAAGGCCACTCAGAGATAAGAGTTACTGCGTGTACAGTAATCAATGAGATAGTATTGTAGTAATCATTAGTATTGGGGGTTTTGATAGAGTGTCTTACTTAAGGGGGCGGTTTGTCAGGAGTTTGTTTATGTTGGACTTGAAGACGTCCAAGTTGTAGTCAGGTGGGAAACAGGCAAGCGACAGAGAGTTCCACTGGCGTGCAGTTCTAAGAAAGAAACTTTGCTCATGGAATCTACGTTTGGATTTAGGCACAGATAAAGAGTGGGGAAAATTATTGACAGTAGTTTCAGTCAGACGGGTGTTTCTTGTGAAAGATTGGTGAGGGAGAACGAGGGATTGGAGCTCAGACGAGCACCTGCCATGGAAATAGCGATAAAACAAAGACAGGCTTGCAACATCTCTTCTGTGGGAGAGAAGTTGCAGGGAAGAGAAAAGGGCATCCCCCACTAAACCACGAAGTCTATTTTGTACTCTGTCAAGGCAGGATAGGCTGTTTTTAGCAGCTCCTGCCCAGATGTGGCAGCAGTACTCCATCCTTGGACGTACTTGGCTTCTCAGAGAAGGAGATATTAGAGATGTGTTCAAGGCGTAAGAGATTCAAGACGTGTTTAAGACACGAGAGAGCAGAAATAAATGTGTTACATACGTGGCTCAAGAGCGACACGGAAAGACGTGTCCTAAACATGGCCGTGCAAAGACAAAGTACTACGTGTTTGACACATTAAACACATTGAAATACAAGAAGACTTTTGAACAAGAGACAGGGCATTATTCTGGGAAGTACCTGTAAATAAATGTCTGTTGTTTCAACGGAAGAAAGTGAGTTGAATTCTTTCCTTGTTTTTGTTTCCTTGCAAATGTCTGCATACAACGTGTGAGTCCTGATTGTTAACATGTAATGACGACATTACACATAAAAAAATTAGGGAAAATTATCAATGAAAATTTTAATCAAAAATAAAAATCAGTGTTATATTTTTGCTATGGTTAAAAGAATGATGACAAACCCATGTATAAAAATAAAATATCTTTATTGTTTGTGGCAATGATAGATGGTCGGTTGTTAGGATAGGGATGCATGCACAGGAATTCGATGTGTTCATTCTTCTTGGGCTCAAATCATCAACCAACTCCAATATCCACTCTGGGTTGTTATTATACAACCATTTGTGACCATCCCAAGGAGGTACTTGGGATGGCATTGTCACTATAGCCATACCCCAAGGGCGTTTTAATTGACCTAACTTTGGTTCAACTTGATTACACTTGTGTATATCTTTTGCCGAAAATAACCTTTCAAATATCCAACATTTAACTTTTCTATCATGTTTGTTGTTTCTTCCCATGCAGGTGTCAGGTTCATTATTTTTTATTTATTAGAAAACTACTTACGCCTGACAGTATCCTGTACCTCTATAAGGCCACCATTCGCCCATGTATGGAGTACTGTTGTCACATCTGGGCTGGTGCATCTGCTGCTTGTCTCTCGCTCCTGACCAGGGTTCAAAAGAGAGTCACCAACCTGGTAGGTCCTGAACTGTCATCTAGGCTTCAGCCTCTGTCCCATCGACGAGATGTTGCATCCCTCTGCCTGTTCTACAAATACTTTAATGGTGAATACTCTGACGAACTGCAAACACTTGTACGTCCCCGACGTAACTACCCCCGACAAACCCAACAAGCTACTAAGTCTCATCTCTTTACAGTAGAGATCCCTAGGTGCAAGAAAGTCTTTTACTCCAATAGTTTTTTCCCCAGAACTGCGGGTCTTTGGAACTTCCTTCCGGGATTCTGCTTTCCCAACTGCACTGATATGCAGAAGTTCAAGTGTAATGTTAACAAACATCTTTCTACTCATCTCCCTTCATAATGACCCTGCTAATAGTAGCCCTCTGCTTCAAAGTGGCACTGTGCCTTGTTTGGGGTGAAAATTGAATTTTAAAAAAAATGAAAAAATAAAAAAAATTTGAATGACGTTTTGGTACATCCAATAATTATTTTATTTTGTTTCTTGCATATCATTGCCAGGTATATTTATTCTTGTTTATTTAGTACACATGACCTGGATACTTAATATCAGATGCATCCAATTTCCTGATTATTCATTAATTTACAATTTGGTGAAATAGAAGACTGACTTATCTCCCCTCTTTTACATAACTCTTCAAAATTATTTGTGCTCAGGCCAATGGAATTGGAATAATATAAAACTGATTTATATATATATATATATATATATATATATATATATATATATATATATAGAGAGAGAGAGAGAGAGAGAGAGAGAGAGAGATTTTACATAGGAGTAACCACTTATCAAGGCCCAGAGGCCACTCGAGGATAAGGGTTAAAGAGTGTACAGTAGTCAATGGGACAATATCACAGGAATCGTTAATAGTGCAAATTTGGTAAATTGGATTACTTAAGGGGAATAGCTCATCAAAAACTTGTTTACATTGGACTTGAAGACGGCCATTATGTAGTCAGCTCGAAAGCAGAAAAACGGAAGAGAGTTCCACAGGTGTGCAGTTCTAAGAAAGAAGCTTTGTTCATGGAATCTACGTTTAGGTTTCGGCACAGATAAAGAGTGGAGAAATTATTGATAGTGTTTACGCCTAGGCGAGTGTTTCTTGTGAATGTTTGGCGAGGGGGTATCATAGATTGGAGCGCAGATAAGTACTTGCCATGAAAATAACGATAAAGGAGAAACAGGCTCACAACCTCTCTTCTGTGAGAAAGAGGTTGCAAGGAAAAGAACATCTATGAGGCTACGAAGTTTATTTTGAACTCTCTCAAGGTAGGATAAGGTTTTTCTAGCAACTCCTGCTCAGATGTGACAACAGTACTCCATCCTTGGATGTACCTGGCTCTTATATAGGTAAAGAATTACATTAGCAATGAGATATCTACTAAATCGATAGAAAGATCGCACTATTTTTCCAATGACCTTGGCAACAGATTTGATGTATGTGTTCCATTTCAGATCAGGAGTAAAGGTCAAGAATAATTGATTATTTAATTTAATTAAAATTCTACTTCGACATATATCTATGTTTGTATGAGAGGTAATTACATCAAAGAGTTTTACGACTAATTTATTTTGAACTGTCATAATTTACCTGAACGTTTATATATAGTTAAATGGAATGACCTTTTCTGATATCGTGGCCAAATCAGTTCATTATTCTTTTGTTGATAACCTCATTTCGAAACCAGAGTCACTTTTGATTTGGGTTTTCTAGCTGGATTCTTTTGCTTTTTTTTTATATTTATTATTTCACTCAAAATTTCCTCAAGTTTTGAGTGAAATAATAACAGCATTGAAGTATGATAGACTTGAAATGAGAGAAAATTAGGTATGAATAGCTTTTCTTTGGGGGGGGGGTATTTATTTATTCATTTGTTTATTTTTTCTTACTTTCCTCAACCTTCTCCTCTTCTCCACCTCCTAGTTATTCAACTGTTTCTTATCGTCATCATCTTCTTTTTCTTGTCTCCTCTCCTCCTTTTTTTCTTCCTCTCCCTCCTCCTCCTCCTCCACCACGTCTTCCTCTTTGTCCCATCCTCGTCTGCCTCCTTCCTTTCTCCCCTTCATTTTCTTCTCCTCACCCTTCCCTCCTTTTTATCTCCTCCCCCCTTCTTGTCTCCTCCCCTATTTCACTCCCTCTTTCCTCCTCTACCTCCTTTATTTATCCTATCCTCCTTTCATTTCTCATTTTCCTCCTCATCCCCACTCCTCCTCCTCCAATTTATATTATGAATTGTTAATATCTCTTCATCTCTTTCTCTTTTTCCAGCCTCACGTCGATGGTAAATTAGATGCAGACGTTGTCTACACAAATATTTCCAACATTCAAAAATCTCACCACGGAAGTTATCAAAATTTGACTTTCTCTGGTGTCGTGAGTAATTTGCATTTTCTCCCACAAATTTACCAAATTCTTTGTTCAAATATTTTTTTTTTTTTTTTTTTTTTTGCAAGGAAGTTACCACTTTTCAAGGCTTGGAGGCCACTCGAGGATAAGGGTTATTGCGTGTACAGTAATCAATGTGATAATATCGTAGTAATCGTTAATATGGAGATCTGATAGAGTGTCTTACTTAAGGGGGTGGTTCATCAGGAATTTGTTTATGTTGGACTTGAAGACATCCAAGTTGTAGTCAGGTGGGAAGCAGGAGAACGGAAGAGAGTTCCACAGGTGGGCACTTCTAAGAAAGAAGTTTTGTTCATGGAATCTACATTTTGATTTAGGCATAGATAAAGAGTGGGGAAAATTACTGACAGGACGGGTGTTTTTCATGAAAGATTGGCGAAGGAGGACCAGAGATTGGAGCTCAGACGAGCACTTCCCATGGAAATTATGATAAAACAACAACAGGCTCGCAACGTCCCTTCTTGTTGCAGGGAAGAGAAAAGAGCATCCACCACTAGGCTACAAAGTCTATTTTGTACTCTGTCAAGGCAGGATAGGCTGATTTTAGCAGCTCCTGCCCATATATGGCAGCAGTATTTCATCCTTGGACGTACTTGGCTTTTATATAGATAGAGAATTGCATCAGCAGTGAGATATCTACTGGAGCGGTAGAAGGATTCCACCATTTTTCCAGCAACTTTGGCAACAGATTTGATGTACGCGTTCCATTTCAGATCAGGAGTAAAGGTCATTACCAGAAGCTTGTCAAAACATTGAGCCCCCACCCCACCCCCAAGACGAGAGGCATCCATTTCAATTGATGCCAGATGGGGTCAGAGACAACAGATAACAATTGACAAGCAAGAGCATCATGGGAAGGCAGTTAAGTAATTCGTTTTTGACATACTAGCAAGGAGATCCGACGTTGCCCGGAGTTGAATGAGGATCAACAAATGTTCTTCACTTTCAATACTTTTATTGTTATTGAAATCGCACATTTTTGCAATCAAATCGATTGATTGCCTGCTCTAATTGGAAATCTTCTACAATGCCCTAGGAGAAAGCTTCATATGCCTTCCCTCAGAGAATTAGTCCACAATGCATTGTAGTTTAAATTGCACTGTAGAGAACCAACTGTTTTTATAAAAATTAATCTATAATATAAATCTCACCTGTCTGTATAAGTGTATGTATGTGTGTATATATGCATGTATGTATGTATGTTTGTATCTGCCTAAAACTTTCAACAGAGGGGACGGATTTTCATGAGATCAGTATCATTTTTCATTTTGAAGTTTGACCCTTTGGACGACAAATATACAAAATTGGCTAAAAACATTAATTCCTTCACCATCAACTGGGCACTTTTCTACAGGGAGAGGTTGCTTTTTTTCACCGAGATTTTCGAAAGTGATACCCTCTTTTCGATTGACTAGCCTTAATTTAAACCTATGTCACTTTTAGTTTGGCGATGGATGTAGCAGCAAAAATGTCACATTTTTTTTCACATTCTTTTCCTCCTTCGTAGTACGGGTTTGAGCCTGTCTACCTATTACCACATTTATTTTTTGTTTTTTGCTCAACACGCACCTCCAAACACCCGGGCAACGCCGGGCACCCAGGCTAGTTTTATATAATGGGTGGAATTAAAATTTAATATGCAAAACTTAAGTATCATGGTTCCATTGTGCTTTAAAAACATTCATTTCGAACTGTCATATCAAATCAAAGAACCTACTGTCGATTTTAGATGCCGAACCCTCCTGCTTGTGTGTTGATAAAACTTCTGAAATGCACTTGTGATGTTAGGCTGTATCAGAGTGTTAACTTTGGTAAAAATTGAACTGTTCCTTTTTTTAATCAGATTTTTTTGATTATCAATTTTTATATTTATCATGAGCATTCCGATACAAAACCTTTTTTTTATATATAACTAGCAGAGGGTACCCAGCTTTGCCCGGGTGTTTAGAGGTGTGTGTGTTAAAAGAAAATGTTGGCTGGGTGTTTGGAGGTGCAAAAGAAAAAAAAAAGGTTTTGTAGGAAGGTAGGCTTGAACCCCAAAGCCTTGATGCGAAGGTGGAAACGAAAGGAAAATAAGCCAGACACCTAACCATCTCGGCCACGAGGGGAGAGGAATTGATAAGCGTGTTCAGTTAAGGCTTATAAAGTGAAATATACCGGTGCGAGGAAGTGGCGTGGTGTTTGACCTAGTTTTGTGCTGCAAGCCAGTTACTGTTTCCCCCACTTTTCGTTTTTCGAAGACACGGCGAGCTTGTAAAAGTTGGGCAAATTAAATAGAAAGGCGACCCCCATTGTTAAGTCGTAGATATTATCATTTAGACGTGATATAAAAA
Source organism: Euprymna scolopes (assembly GCF_053919585.1). NCBI lineage: Eukaryota > Metazoa > Mollusca > Cephalopoda > Sepiida > Sepiolidae > Euprymna > Euprymna scolopes. The sequence goes on from NC_136513.1 coordinate 90,846,779, forward strand.
GTTTTAAGAATGAGTGACCCCCCCCTCCCGAGAAAGCCTCGGAAAAAAGTCTTTTGCAGACACACACAAAAAGCGAACATATATACATACATACACACACACATTTTCGCTTTTATATATATAGACTAGCAGGTAATACCCGGCGTTTCCCGGGTGTTTGGAGGTGTGTATATTAAAAAAAAATGTTGGCTGGGTAAAAGAAAAAAAAAGTTTTAGTAGGAAGGTAAGATTGAACCCCAAAGCCTTGACGCAAAGGTGGAAACGAAAGGGAAAAAATGCTAGACACCTAACAATCTCGGCCACAAGAGGAGAAGAACTGATAAGTGCGTTAAGTGAAGGTTTATAAAGCGAAATAAACAGGTGTGAGGAAGTGGCGTGATGTCTGATCTATTTTTGCGCTGCAAGCCAGATCATTCGCTTTTCAAAGACGCGGTCAGCTGGTAAAAGTCGGGCAAATTAAATACACACGCAACCCTCGTTGTTAAGTTGTAGTTATTATGATTTAGATGCGATATAAAAAGTTTTAAGAAGGAGCGAACCGACCGAGATTCACGGCAAAAAAGCTTTTTGCGGACATACACAAAAAGCGAACATACATACATACACACACACATTTTTGCTTTTATATATATATAGATGGATTGCATTTTATTTACTTCTTTCATGTCCGTGTATGTGTGTATATGTTCAATGATAATTTTGGAATTCAATTTATAAAAGCTGTCCAACACATGCCATCATATGAAACAGATGTTAAAATCGGCATACCCCCAGACATGGAGTCCAATGCAGCATCTTTGTCTGATAATGACTGATAATCTTTTTTCTGCTTCCTTCATTGACAGCATGTGGTGCCGTACAAAGCAGCAGTAAAAGTTTGAAACATTGATTTATTATTTGTATTCTTCAGACTATCGTTCACATCTAGAGTGTCCACAATGTTTTGGTTGATGTAACCTCCAACCTTCTTCAGGTGTATTTCGTCGAACTCAGGAATTTGGACAGAATTTTGGACGGAACCCTTTATTTACTTCATGGGGGTAGCATGCTCTTGTTACATCAGCTATGAGACTATTTGAACAAGGTAGGCATCTAGATAGTTCCTCATCCTCCCCATAGTCCAAACCTTGCTCCATGTGACTTTTGGTTATTCCTTAAGCTCAAGGAATGCCTTAGAGGCTGTCATTATGAGACAATTGAAGAGATGAAAGAGGCTGTGACAAGGGTCATCGACACCCTCACCCTCACACAAGAGGACTTCCATGGGGCCTTCCAAAAGTTGTTGGAACAGTCCAACAAGTGCATTGCAGCTGAAAATTACTTTGAAGAGGACTAGAGTTTCATGTATGTACTATCAATAAAAGTGTCTATACGAAAAAGTCTGGAAACTTGTTGAAGGCACCTATAACTCTAACCATATTGACCTCCTTTGTTCCAATTACTGCCACAGTTAAAAATCCTATTTCGGCATTCTTTGTGGGCCCTGGTGAACAACTTTCTATATTTTTATTCTGCTGATAAACATTTCATTTTTTTGTTTAAATGCTTGGGAAGGACTTTTATCGGGCCTTCCAGAAGTTATTCCATCAGCTATGACTAGATAGAGGTGCTAAGTAATTCACAATTGTATTTTTCAGTCTCCCACACTGAGACTTGAACCTTCAAACTTCAAAAAAAATACCACTTTTTTCCAAGTGCTCTAACCACAGCAGACTTCATTTATAATGATAATAATTCTATTTACTTCCATGGACACATGTCTCTTTTTTAACCTGTATTGGATTATGCCATTGAGGCTTGGAGCCCATACTTCTTGTCGGACCAGTACAATGATTGGTCATGAACATGATGAACCCTTTATTTACTCGATGAGTGGCTTTTGGGGTTAGACTTACGTACAATTGAACAGTGAAGATTTGACGCCAGTCAAGTGGTTGATGACATGGGGGTCCCAAGTTCGAATCCAGTTCATTCCATAAAATTCACTCTCACTTAGGATATTTACAACCTTCACATGGTCCATTCCATAATCTCTTTCTAGAAAGAATTCTGACTAGAAAAATATCAGGGAAACCAATGTCAACAATAGATTCTTAGGATTCATACAATATGGAGATGATGATTTTTTTTTTTTTCATCCTATTACCTTACTGCGGCTTCCATGGTCATACATGCTGGACTATCAACCGGTTTGGCTGAACAGGCTAAAGGCTGCTTACTCTGTTCACATCGTTGTTTCAAGGAATGGACTTCCCCAGGTGTAGTTTAACAGGCCACCACAGGTAAATTCAAGAGAGTTTTGAGCAACTGTTCTGAGTATGTAGGACCGTATTGTAGATAACTTTTTGTGTTCAAACAATGCATTCTTTTCCGCTTTTTAATTTGATTTGATTTCATAAAAGTAGTGGAACTTTTTCAAACATTTAGAAATATAAACAGTTTAAATAGTTTGCTTGAAGCATTGTTTAACCTAATATATAAACGGCTATATGGTTGTGTGTCTCTGTCTGCCTCCATATTTTCAAACTCCATCTTCTCCGAAACTAAAAGTCGCAGAGCAGCACTAGGGTCCTCATATGATTAGATATTTTACGGACCGTTCTTTTATGAGTCTAACCGGTTAAAATAGTTTTTTAAGGGGTAAAAATTGAAAAAATCGTGAAACATTTTGTACGGGTTTGTATTACTGTACACATAGATTCGAAAAAGTTGTCAAAAAACAAATATATAACAAATAAATGTTATCAAAGGCAAGATAAGTTACTTTTCTATCAAACTGGATATATTTTTAGTGTTTTTATTCAATGTAACATGTTTATTCAGCTCGAAAAACATACAGTGTTTACCGATGTATTGGAAAATTCAAGATGGCGTCTGATTCTCTCTTAAACACGGTAAGTTTGGGAAAAGGTGTTATAAATAAAAAAACTATACAAAATACTATTAAAAACCCGCCGAATATATGTCAACCTATGTCACGGTAACACGCTAGTGTTATATAAAAAGAAATTTAAGTTTGTAGAAGGCAGAACAATACTTTGATTTCTGTTATCCTTACCAACTAATTTGCTTCTTTTTACTCATCAGTTAGCTCACATTTATCCGCTGTTGCAAATATCTCTGTTTGAGATGTTATATTATTTGTTAAAATAAAAATGGTTTGTTTAATTGAATGTGAGGTTTGTTTCATACAAATTCTCACGATTTAAAAAAATTTTTTTTTTTTAAATCTTGTTATTTAAAAGAAAATTCTACTTTTAATCAGATTTGACAGCCTGAAAAAAGTTGGAAGGTTTGAAAGTAAACATTTTAAAATCTTTCTTCGTCCCGTTTTTCATGAATTGTGGATTTTTCTTAAATAACTTTTTTTTGATGAAAATGAAATCAGATTTTAAAAACCCTGACAGTCATAAACTATGCAAGGTTATAACATAATTACTATGCCAGCTATTTTATTACATTTAATACGTTTCATGGCATTAGAGAAATAGCTCCTTCTTTTTGGAGGAGACAGCGTACTTCAACTAGTAAGGATGGAATCATCCATAAAGGAGTTTGGTATGCTGATCAGCACTTCCTTTTAGTTATAAACTATGCGAGATTACTTGACTACTCTAGAATTGTGATGGCCTGTTGACCTACGCCTGGGGAAGTCTGTTCCTTTCAGCAGCAAGGTTACAATCGTAATGCATTCAAACATATAAACAAAAATGATTAGTACATGTTACTGCATTGTCAGGCAAAGTTTGAATGTGATTTTCAAGCCTGTAAACTGTCGATTAAAAAGTAATATGGTTTCCGTTCTGCTAGATCTACAGCAGATGTGCTTACCATTATATCTCATAGGATTAGCGAATCTTTCGACAGAGGCTACATTTCTAGGGTAATTGATCTTGACATATCAAAGGCCTTTGATAGGGTATGGCATAAAGGTTTACTTCACAAGATCTCCAGCTACAGTATAGCTGGAAATGTCTTCTCAATTATTAAATCATTTCTCTCTGATAGGTTCATAAGAGTAGTGGTTGATGGGCAGAAATCAGAAGCTCTCAGTATTAATGCTGGAGTCCCTCAGGGCTCCATCCTGGGACCAACTCTCTTCCTGATCTACATCAATGATCTTCCAAATCACATCCTTACATCATTTGTAAACATTTATGCTGATGACACAACTATTTATGGTAACACATCTAAGACCGTAAACGACCAAGTTCTCTCTGATTCTCTCACCTCTGATCTTGAGCAAGTGGTACAATGGGGAAAGAGGTGGCTTTTAATGCATCTAAAACCAAGCTTTTATTTTTACATCATCAATGCTCTGATCCCCATCTGGCATCAATTGAAACGAATGGCTCTCGTCTTAGGGAGGCCTCATGTTTTGACAAGCTTCTGGGCTTGACTTTTACTCCTGATCTTAAGTGGAACATGTACATTAAATCCGTTGCCAAGGCCACTGGAAAAATAGTGGGATCCTTCTATCGATTCAGTAGATATCTCACTGTTGATGCAATTCTCTATCTATATAAGAGCCAGGTATGTCCAAGGATGGAGTACTGTTGCCACATTTGGGCAGGAGCTGCTAGAAAGGACTTATCCTGTCTTGATAGAGTTCAAAATAGACTTCGTAGCCTCATAGGGGATGTCCTTTTCTCTTCCCTGCGACCTCTTTCTCACAGAAGAGATGTTGTGAGTTTGTCTCTGCTTTATCGTTATTTTTATGGCAAGTGCTCGGCTGAGCTTCAATCTATGGTCCCCTTCACTAAACTTTCACAAGAAACACCCGTCTAGCAGAAAACACTATCACTAATTTCCCCTACTCTTTATCTGTGCCTAAACCTAAATGTAGATTCCATGAACAAAGCTTCTTTTTTAGAACTGCACGTCTGTGGAATTGTCTTCTGTTTTCCTGCTTTCCAGCTGACTACAATATGGTTGTCTTCAAGTCTAACGTAAACAAGTTTTTGATGAGCCATATAAGTTAACAAATTTATCGAATTCCTATTACTAACGACTATATTGTCCAATTTCTACTGTACACTCTTTAACCCTTATCCTCGTGTGGCATCTTGGCCTTGATAAGGTGATGCCTATGTAAAAAAAAAAAAAGAAAAGTAATATATGTTTCAAATTAAAGTTTAAAGATAAAAGCCAAGTATTGTGGTTCATTTGTGCTTCTAAACAAAAAGAAAAAAAATGAAGTTTCTATCGTATTGAAGAAATAATATTTCAACTTATGAAATTAAATTTAGACAAATAGTCCCTTTTTTAGGGTAGGGGTAGGGGGTCCTTCAATCATTGGGAATGTCATCGACCACAAAAGATCGATAATGTTTATTAAGAAAAGGAAGACGTCTACATTGACTGAGAGAAGATGGAAACTTCGGTTGACATTTAACCACTGTGACTATAGTAATTCGACCAGTTGATTTTGGCAATGAAGTGTAGGCACTGTGGTGACTGAAGCACACACTCCAGCTATCTTATAACTCGAAGTATTCATATATTGAACTCTCAAAAAAACTATTTGAAAATGACTCCTAAAAAATCTTTGAAAAATGACTCTTATACACTTGTGCCCGATATTATTCATACCCCTCGGATCTTTGAGATTTCTATAAGAATATTGCTCAAACCAGAAGGTAGACAATATTAAAGGGATTTCAAACAATAAATCAAGCATAAGCATTTAATTTAAACTCAACGAATAAATAAATTATGCAAGTTTGAAACATTATACAAAGAAAAACAATAATGGCACTAGTTCAAAATTATTCATACCTCTCTTACTAATAGTCAATAGCATGCCCTTTATTCTTAATAACTGCCTGTAACCGTTTGGGATATTTATCAACAAGGTTTTTACAAGCATCAACACTGATTTTTGACCATTCTTCAATGCAGTAGTTCTCCAAATCCCTCAAATTTCTAGATTTCCGCTTTTTAACCTCAGTTTTCAATATGTGCCAGAGGTTTTCGATAGGGTTCAGGTCGGGACTCTCGCTAGGCCATTCCAAAACATTAATTTGATTATCCTCAAACCATTTCTTGACTATTTTGGCAGTATGTTTTGGATCATTATCCTGTTGAAGGACCCAGTTTGGTCCTAAATGGAGCTTCTCCGCATCCTGTCTAATGTTTTTCTGGAGTATCTCCAAACATTGCTCCTTCTTCATGGTTCCATCTATCTTGACCAAACTACCTGGACCACTAGCCGAAAAGGAGCCCCAAAACATTAGGCTACCACCACCATGTTTCACCGTGGGTATGGTGTTCTTTGGGTTGTAAGCTTCTCCTTTCTTCCTTCAAACGTAAGAAGCATCCATATGGCCAAACAATTCAATTTTTGTTTCGTCAGTCCACAAAATACTTGAGAAAACGGACTCTGGAGAATTCACATGGGTCCTAGCAAACTTTAGACGTGCTGCAAGGTGTTTTCCGGTGTGCAATGGAGTCCCTCTTGGTCTTCTTCCTTTAAGACCATTTTCATGCAGAGTCTTTTGCAATGTTTGCCTTGATATTTTTATGCCAGAATACTCCAGATTTTCTAAAATGTCCTTATTAGTGGTGGTTGGATTTGCATTAACACTTCTTACAATATTCCTGGTGGTTCTAGCAGACAGTTTCCTTTTCCTTCCTCTACCAACCAAGTTGTTTGTTGTGTGGTGGCTCTGGAATTTTTTGATGATGCTCTGTACTGTTGCTGTAGGGACCTCAAATTTCTTGGAAATTGACTTGTAACCTAAACCATCCTTATGTGAATTCACAATTTTAGTCCTAAGATCATTACTAAGCTCTTTTTTCTTCCCCATTCTAATAATTTTTATTCTTTTATTGGTTTTCAGTTGATATCATTTTAATTTCTGAAAAATGCAAAAAACGAAATGAAATTAATCAAAGGTTGTATAAAAGCATTCAAAATAAGAATCAAACAGAAAACAAACAGTCAGAAACTCGATTAATACTGAAAAAATAAGGGGGTATGATTATTTTTGAACATTGCAGATTTTATAAATAGCTGTATATTTCTTTTATTACAAGTATCCCGAGATTTTAAAATGACGAAAATGATCAGAAGAGGTTTATTAAGAGTATGTATCAATATGGACGTAAACAATAAATTCTTACAAAAGTTACACCTAATAAACTCAATTTTCAAGGGGGGTATGAATAATATCGGGCACAAGTGTATATCCTTTCTGGTTCATTTTTTTTTTTTTTTTTTTTGTAGAATTTGAACTTGCGAGACATAAGTATCTTAGGCAAATACACGCATCTTCAATCAGTGGATGTGTCGAATAATCAAATTTCAGGTGAGTTCAATGTTTTTCTTCTTCTTTTCCCTTTATTTATTTTTCTTTTCCTTTTTCTTTTCTTTTTTTGGCTTTTCTTCTTTTTCCCTTTTCTCTTTTTCCTTTTTTTCTTCATTTTCTTCTACTTTTTTTCCTTTTATTTATTTATTTTTCTTTTCTTTTCTTATTCTTTGTTTTCCATTTTTTTCTTTTACTTTTTTTTTCATATTTTTCTTCGACTGCTTCTTTTCCTTTTATTTATATTGTTTCCTCCTTTTCTTCGTTTTCTTTTCTTTTATCTTTCCTTTTCTTCTTCGACTTTTTCTTTTCTTCTTTTCCTTTTATTTATTTTTCTTTTCTTGTTCAATTTCTTTCTTTCTTTGTCTTTTCTTCTTTTTCTTTTTCTTTTCTTCTTTTTCTTCTTCATTTCTTCTTTTTCTTCTTCGTTTCTTCTTTTCCTTTTATTTATTTTATTTTCTTTACTTCTTCGTTTTTTTCTTTGTCTTTTCATTTTCTTTTATTCTTCCATCTACTTTTCTTTTTTTTTTCCTTTTATTCATTTTTCTTTTCTTCTTTGTCTTTTCTACTTATACATACAGGCATGTTACTAAAAGAAATACGACCCATTGAATCACCCATTGAGCTTAAGCTAAATAGACAGGATCCCAAAAGTGTCTCCAATCTAATTAGGTCTCCCACTGTCAACCAATCTTCAACCCCTGTATCATCGCCATAATATTGCATTCTTGTGTTTGTTTTACAAGTATTTTAATGATATATGCTCTGACGAACTTGTAACACTTGTGCCCTCTTCATGTAAATACCCCCCCCAACTAACTTGACAAGCAGCAAAATTCCACCCTTTAACTGTAGTGGTCCCTAGATGCCAGACAACTTTTTTACTCTAATATTTTCGTTCTTCGAACTGTTACACTTTGGAATTATCTCCCCTGTCTCCTGTTTCCCTAACTGTACTGACTTGCAGAAATTTAAATGCAATGTCTGAGTTCCAATCTATGACCTCCACCCCCCCCCCGTCCTGACTTTCACGAAAAACACTCGTCTATAATTTCCCCCACTCTTTATCTGTGCCTAAACCTAAACATAGATTCCATGAACAAAGCTTCTTTCTTAGAACTGCATTCCTGTGGGACCCTGTTCCGTTTTTCTGCTTTCCAACTGACTACAATATAATTGTTTTCAAGTCCAATGTAAACAAGTTCTTGATGAGTCGTCCCCGTGAGTAATCCAATTTATTAAATTTTCACTACTAACGATTACTATGACATGTTTCCCTTTGACCACTGAACTCTCATTAACCCGTATCCTCGAGTGGCCTTTAAGCCTTGCACATTTCCTAATTTGCATATGCATACTTTGCTGCTGCTGCTAATTTCCATGCAAGCCAGCCATCCTTAGCTGCTGCTGATACTTTCCCATGCACTCATATGTACTATGTTATATGTGAACAGACATCTCGCTGCTCAACCCCCTACATAGTGTCCCTCTAGTAGTTTTTTTATCTCTCCCTGGCAACATGCTTTGTTTGGGGAGAATAAGAATAATTTATATGACGGTTGTTACTAAAGTAAAGCCTATTGTTTTTAACTCAAAAAGTTGAAAAGCTATGGAAACAGGAGTGGTACCGTTAAAATGAGCGACTTTTTGTGCTCCAGAATTTATTTTTCCTACATAGTCACCACTATTCTCCATGCACTTTTGCCAGTGATAAATGATGGCTGTGTATGGGCGCTGGAATGCAATTTGTCATATAAATTGTTTGATACAAAAGTAAAGTCTCCTATTTTTTTTTTTTTACCTAAAAAAGTTGAAAAGCTATGAAGATTTGAGTGGTACCATTAAAATGAGCGAGCTTTTGTACTCTAGAATTTATTGTTATAGAGCCAATTCTCTGTCAACTATTATATTGTACCTAATATATAATATTAGTAGTGATTTGTAGAAGACTAGGATATAAATACCCTAACTCGCTACAAGAAAAAATAATGAAACGAATTGAATGAAGGAAACAAAGAACTCAAATGCTGGAATAAAATAAACATGTCGTTTATTTTCTGTTGAGAAATGAAAGTCTTGGGTGTACACGTGTTCGTTCAGCCGTTGACAACTACGTGCGTGGAAGGAAAGGGGAATGTAATAGAGAAACGCAAAGTGGCAAGCCGGCCTGTGGAAAGAGAGGGTTAAGCTCAGTAAAGAGTCGCGCACATGTCTGTGTTGATGGACCAAAATGAAGGGGAGATAGAGTGAGAAAGTCAATCCAGGTCATGGAGATAGAAAGCGTATAAAGTGTACATACTGTCTGTTGGCTTTTTGTCCCACATAGTAGCAAGTGGTGTGAGGCACACGCGTGCGTGCGCATGCCAAAAAGGCATGCTGTCGGTCTGTAGACCGCTCAGCTAGGAAGCTGGTCTGAAAAGGGAGAAGCTGCTTATTGCTCTTGCTTTTATAGGTGTTTCCGCTGGTTTTTTACGCATGTGTGGATTTCCTTTGAAAGGGGAAGTGACGTTGTCCTTACGTGTGCGCGTGTGTGAGTATACACATGAATGTGAGTGTATGTACATGAACGTGAATATATGTACGTGTGTGGACGTGGGCGCGTATGTTTGTGTGCGCGTATGTATATGACAAGTAAGCTTAAGATGTGAACGCATGTTTTTGTGTGAGACTAGAAAAGGCTCGCGCAGATTTCAAAAGTAACAAAAATGTTACATAATGACGTATGTTGTGTATACACTTAATTTCTTTAATGCTTTAATCCTGCCGTATCATTAATGGTGTCTCTTTTTTTGATCGTGTGTGTGCGTGAATGTCTCTTTAAGGTGATAACCACAACGAGATAGAAATGTTGAGTTTTCTAACTGTATTCCCAGTAATTATTGGCTTCCATGGTTGTTATTGTCTCACCATGTTTTGTCCAACTAATCCTCTGGCAGGATTGAAACTGCTTTATTTTTTCATATCTTAGCTATTTTTCTAATTACTTAAAAATCAATAAGCCTCTTCCCCTATAATTTTAAATAGTAGCTAAGACCCCCCCCCCAATATTATTTTAAAATATGTATTGTTTTCAAGCAAATAAAATCGAGTGTATTCATTCTTCCTATGCAGTCATCTGCATCCTCATCTTCATCCTCATCTTCATCCTCATCTTCATCATCTGAATCCTCATCTTCATCCTCATCTTCATCCTCATCTTCATCCTCATTTTCATCCTCATCTGCATCCTCATCTTCATCCTCATCTGCATCCTCATCTTCATCCTCATCTGCATCCTCATCTTCATCCTCATCTTCATCCTCATCTTCATCCTCATCTTCATCCTCATCTTCATCCCCATCTTCATCCTCATCTTCATCCTCATTTTCATCCTCATCTTCATCCTCATCTTCATCATCTGAATCCTCATCTTCATCCTCATCTGCATCCTCATCTTCATCCCATCCTCATCTTCATCCTCATCTTCATCCTCATTTTCATCCTCATCTTCATCCTCATCTTCATCCTCATCTTCATAGTTATTATTGTTTCACTATGTTTCGGCCAACTCATCCTCTGGCCTTCTTCAGGTGGTTAACCGCAATGTGCTCTAGAATTTATTGTTATAGAGCCAATTCTCTGTCAACTATTATATTGTACCTAATATATAATATTAGTAGTGATTTTTATTGTCTCACCATGTTTTGTCCAACTAACTCTCTATCCTGCTTGGGTAGGATTGAAACCGCTTTCTTCAGACAATGCCACATGACTGACGCAGTGGATATAGGTGTTGAGTCTCTATGGTTCCAGGTGAACATTGTCTGAAGATACTTGAAAAGACACTCTGCATTGTTCAGGAGTCAGTGCTCAATATCCTAGATCGAGTAGGTGTGTACAATAATACAATCATACATTTTTCCGTGTGGTATATTAATATTAGAACCAGTCGTTCTGTTATACGAGGGGCGTGCAATAAGTAATGCCCCTGACCCACTTCCCATAGCAGTAGAGCAACGAAACTTGGCACAGTTATTAGACTTTTTCTACATAGGAACCACCCAGAGTTATGCATTTCTCCCATCGTTTGAGGCAGCTCTGGAGACCGGTTTTGTAGAACACCACAGGTTGGTCCTCCAACCACGATGTGACTTCAGAAATCAAGGCTGCATCATCTGGGAAACGCTTTCCTTTCAAAAACAACTTCATGGCTGGGAAGAGGTGAAATTCAAAGGGTGCAAGGTCAGGAGAGTAGAGAGAATGGGGGAGGATTTCATAACCACATGCCCGTGCTTCTGGCGACATATGAGTTGTGGACCGGAGCATTGTCCTGCAGGAGGAGGGTACCTTTGCTGATCTTGCCCCGCCTCTTGATTTTGATAGCTTCCCTTAATTTTCTCAAAGTGAAGTATAATAGGCTCCTGTAATTGTGGTACCCTTTGCCAGGAAATCTGTCATCACTACTGCGTCCTGGTCCCAGAAGACTGTGAGCATGACCTTGCCAGCGGAGGGCTGCACCTTTGCCTTCTTTGGAGGTGGTGAGTCCAAGTGCTTTGACTGCATTGACTGGGCTTTGGTCTCTGGATCATAGTGATGGACCCAGGTTTCATCCTGTGTAATCAGTCTTTTGAAAAATTTTGACTCATCTTCTTGGCACATCTCCAAATTCATCCTCGAGCACTCAATGCATTCTCGCTTCTGGAATGGTGTGAGCAACCTGGGAATCCATCTGGCAGACACCTTATGCATATGCAAATGATCATGAATGATAGTTTCCACAGACCCTGTACTAATCTTGACATCTTGGGCTATTTGGCGAATAGTAATGCACCCATCTTCCAAAATGGCAGCCCCTCAACTTGACGGACAGATGCCTCATCAATGGCAGAAGAGGGGAGACCAGGTCTGAGAGCTGTTTCCACAGACTTCCGGCCATGTTTGAATTTACAATGCCAGCGTTTTACAAGGTCATATGATGGGGCATTATCACCATAGGTTTCTTTCATTTCATCAAAAGTCTCCTGTGGTGTGCATCCTTTCAAATACAAAAACCGGATCACTGCTTGACATTCAACAGGCTCCATTTCACACCTGACTCAGTTCAAACACCTGTAAAACAGAAACCACAATTAGTTCAGAGCTGTAATTTGTCACATAACCCGAAGAGATATAAATCATTGCACATGCAAAATTTCAGCTAGATCAGACAACTGGAAGTGGGTCAGGGGCATTACTTATTGCACGCCCCTCGTATAATGGGGATACCAACATGACGTGTGTTGTATGTACACTGAATGGACATACTGCGTATGTATGTGATGAAGGGTTCATCTGAATGTGTGTACATGTCACTAAATGTCTATGGTGGTTCTTCAATATCTGAACCCTAGCTTATCATGTTGCAGTCAAGATGTGTGTTCTTAACATTTTCTTAGTGTATAATTAACTCTTTTATTTACCTCTTTTAACCCTGCCATGATCGTTAGTAGCGTCTTTTTGTGTGATCGTGTGTGTGTGAAATTCTCTTTAAGTGTGTGTGTGTGTGTGTGTGTGTGTGTGTGTGTGTGTGTGTGTGTGTGTGTGTGTGTCGACATATACCATGAATACATAAACGTGGCATACCTGATTCTGCTGCTGCATTTTAGGAGGGTTCTTCGATCATCTTGAGAGACTTGATTCCCTTGACAAGAAGGCGCATGCGATTAACTCAAGACAATGGGTTGGATTTTTATAGTTGTTTATTCGCTCCCAGGCATTATGTCTAGCAGAGGAGCGATCGACGATCTTTGCTTGGGTGGTTAGTTTTTACATGTCCCACATCTGAGACGTCCCCGCCTCCTCGAGAAGAGACCCCTTTCAGATCATCATCTCCTGTTGACCTCCTCAATCCAACTCCAACTATTTTTCCAGCTAACCTGATCACATGACAACCATGTCCTTCCGGGTCGGCTATCAGACACTCTTCCGGTGCAACTTGTCCAATTTATAGTTTTGACAAGTTTATCAAACATCTCTAAACAATAAATAACTTCCAATATAAACTATTTTAACAATATCACTGGATAGATAGTGTTATGTTTGACTTCATCTTCGTCGCCAACTGTTATGTTTGCAGGTTGAACCAAATAACGTATAAGACAATACAAATGAAGACTCAACAAACAAAGGTAGATCAATAAGAAGTGTATTAAGAAAAGTATATTTACAGTATATTTACATAATGGTTGTCAAGTAAGAGAGTCTTGGCTGAAGAACATATCTGCTCTCGGCTCGGCCTTCGGTGGCTTCTGGTTAACACACACTCAGACTAACCAAGTCTTGCTATTTATGTGTAATATTATCCACGTATGTAAATGAGTGGGTGCCACCACAACAGATAGATAGATAGATAAATAGATAGATAGACAGATAGATAGATCAACATACAGATAAATAACAAATAATTTCTTGCATTCCCAACTACATAACAAAAAGACTTGTTTGCCATCAGCTAATATCCAAAGCAAAAATAGATAGCTTTCTAGCCTTAACGGTTAACGTGTGACCAAAGTCCATACACATACAAAAACAGCAAAAAATAACGTTGTTTAACCCGTAACTTTTAATTAATAAATGTGCAGAAAAAACTGGTATAGTCGACTTATATTAGGTCATGGTCAATGTTTTTTTTTTTTTCAATTTTGATCTCTTATCAGCAATTTTACCGACTAAAAACCAAATCAAAAGTGTGCCACAGTTCAAAATACCCTATATATCAAATTTCAATTCTGTAGGCCAAATATTCAGAGAGGAGTTTGGTAGAAACTTTTTGCACACACACTGACAAGGTCACTTTTATATGTATGCATATCTATATACAAAAATATTTCCACTAGCTAGAACGTTTTCATCTTAAATTCCACACAATTATGCAGAATGTAGAAACTATGCATAAATAGAATTCAGCGTAATAGTGAAATGAAACCAATCATCTAATAAGGGACTATAAAAATGAATAAGTAATTAATTAACTCTTGTTCTTTTAAAAGAATATGCAAACTAGTTAACTTACATGTAGTCGCTCACATATCCATGACTGAGTATATTAAAAAGTTTGTTTTAACAATATTTAAGTAGAAAAAGTAGTCTTTTAATATCAATATCAGAGCAAGGAAAAAACGTACGTATATAGCTTGAAATGAACAAATGATGAGGTTTTATTTATACCAGTTCCAGGAATTCAACATCAACAATATTTTTGGTGTAAAATCATTTCTCAGACAAAAGGATTGTTTTTTTTTTGTTAATTATTTATAAATTCCCATTTAAAAAAGATTTTAAAATAATAATATAATAAAACTAGCAGGACTAGCCGACGTTGCCCGGGTTTGAATGAGCATCAATGAATGTTCCACACTTCCAATACTTTTATTGTCACCGAAATCGATAAAATCGCACATTTTTTAATCAAATCAATTGATTGCCTGCTTTAGTCAAGGACCCACCACGGTGCACTGGAGAAAGCTTGACATACCTTTCCGTAGTTACTTAGTCCACAATACATTGTAGTCTACATTGCACTGTAAAGAACTTACTGTTGATTTTCTAAAATTATTATATATATATATATATATATATATATATATATATATATATATATATATATATATATAACAACTTTAATTAGTCAGCAGAAAAGGGCTAATTTGAGATTTTGTCTTTTTACTTTTAACTGGCTTTGCAAACTCGTTTTTTCATAAATCAAACAATTTAGTTTAAGCTCAGTATCTGATCCGATGAGTTGTATTTCTTTTAATAACATGCCTGAAGTGTTTCCTGCCGACTTGTTTCTTTATCGGTTTCTTTCAGATTTGTCAGCTTTTGGCAACCTACATTCTCTTCTGATATTGAATGCATCAAACAATCACATCGTACAACTTTTGGATTTCAAACCACCAAATAACTTGAAACATGCCGACTTTTCGCATAACGCAATCGAAGAAATACCAGATCTTGCGGCGCATCACTACCTGACAGAATTGTATCTCGACCGTATCCTTTCTCGATTTAGTCTTCCAGTATTGAGGGAATAAATTAAAAACAAAAAAACAGCCTACAATATAGCTCTCATCTAATAATACATATCATGAGTATAAATCTAGCTTAGAATCTCTCTCTCTCTCTCTCTCTCTCTCTCTCTCTCTCTCTCTCTCTCTCTCTCTCTCTCTCTGTATATATATATATATATATATATATATATATATATATATAATTTAAAGGAGATTAGAACAATAGTCTAAAGAGCAGAGTGTATTTTAATGTAATAGTGAAATTACTAGTTTAATTAAAATACAGGAAAGAAAAAGTGCTCAAACAATCACATCGTACAACTTTTGGATTTTAAACCACCAAATAACTTGAAACATGCCAATTTATCAATCACATTTCTAAATATATATATATATAAATATATATATATATACTAGCATGGGTACCCAGCGTTGCCTGAAGTTCCATTTGAAACATGTCTGCTATACTAATCATTTTCATCATGGGTAACATGAATACCCCCACAAGAATTTCAAAAATAAAAGAACGGATAAAAACATGTAAATGTAATCGCTCCCAAAAAGAAGTATCTGATACCCTCTCCACCAGATATTTCGGCAGAAGGGATCACTGGTCTAAGAAAACTCACGATTTTGTGAATCTAAAAAAATAACGTTTATGAACATTAATGCATGCATTTTTTTTTTGGTAAATGTGTAGTTTAACGGCGTAAATTATTTGCCAGACAAAATATATATAAAAACTATTTATTTTTATGTAAAACACATTGTTAGATCCAAAGGCTGAAATAAAGCCAGAAAAAAATTTCATTTTTATTATTTTTTTATCATTTATATGAAACAATATAGCGGCCTCGAATAATAATATTCGAGGCCGCTATATTGTTTTTAAAATTTGGTCTTTATAAGGTTTAGCAAATTGGCCTTTTTTAGCTCTTTCAAGAACTATGTTTTTGGCCGCCATATTTTTTTGGAATGAAAGAGCGTAAAAAAGGCCAAATTTGGCCTTAAAAAGCCAATCTGTCAAACCTAAAAAAGGCCAAATTTTAAACATGTAAGGCGTGCACATTAAGTCTAATAAAAAATGATAAAAAAAATAAAAATGATTTTTTTTTTATTTCAGCCTTTGGGTCTAATAATGTTTTTTATAAAAATAGTTTTTATAATTTTTTTTGTCTGTCAGATAATTTATGCCGCTAAACTACACATTTTTTTTACTGGCTTTTTTTTTGTAAATAAAGGAAATTTTAGATTTGTATTTTTAGAGGGGGGGGTGAAATTGTTAAGCTGATATTACTGTGAAGATGCTGTAAAACAGTCCTCAAAAATGGATTTAAATTCCTACAATAATTCTGAGGAGAATCACCATCCCCAACAAGTCATACTTACAGGTGATAGCAAGATACTTTCTCGCTCATTGTCATGTCCTCCTTCAATCCCAATTTACACTGTTATTAAGTATTTTATATAGGATTCAATTATTACACATGTTTCATGTTATCATTTTTAAATATTAACAGTCATCTAATACTCATTCAGTATGTAAATAATGAATGCTCCCTTTCGTTTCCTTTTTTTCTTCTTTTTTTTTTTTTGTTTCCAGCACTTTGATTGGCTGCTCAGATTCATTACACGGTTTAAGAGATTGCATTTTTGAACACTTTCAGAATGATTCTACTAAAATTCAATATGGCGAACTTCCTTACTTACTTTGACAAAAAAACATAGAAACATTCATTTACCCCACATAACATTATACGACGCAGGCGTTTAAGATGCTTACAGCCAATAATACAGTTTTATCAATTTCTTTAAAAGTTACAAAGTTGTTACTCATTCTTTAACACCTGGAAATAAATAAATTCTTTTTCTCACTGGCTGCCAGCCAGTTTCAAGTATGTTTTTTGACTTTGACACCTCATATATTTAACGTACACGTTTTGCTCACATCTCATTGAACTGAAACACTTTTTTCTTCTTTAGCCATTTTTTGGGGGACCGGTTTACAGCATCTTTACAAGAGTACCAGTTTAACAATTTCACTGTTCGTTTGTCTCTCTCAATCATTTACATTAAAATTACTCTTTCGTAGCGGTATCACAACAAAAACATAAACATTGTGATTGTTTTCATCTAACGAACACAATAATCAATTTTGTTTCTTTATTTGTTTCAGTGCGTGTGATTTCAACAGGATTAAGCTATGTTCATCTTCCTTTCTGTCTCCACTGGGATCTTCGCAAGCCTCCCCACAGTAATGTACTCCATAATATATTGTAGTCTACATTGGACCGTAGAGAACCTACTATTGATTTTATAGATTTTTTATTTTATTTAATGGCTTGAAATGCAAAAGTCAAGTATCATATTGCGTTTCTGAATTTTGGAGATGAGGATTATATATCTGTATTACTTGGATTCTTCGGAGTACTGTTCTCATCTTGAGTGTCATTTTTCACAACGTTTCGGTCGATGTACCTTCCGACCTTCATCAGGTGTATTTTGTCAAACTTGGGAATCTAAACGGAATTTTGAATGGAACCTTTTGTTTACTTCACAGAGGTAGTATGCTCTCGTTCCATCAGCCATGACCGGATAGAGAGGTTCTAAGTAATTCACAATTGTATTTTTCAGTTGCCCACACTGAGGATTGAACCTTCAACCTTCAGGAGAATATCACTTTTACAATTGATTTTTCCAAGTACTATAACCACGGGTAGATATTTATTTGCTGCCCACCTCAGCAAAATGTGGCACAAGGCCGGAAAGTGGGAACCCTGCAGGCTCCCCTAAAGGAGGGGCACTCCTGCAATTTTAAAAATTGCCTGAGTAACCCCGTCGGCATTCCCCGGTCGGGGCGCCTCAGGCAACAAGCAATAAACTTGCCCCACCGGAAAGCCCGGTGGCAAGGCTTGGGAAGGTGGACCTCCTAGGTATTACCCAGGCGGTGTACCTCAGTCCAACAGGTGCTGGGCCGGTTCCCGGCCCCTCACCTGTTGGGCTGAGTGTCAAGTGACGAATCCTTGACGTGTACTATCCTGTCTCCCTGCAGCCGAAGCCGCTAGGAGACACATCCCATCATCCAGGAGTGGTGATATGGGTCCTTGTGAACAGTTTTAGTATGAATTCTGGGAGCCTTAGACCTATTTTATTTCTAGTTATAAAGTTCAATTCTCAGTGCACCCCTGCCTTATCAAAGAATCTACTGTTGATTTTATTTGCTCAGCCTTTCTATTTGTGTGATGATAAAATCTCTCAATTGCACTTATGCTGTATAAGGATGTTAACTTTGGTCAAAATCAGACTGTTCCTTCTTTAATCGGATTTTTTCGATTATCGATACTTATCAGGGGCATTCTGATACAAAACCTATCTAAGAACATTCCTAGACAAATAAAGTAAATTTGTGCGAAATTTAAAAAAAAAAAATCAGCCCAGCTGTTTCAGAGTCCATAGGGAATGACCTCACACACACACAAACAAAGAGCCTTTTAAATAAGTCGAGATTTTTATATAATGACTTAAATTAAAATTTAAAATGCAAAAGTCAAGTATCATGGTCCACTTGTGCTCTAAACGGAAACATTCATTTCGAATGCGCCCTTGTCTTATCAAAGAACCTACTGTTGATTTTATATGCAGCGCCTTTCTACCTGTGCAGTGATAGGGCTCCCTAAATGCACTAGGTGTGTCAGAAATTTCGTGAAAATAGTGAATAATTCCACCCCATCTTTCCAAGCTTATAACTCCTCGAAAATTGTAATTCAAGCCCTAATTTTTTTTTTTTTTCAATTAAAGGAGCATTAAAAAAAAAAAAAAAAAAAAGAACAACGTGTTTTTTTTTTTTTAAAGGTTTTAAACTTCGGACTTTACAGGTAAATTTCTAAAAAAACTTCTTTTTTTTTTTGTTTTAAATTTGAATATATTATTTATTGACCTTTTCTCTTCAATTTGTGATATATAAGACTTTGGTACATAAATTAATTATTTACTTTTTAATAGACATTTCAAAATGGGAGGCGTGAATTATTCGACCCCCTGTCTTTCCAAGCTTATAACTCCTCGGAAAATGTAATTCAAGCTCTATTTTTTTTTATTTTTCAATTAAAGGAGCAAGGACCAAGGTTCCATTAAATAAAAGAAAAAACAAATAACGTGGTTTAAAAAAAAAAGGTTTTAAAATTCAAACTTTACAGGTAAAATTCTAAAAAACACTACGTTTTTTTTTTTTGTTTTAAATTTGAATATATTATTTATTGACCTTTTCTCTTCAATTTGTGAGTAAATTAATTATTTACTTTTCGGTGAGTAAATTAATTATTTACTTTTTAATAGAAACTTTAAAATGGGGGGGGGGGCGTGAATTTAAAAAAAAAAACGTTTGTCTAAAATATTATATTCGGTTTATTGGAAAGAACAAAATTTCACATTGACCCTGAAAATATCGTAAAAATAGAATCAATAGAAAAATTTTGATAGATTTTTAAAGTTTAAAAATTGAAAAATATTGAGTTCGGAAAATTCATTACTGTTTTTTTTTTTTTAAATATTTCTATTACTTTTAAAACAACTTTAATAGTTTACTTTGGAAGTATAATCCATAAAGAAAATAAATAACCCACTTTTAACAGAGAAAATACGAGATTTTTATATTTTATTCGCAGATTCGTGTTAGGGGTGTCAAAAATTCCTACAAAAATTCTGATACACCTATAAATGCACTTGTGCTGTTAGGCTGTATCACGGTGTTAACTTTGATCAAAATCGGATTGTTCCTTCTTTTAAGAGACTTTTTTTATATAAGTATAGATAAACACGTATGTATGAATTGAAATAACGACACATTTTTTTTAAGAACATTTTGTTACTGAAATGATATTAGGCTTACATGTTTTTGCGGTTTTTAACCTTTAAATTCAGATGAGTATATTTCAGCTCAGACAAGCATTTATTGATCAAAATAAGCACCATCAGAATGAACAAACTTTTGCCAACGAAAAACAAGTGAATTTATGCCAGCAACGTAAAAATCTTGCGTTCTGGTGTCAAAGACGCTGAAGGTGTTTTTTTTTTTATATCGCTTAGGTTTTTTTTTTTTTTTATATCGCTTGGGTTTTTTTTTTTTTTATATCGCTTAGAGTTTTTTTTTTTTTATATCGCTTAGGTTTTTTTTTATATCGCTTAGTTTTTTTTATATCACTTAGGTTTTTTTATATCGCTTAGGTTTTTTTAATTTTTTATATCGCTTATGTTTTTTTTTTATATCGCTTAGTTTTTTTTTTATATCACTTAGGTTTTTTATATCGCTTAGGTTTTTTTTATATCACTTAGGTTTTTTTATATCGCTTAGGTTTTTTTTTTTATATCGCTTAGGTTTTTTTTTTTTATATCGCTTAGGTTTTTTTTTTTATATCGCTTAAGTTTTTTTTATATCGCCTAGGTTTTTTTTTTATATCGCTTATGTTTTTTTTTTTATATATCGCTTAGGTTTTTTTTATATATCGCTTATGTTTTTTTTATATCGCTTATGTTTTTTTATATCGCTTAGGTTTTTTTATATCGCTTAGGTTTTTTTTATATCGCTTAGGTTTTTTTATATCGCTTAGGTTTTTTTATATCGCTTAGGTTTTTTTTATATCGCTTAGGTTTTTTTTATATCGCTTAGGTTTTTTTTTATATCGCTTAGGTTTTTTTTATATCGTTTATGTTTTTTTATATCGCTTAGGTTTTTTTTTATATCGCTTAGGTTTTTTTTTATATCGCTTAGGTTTTTTTTTTTTATATCGCTTAGGTTTTTTTTATATCGCTTAGGTTTTTTTTATATCGCTTAGGTTTTTTTTTATATCGCTTAGGTTTTTTTTATATCGTTTATGTTTTTTTATATCGCTTAGGTTTTTTTTTATATCGCTTAGGTTTTTTTTATATCGCTTAGGTTTTTTTTTTATATCGCTTAGGTTTTTTTTTTATATCGCTTAGGTTTTTTTATATCGCTTATGTTTTTTTATATCGCTTAGGTTTTTTTTTATATCGCTTAGGTTTTTTTTATATCGCTTAGGTTTTTTTTTTTTATATCGCTTAGGTTTTTTTTTTATATCGCTTAGGTTTTTTTTATATCGCTTAGGTTTTTTTTATATCGCTTAGGTTTTTTTTTATATCGCTTAGGTTTTTTTTTATATAGCTTAGGGTTTTTTTATATCGCTTAGGTTTTTTTATATCGCTTAGGGTTTTTTTTTATATCGCTTATGTTTTTTTTATATCGCTTAGGTTTTTTTTATATCGCTTAGGTTTTTTTTTTATATTGCTTAGTTTTTTTTATATCGCTTAGGTTTTTTATATCGCTTAGGTTTTTTTTTTATATCGCTTATGTTTTTTTATATCGCTTAGGTTTTTTTTTATATCGCTTAGGTTTTTTTTATATCGCTTAGGTTTTTTTTTATATCGCTTAGGTTTTTTTTTTATATCGCTTAGGTTTTTTTTTATATCGCTTAGGTTTTTTTTTTATATCGCTTAGGTTTTTTTTATATCGCTTAGGTTTTTTTTTATATCGCTTAGGTTTTTTTTTTATATCGCTTAGGTTTTTTTTTTATATCGCTTAGGTTTTTTTTTTATATCGCTTAGGTTTTTTTTATATCGCTTAGGTTTTTTTTATATCGCTTAGGTTTTTTTTTTTATATCGCTTAGGTTTTTTTTATATCGCTAAGGTTTTTTTTTATATCGCTTAGGTTTTTTTTTTTATATCGCTTAGGTTTTTTTTTTATATCGCTTAGGTTTTTTTTATATCGCTTAGGTTTTTTTTATATCGCTTAGGTTTTTTTTTATATCGCTTAGATTTTTTTTATATCGCTTAGGTTTTTTTTTATATCGCTTAGGTTTTTTTTTTTATATATCGCTTAGGTTTTTTTTTATATCGCTTAGGTTTTTTTTATATCGCTTAGGTTTTTTTTTATATCGCTTAGGTTTTTTTTATATCGCTTAGGTTTTTTTATATCGCTTAGGGTTTTTTTATATCGCTTAGGTTTTTTTATATCGCTTAGGTTTTTTTTATATCGCGTAGGTTTTTTTTTTATATCGCTTAGGTTTTTTTTTTATATCGCTTAGGTTTTTTTTTATATCGCTTAGGTTTTTTTTTTTTTTATATCGCTTAGGTTTTTTTTATATCGCTTAGGTTTTTTTTATATCGCTTAGGTTTTTTTTGCAGCTAGAATTTCATGTATTTTGACAAATATTAATTAACCCCAACCCTAACCCTGACATGAATTTAAATTTCATAAAACTCCATGAATTTGAATGACGCTATGTGGTATTCTTAATTTATTATATAAAAAAAAAAAAATAATGGAAAAATCACTTGTGTTCATATTGCATGTTTCAAAAAAAAAAAAACAAATATTCTGCAATAATTTTTATTAAACACTTGACTAGCTAAAACAACTACCAACAGTTTCCTCCCCTCTCAGTCTGTGCCTTAATCTAAACGCAGATTCCACAAACACAGCTTCTTTCATAGAGCTGTTCGCCTGTAGAACACTGTTTCATTGACCTACTTCCTGGCTGACTACAGCATGGTGAACTTCAAGTCTAATGTAAACAAGTTCTTGTTAAACCATCACCTTAAATAACCAAATTCTACTCAACTTACATTATTACACTACCACCTTACATTCATTAACTCTTATCCTCGAGTTGCTTTCGAGCCTTGATAAGTAGTACTCTTTTGTAAAAAAAAAACACTTTGATTAGCCTCACCCTTTCTTCCCTGCAATCTCTCGCTCACGCATGTGCTAGTCTCAGTCTTTTCTATGAATACTATTATGCCATGTGTTTAGCAAAATTATTTGACCTATTCCCTAATTCCTTTATTCCAACTTGTTTGACTTGTTGGTTTAGTGGTCTCTGTGAAACACTCTTCCTACTGACTGTTTTCCTCCTACCTATAAATTTGGCCTTTTCAACACTAAGGCCAATAGGCATCTCCTGTCTTTGTAATAATCATTTTTCATTTTTGTTAGCTCTTTATAATAAGTGGCTTCATGCCTTGTCATTAAAAAAAAATTCAATTAATCATGTGTGGCCATCATAACAACACGGATTGATCCACATTACCTTCAGGGGATCATAAGTTTGGCATATCAGGATTATAGTTGTCGTATAATGGGCCCAACGTAGACAGATTGGCAGTTGTGACTAGTGTAATATATAGAATTAGGAATTTTTTTTTTTTAATTCCATTTTCACCCCAAACAAGACACATTGCCACTTTGATGTAGGGGGTTACTATCAGGGACATAAGTTCCAGAAGTACTATGTAGGGAGTTCAGCAGCAAGATGTCTGCTCACATTACACTTGAACTTCTGCAAGTCAGTACAGTTGGGAAAACAGGAACCCAGAAGGGAGTTCCAGAGTCTAGCAGTTCTGGGGAAGAAACTATTAGAGTAGAAGGCCTTCGTACATCTAGGGATCTCCACTGTGTAGGGGTGGGATTTTGCTGATTGTCGGGTTTGTCGGGAGTATCTATATCGAGGGGGTACAAGGGCTTGTAGTTCGTTGGAGCATCCATCATTAAAATACTTGCAGAACAGGCAGAGAGATGCAACATTTCGTCGATGAGACAGAGGTTGATACTGGGATGACAGTTCAGGACCTATCAGGTTGGCGACCCTCTTTTGAACCCTATCCAGGAGCGAGAGACTAGTAGCAGATACACCAGCCCAAATGTGACAGCAATACTCCATACATGGGCGAATGGTGGCCTTGTAGAAGTACAGGATACTTTCGGGCGTTAGTAGCTTTCTAGCATGGTAGAGAGAGCCCACCTTCTTTGCAGCAGCCTTGGCAATGCTCTCAATGTATCTGTTCCAACTCATGTTCCCTGTGAATGTTAAGCCAAGGAGTTTGAAAGAAGTACTTTCAGATAATGTATCTTTAGCCATAGCTATTGGTGGTCGAGAAGGTTTCTTGTAATTATTGAAGGAAACAAGTTTAGTCTTAGCAGCATTGAATGTTACCATCCATTTTTGTCCCCATTCTACTACAGATTGGAGGTCTTCCTCTAGTGCTTCCGCCATTTCCATAGATATGTGTTCATTTGTTTGTTGGAGCTCATTCTTTTTTAGATTAGAAGTTATTAACACAGGCCAGTTGTTGTTTTTTTATATAAAAAAAAAAGTATCATAAAAAAATTAGAGAGATGGGTTGAACAGACAGAGCAATTGTTGACATGGCGTGATGTGGATCGCCACGTCACAGAATGATTCATGGAACATGACATTGGGGGAAGATTGATATGAGTTAGAGAGAGTCTGATTGGAGGAGTCAGAGAGCAGACAGAACAGATCAGAAAAGGCCTGTCTCTGATTCCCGGAGAATATGGATCAACAGACGTTTGGAGGTGACACAATAGAAATAAATGGCAGCTAAAACTATAACAAAATAGAAACTCCCCACCCTCCTTCTAAGGATGAGAAGCAATCATGCGGCTTCGACTGTGGAAAATCATGGTGAACTGAATAAAACTGATTTGTCCAGAAAGAAATGAAATACCTTGAGAGAGCTTTTGTTCCAGACGCGATGAATGGCAGAACACAAACCACTTGAAGACACAGCCAAGGGACACAAGAGCAAGATATAAAAGGTACGTTTGGTTTTTAATTTTTTTTTTTTTTTTTAGGTTTTATACACATTTACACATTGAACGAAAACATGAGTGTTGTATTCCTTAAACAAAAAAAAAAAAAACAGACAACAGAATCGGTGAAATCAAGGGCTTGTCGGAATGCCACCGACTCAGCAGACTGAGCTTGAGTCACAATAGAATTTCAAGAATCAAGAATATTGAATCTCTTCCTCTGCTGTATTTGAATCTGGTGAGTTTACTTTTTAATCAATCGATCATAACATGATAAATAACGTAGATAGTGACAGACGTAACTACGTAGGTAATGATGTGAAATATTGACTCTCTGATCCCTAACATGATAAATAGCATAGGTAGTGACAGAGGTAAGTGGGTAGGTAATGATGTAAAATATTGAATCTCTGCTCCATAACGTAGGTAATGACAGAAATAAGTAGGCAGGTTATAATGTGAAATACTGAATAGTCTTGTACAAGACATGGTCAATCCAAATGTTGAATCTTTCAGGGGAAATCAAAATTTAGCCCCCAGTGAGTTGAGAAACGAACAGCTGATTCTAAGGTTAATAACAAATCAGCAAGCAACATTCCTAATCACACTTTGCATGGACATGCTTTATCTAAGCTATAAAAATCCAATTGAAGCACGGAAATAATGAAAACAAAGACAGGTACACTGTAGAATTTTCCTAATTAAATGGATAACCGAGAACCGATTTAGACAATATACTTTATCTTAGACGAAACTAGAATACCCCTCCCAGGACGGGTAAAATTAGTTCTTTGAGCAGAACTACTTTACACATATTATGAAGATTAAAATCAAGATATAATGCTATTCTTGCACCACTTTTACGATTAAAATTAATAAGTAATGTTACTAAAACTTATGTCTAGAATCCTTATTCCAATTTCAATCAAAATCCATTACATGATTTGGATTCTAGCCTAAAACTTATGGCTTAAGTTTTAAGGGGGCCTTAATGTAACAGAGCATAGATGTGCATATAGCAGCAGTAGCTGTATGCAAATGACCGAGTCATGTGTGAGGTGACGTCACGGCAAGGAAGAAAGAAAAAGATAATGAAAAAAGAACATGTGCGCATACAGATGATCATGTTAAAGACACATTGGTGACGTCACAACAGTGACGCAAAGTCTTTAAAAGGGAAAATGGTTATCCCATCTGATTGCTTTTCAACACCACAGTTTAGGACTACAGGGTTTCAATTCATAAAGTAAACCCGGCTGTGTCCAGACTTGTGATAATATCATTTGTTGCTGCATGTTTTGGCAAGCGAAAAAGAGAAAAGAAATAAAAACCTGGCGAAAGATAGGTTGAGTTTAAAGTCAATTTTAAAAAGCTGTCCAATACATGTCAGAATGTGAAAAATAACCAAGTAAGATGGACAATAATTATGATAATGACAGAAATGGTATCAGGTATTTGGGGATTGTGTGTGTGTGTGTGTGTGTGTGTGTGTGTGTTCGTGTGTGTGCGTGTGTGTGTGTGTGTTTATTTTTAACTAATTTTATATTTTCTTTTCTTTTTAGTCCAACAACCAAATTTCCCAGATTGAAAATTTAGAAACCATTCACTGGTTACGAGTAAGTACATTTCTTGTATATCTACTACATTTAGTAACTTTTTCTTCTTTTTCTTATGCTTCTACCCCAACATACATTTTGTATATTTAGTGGAATTAGTACATTTATTATGTTGAATACATTTAGTACATTTCGTTTAGTTACTATATATTTGTTACATTTACAAAAAATTAGTACATTAAGCATATTTTGTATATTCATCACTTTTTAGTACATTTAGTATTATATATATATATATATATATATATGTATGTATATATATATATGTGTGTGTGTGTGTGTGTGTGTGAGTGTGTGTTTAATATATTTTCTGAATTTAATAATATTTATTATATTTAATGCACTTAGTAGATTTATTATATTTAGTACATTTTAACAGTTTGTATATTTAATACATTTATTATAGTTTATATATTTAATACATTTATTATAGTTTATATATTTAATAAATTTATTATAGTTTATATATTTAATACATTTATTATAGTTTATATATTTAATAAATTTATTATAGTTTATATATTTAATACATTTATTATAGTTTATATATTTAATACATTTATCATAGTTTGTATATTTAATACATTTATTATAGTTTGTATATTTAATACATTTATTATAGTTTGTATATTTAATACATTTATTATAGTTTATATATTAAATACATTTATTATAGTTTGTATATTTAATACATTTATTATAGTTTATATATTAAATACATTTATTATAGTTTGTATATTTAATATATTTATTATAGTTTATATATTTAATACATTTATTATAGATTATATATTTAATACATTTATTATAGTTTGTACATTTAACACATTTATTATAGTTTGTATATTTAATACATTTATTATAGTTTATATATTTAATAAATTTATTATAGTTTATATATTTAATACATTTATTATAGTTTATATATTTAATACATTTATCATAGTTTGTATATTTAATACATTTATTATAGTTTGTATATTTAATACATTTATTATAGTTTGTATATTTAATACATTTATTATAGTTTATATATTAAATACATTTATTATAGTTTGTATATTTAATACATTTATTATAGTTTATATATTAAATACATTTATTATAGTTTGTATATTTAATATATTTATTATAGTTTATATATTTAATACATTTATTATAGATTATATATTTAATACATTTATTATAGTTTGTACATTTAACACATTTATTATAGTTTGTATATTTAATATATTTATTATAGTTTGTATATTTAATATATCTATTATAGTTTATATATTTAATATATTTATTATAGTTTGTATATTTAATACATTTATTATCGTTTATATATTTAATAAATTTATTATAGTTTATATATTTAATGCATTTATTATAGTTTATATATTTAATACATTTATTATAGTTTGTATATTTAATGCATTTATTATAGTTTATATATTTAATACATTTATTATAGTTTGTATATTTAATACATTTATTATAGTTTGTATATTTAATACATTTATTATAGTTTGTATATTTAATACATTTATTATAGTTTATATATTTAATACATTTATTATAGTTTGTATATTTAATACATTAATTATAGTTTGTATATTTAATACATTTATTATAGTTTATATATTTAATAAATTTATTATAGTTTGTATATTTAATACATTTATTATAGTTTGTATATTTAATACATTTATTATAGTTTGTATATTTAATACATTTATTATAGTTTATATATTTAATACATTTATTATAGTTTGTATATTTAATACATTTATTATAGTTTGTTTATTTAGTACATTCATTATAGTTTGTATATTTAATACATTTATTATAGTTTATATATTTAATACATCTATTATAGTTTGTATATTTAATACCTTTATTATAGTTTATATATTTAATACATTTATTATAGTTTGTATATTTAATACATTTATTATAGTTTGTATATTTAATACATTTATTATAGTTTGTATATTTTATACATTTATTATAGTTTGTATATTTAATACATTTATTATAGTTTGTATATTTAATACATTTATTATAGTTTGTATATTTAATACATTTATTATAGTTTGTATATTTAATACATTTATTATAGTTTGTATATTCAATACTTTTATTATAGTTTGTATATTTAATACATTTATTATAGATTATATATTTAATACATTTATTATAGTTTGTATATTTAATACATTTATTATAGTTTGTATATTTTATACATTTATTATAGTTTGTATATTTAACACATTTATTATAGTTTGTATATTTAATATATTTATTATAGTTTGTATATTTAATATATTTATTATAGTTTATATATTTAATATATTTATTATAGTTTGTATATTTAATACATTTATTATAGTTTATATATTTAATACATTTATTATAGTTTGTATATTTAATGCATTTATTATAGTTTGTATATTTAATACATTTATTATAGTTTGTATATTGAATACATTTATTATAGTTTGTATATTTAATATATTTATTATAGTTTGTATATTTAATATATTTATTATAGTTTGTATATTTAACACATTTATTATAGTTTGTATATTTAATACATTTAATATAGTTTATATATTTAATACATTTATTATAGTTTGTATATTTAATATATTTATTATAGTTTGTATATTTAATACATTTATTATAGATTATATATTTAATACATTTATTATAGTTTGTATATTTAATACATTTATTATAGTTTGTATATTTTATACATTTATTATAGTTTGTATATTTAACACATTTATTATAGTTTGTATATTTAATATATTTATTATAGTTTGTATATTTAATATATTTATTATAGTTTATATATTTAATATATTTATTATAGTTTGTATATTTAATACATTTAATATAGTTTGTATATTTAATACATTTATTATAGTTTGTATATTTAATATATTTATTATAATTTGTATATTTAATACATTTATTATAGTTTGTATATTTAATATATATATTATAGTTTATATATTTAATACATTTATTATAGTTTGTATATCTAATACATTTATTATAGTTTATATATTAAATACATTTATTATAGTTTGTATATTTAATACATTTATTATCGTTTATATATTTAATACATTTATTATAGTTTGTATATTTAATACATTTATTATAGTTTATATATTTAATGCACTTATTATAGTTTGTATATTTAATACATTTATTATAGTTTGTATATTTAATACATTTATTATAGTTTGTATATTTAATACATTTATTATAGTTTATATATTTAATACATTTATTATAGTTTGTGTATTTAATACATTTATTATAGTTTATATATTTAATACATTTATTATAGTTTGTATATTTAATACATTTATTATAGTTTGTATATTTAATACATTTATTATAGTTTATATATTTAATACATTTATTATAGTTTGTATATTTAATACATTTATTATAGTTTGTATATTTAATACATTTACTATAGTTTGTATATTTAATACATTTATTATAGTTTGTATATTTAATACATTTATTACAGTTTGTATATTTAATACATTTATTATAGTTTATATATTTAATACATTTATTATAGTTTGTATATTTAATACATTCATTAAAGTTTGTATATTTAATACATTTATTATAGTTTGTATATTTAATACATTTATTATAGTTTATATATTTAATACATTTATTATAGTTTGTATATTTAATACATTTATTATAGTTTGTATATTTAATACATTCATTATAGTTTGTATATTTAATACATTTATTATAGTTTGTATATTTAATACATTTATTATAGTTTGTATATTTTATACATTTATTATAGTTTGTATATTTAATACACATATTATAGTTTATATATTTAATACATTTATTATAGTTTGTATATTTAAGGTAATTTGTATATTTAATACACACTAAGTTTGTATACATAGACAGACTAAGAAAAATATAATATAGTCTAACACACACACACACACACACACACACACACATAGATGTGCATACAGCAGTAGTAGCTATATGGTAATAGGATATGGTTATGGATATCTCCGGTATCAAATAACTCTTATACACTGAAATTTACTTCTTGTATGAAAAAGAGGGGAGATATAACATATTAGAAGTATTTTTCATTAATATGTATCTGATATAAATATAAAAAAGAATAATATAATTGAATTTTCGAATCAAGTCTCCCCTTGCTGTTATTTCAAATCATTTGAAATCATATTAGCAAGTTTTAGTCTCCTCTCCATCAAGATGAGAGGTTTTGGAGGAAATATGTGTGTGTGTGTGTGTGTGTGTGTGTGTGTGTGTGTGTGTGTGTGTGTGTGTGTGTGTGTGTGTGTATTGTTTACAAAAAGTTTTAGATGAGATAAGTCATTGGTACCGTCAGAGATTAATATTGGCTGAAGAGAGCTTGATATGGTTATCTTAAACGGTCCCTAGTTATCGAGTTTGAAACCGACGGTACCAATAACTTATCTAAAACTTTCTGTAAACAAAATATAAATAATGCACTCTTATTTTCGGATTTTCCTTATAATTGAGCATTCTTCTGGATTTCTTTTTTAAAAAAAAACCTATATATATATATATATATATATATATATATATATACATAGGAGAAATGTGTAAAAATAGCAAAATTCTTACAAACACACCTATCCATAACATTGTTTTGACACTCTCATAGGATAATCACCCCCCCCACCACCACCACCACCTCAACCAGAATTCTTTTGTTGCGTGTGTGGTATTGAAGTGTTCTTCTTTTTCTTCTCTTTCCCAGGAGATTGATTTATCGTGTAACTTACTCTGCAGCCTCCACGGTTTAGCAAAACATCATCTCCTCGAAGCGATTAACGTCAACGATAACCATGTAAGTGAATTGTGAAAAAAACAAAAAAAAAACTTTCATATTTTTATTTTCAACCCATAGATAAAATTTACTATTTTTTACTTTTACGAATGACTTAGCATTTATCCAGGTTAAAAGCATTTCAAGGATGAAGGAGTAAGGAGATGGGTTAAAGTTTAAAACTCTTTAAAAGGGAAAATGGTTATCCCATCTGATTGCTTTTCAACACCACAGTTAAGGACTACAGGGTTTCAATTCATAAAGTAAACCCGGCTGTGTCCAGACTTGTGATAATATCATTTGTTGCTGCATGTTTTGGCAAGCGAATATGGCGATGATAACAAGGAAAGAAATCTCTATAAAATAAAATATGCATCAAGTGCGCTTGAAAGCCAAATCACAACGTAATATTAGGAAAATCAACAAATATTTTACTTGTTTTAAATTTATCCCAAATATGTTTCAGAGGTATACTCCATCTTCAGTGTGTTGTTTTGTTTCTTTTTTTTCTTTTCTTCTTCCTTACCATAACTTTACAACATCGCAAGGAAGAAGAAAAGGAAAAAAAGAAACAAAACAAAACACTGAAGATGGAGTATACCTCTGAAATATATTTCTGTTATAAATTTCAAACAAGTAAAATATTTGTTGATTTTCCTAATATTACGTTGTGATTTGGCTTTCAAGCGCACTTGGTGCATATTTTATTTTATTCAAATTAAAACAACGTTTCTATATGAACTCACACCCTTGACAGAAGAAATCTCTATTTATTTTAACCTTTGTCTCTCAAGCGACCTAACTACTGCTCTTTGTCCAAGCAAGGAGATGCTACCAGCGGAATGGACTATCCGGACTCCCCAACAAAAAGAACAAAGAAGTCATTGATGTAGACATTAAAGTAAACTTTGTACAATTCTCTATTGAGAAAATAATGCAGATTTGTCAAGCAACAAATGCTAACACAACATTGTGTAACCTGAAGGAACAGATTCCTCAAAGATAGTCAGAATCTCACAAAGAATTATGTAAAGACATTCAACAGTGCTGCTTTAATTATTAAACTTAAATTGCTAATCACAAACTATGTTGTCACGAATAGCATCCCAAATTCAAAATGGGAAAATGATTCTCCTATAACAAAGCGCGGATGGCTATATGCAAATGAAAGAAAAAAAAAGACTATAAAAAAGAAAAAGAGGACGATCACATTAGAGGCATGGATCGCGTTTGTGATATGGGTAACATCACAGCCGTAACAATCTATAAAATAATACCGTAGTACCTTTAACATATGTCACGGTTTCCACATTATAAATTATTCGATCGAGAGATCCTATTTATTAAAAAGAGGGATAGAAGGTGATAATATACTACAAACATTAAATTAGTAGATAGATATTAAATAATATAGATATTAAATAATATAGATATTAAATAATATGGATATTAAATAATATAGATATTAAATAATATGGATATTAAATAATATAGATATTAAATAATATAGATATTAAATAATATAGATATTAAATAATATTGATATTAAATAATATGGATATTAAATAATATAGATATTAAATAATATGGATATTAAATAATATAGATATTAAATAATATAGATATTAAATAATATAGATATTAAATAATATAGATATTAAATAATATAGATATTAAATAATATAGATATTAAATAATATTGATATTAAATAATATGGATATTAAATAATATAGATAATAAATAATATAGATATTAAATAATATGGATATTAAATAATATAGATATTAAATAATATAGATATTAAATAATATAGATATTAAATAATGTTGATATTAAATAATATAGATATTAAATAATATGGATATTAAATAATATAGATATTAAATAATATGGATATTAAATAATATAGATATTAAATAATATGGATATTAAATAATATAGATATTAAATAATATAGATATTAAATAATATGGATATTAAATAATATAGATATTAAATAATATCGATATTAAATAATATAGATATTAAATAATATAGATATTAAATAAAATAGATATTAAATAATATAGATATTAAATAATATAGATATTAAATAATATAGATATTAAATAATGTTGATATTAAATAATATAGATATTAAATAATATGGATATTAAATAATATAGATATTAAATAATATGGATATTAAATAATATAGATATTAAATAATATGGATATTAAATAATATAGATATTAAATAATATAGATATTAAATAATATGGATATTAAATAATATAGATATTAAATAATATCGATATTAAATAATATAGATATTAAATAATATAGATATTAAATAAAATAGATATTAAATAATATAGATATTAAATAATATAGATATTAAATAATATAGATATTAAATAATATCGATACGTTAATTTAATGTTTGTAGTATGTTATCAACTTCTATCCTCCTTTTTAATAGATAGGATCTTCTGATAACCGAAGACGCAATGTAAAAAAAAATTAAATTAAAAATGATGTCACTTTTGCGCCATACGTGAAATTATAATATACTATCATAGTCTTCTAGTTAAGATCTAAGGGTAATATCTGTTCTGTCTAAAGATGGTATAATAATATTGTGGGGTTTCTGTTCATGCCGAGCCTCTATACAATAGAAATATCACAGACTTCTATAAGGATATTGGAGATAAACTGTAATAACCATATATATTCTGACACTACATTAACCAGATTACTTAGATAAATACTTTTACAGTTTTAACAAAAGGGATACAATAATATCGCAGTCGCCATTCACACTGAACATTTACAGAATGCCCAGCAGCAATAGATTACATATGAAAGATGCCGCTGTTGAATTTCCACAGCGGCATCTTTCATCTAGTGGAGAAATAAATGTTGTTACAAGGAAAAAAAAAGTAAAAAAAAAAAAAAAAAAGGAAAGTTTTTTTTCCATTTTTTGTCTACTTTGCGACTGAGGCTACAACGTGTTGGTTCCTGAACAATGTTACATTCCCATCTAGTTTCTCCATGCTTTCCATCACCACGGTTGAAGCTTATGGGGGTCACATTTAGTAAGGAAACCCGGTTGTGTTCAAACTTCTTATAATATTGTTCATTGCTGCATGCGGAACTCTTTTCAGTTTGCCTGTTTCCCACCTGACTGCAACTTGGATGTCTTCAAGTCCAATATAAACAAATTCCTGATAAACCACCCCCTTACGTAAGACACTTTATCAAATCTCCATTACTAACAATTACTACGATATTATCCCATTGACTACTGTACACGCAATAACCCTTATCTCCGGGTGGCTTCCGGGCCTTGATAAGTGGTGACTCCCATGTAAAAAAAAAAAAAATATGGAAAGCGGTTGGCAATAAGACGATAAAAAAATAGTTGTAAACTTATTCACTAATGAAGCTCAACATGTACATTTGTGATATCGACTCTATTTATGTTTAAGAAAAATAACGATTCGCACATAAGTGCACCCGTCATCTATAAAGGTTTTAGTTGATGAGGAAGGAATTGCACTGAAGTACTATGCTTCACTGCTTGGCTGACAGCCACGATGGTGCTGATCTAAAGAGAACCTCAAGTTAGAAGTTTTCGACCACTACAATCTCCGCCGCATTCTCCATGTCCGTCCCTTGGATTTCGTCGCCAACAAAGAAGTCCGGCGTCGCTGCAATCTCCAGGCAATTACTGACCTACTGCGGGCCCGACGCCTTCGATGGTTCGGCCATGCCTCTCGCTGTGATGCAGGGGTCTTTATCCACGAGGCTATCTCCCCACGTCCTCTACCCGGCTGGAAAAAACGTGTCGGTGGCCAGCTAAGAACGTGGCTCGGGACTATCAAAGCCGACGCTGAGCTGAGCTTTCGGGCCCGCTCATCTATGGCCTGTCTCGTTGGAGACGTGACTGGCTATTGCTCACTCGGGATCGTGCCTCTGATCGCCGGGCTTGGGCCGCAGCGGTACGAGATGTGCATCTTCATGAAGCCGACTCAACTCCTCCAGGGTGAATGTCGTTTCAAGTACAAGTACAAGAACCTCAAGTTTAAGAAATTGATCTCACAATGTTATTTATTTACTAGCAGGCCGCCTGGCGTCACCCGGTCGTAAAATACGCATAAACATTAAATTTTAATTCATACAGTAACTGAGACATCTGCATGCAATTATGTTTCTTCTAAACACTTCACTTTTTGTAAGTAAAAAAAAAAACCAAACCCTAAAGATAGTGAGCCTAATGGTATGATAACCATTAGGCCAGCTTGACATAATCTTTAATTGTGTTTTCAAACCTATCTATTATTAACATTAGTAATCTGTCATAAGAACAATTCACACATGAGCCTTCATTAAACAGTTAACAAACAGATAAAAATCAGACGACCCCCCCCCCATGTATCAATTTATCAATTTTGACCTCTTAGAGAGCCCCTTTTTTCCAAATGAAAACGGATTAAAAGTGTTTCACGTGTTTGAATATCCTCTATACCAAATTTCAAGTCTGTAGATTAAAAAATCGTTGAGTATATAGGTTGGGAAGTGTCCTCACACACACACACACACACACACACACACACACACACACACATTTTCACTTTTATAGGTATACTAGCAGGCCGGCCAGCATTGCCCAGACGTAAAATATGCACAAATATTATATTTTAATTAATGCAGAATTTTTATTGATTATAAATAGAAATACCGTAGGTATTTAACATCATGTTAATTTCCTTAACAAAAAACAAAAAATGAAGTAAAAAAAAAAACGCAAAGGAACAGATACATATGCATGTGAATATTGTTTTTTTTTTTTCTAAACCGTTCACTTCTTGTAAGAAAAAAAAGTAGAAAAAATACTCGAGCTGAGATCAAAACCAAAACCTAATGACAGTGAGTCAAGTACGATAACCATTAGGCCAGCATGACACGGCCCCCTAAAAAAATGTTTTCAAACTACTTATTCTTAACATAAGTAATCTGTAATGTAAACTATTCACACATGTGCATTCGTGAAACAGCAAACATAAAAAATTCCAATGACCCCCCCCACATACCAATTTTTTAAATTTTTACCCCTTAGCAACCCTTTTTTCCAAGTGAAAACCGCTTAAAAAGTTTTCTACATGTCTGAATACCCTATATACCAAGTTTCAAGTCTGTAGATAAAAAAATTCGTTGAGTATATAGGTTGAGAAGTTCCCTCACGCGCATAATTCTCACTTTTATAGATATACTAGCAGGCCGCCCGGCGTTGCCCGGTCATAAAATATGCATAAATATTATATTTTGATTATTGCAGAATTTAAATAATCCAGAAATAAAAACAAAACGGAAAGAAACTGAAACCTGTGCATGCGAGTATTATGTTTTTTCTAAACACTTCACTTTTTGTAAAAAAAAAAAATAAAAAAATACTCGAGCTGAGATCGAAACCAAAACCTAAAGACAGTGAGTCAAGTTCGATAACCATTAGGTCAGCTTGACTCGATCTTTAATTGTGTTTTCAAACCTACTTATTGTTAACATTAGTAATTTGTCATGAGAACGATACACACATGAGCATTCGTGAAACCGTTGCCAAACAGATAAAAATCTGACGACCTCACATACTGATTTTTCAATTTTGAACCCTTAGCAGCCCTTTTTCTGGATGACAATCAATTAAAACGTTTTCCATATGTCTGAATACCCTTTATACCAAATTTCAAGTCTCTAGATTAAAAATGTGTTGAGTATACAAGTTGAGAAGTGTCCTCATGCACACTCACACATTCTAACTTTTGTATATATATTAGCAGTACAAGCAGTATATCAATACAACCATTATACATATATATATATATATATATATATATATATGTGTGTGTGTGTGTGTGTGTATATTTGTATATTTTAGCAGCAAGTTATTATTCAAGCACGTCTAAGTGAACATGACAGAGTTATTCTTTTTTCCGATTTGTTTTGGATATCTTTTCAATTCACCGAGCAATCTTTTTTATTGCAATTGGCGTGTGATATATTATGGCGCCCAAAAGTTGTTGTTCAGCCATATTCTTCTCAAGCGCCGATAGAAAGTGCTTGAGAAGAATATGGCTGAACAATTTTTGGGCGCCATAATATACAACATGCCAGCTGGAATAAAAAGAGCGCTCAGCAAATTGAAAAGATATTAAAAAAAATTGGAAAAAGAATAACTGTGTTGTTCAATCAGATGTGCTTAATTTCCATCTGCTAGAACGTTTTCATCATAAATTCTACAAAATTATGCAGAATGTAGAAACTATGCATTAATAAAATTCAGCGTAATAATTAAATGAAACTAATCATCAAATAAGAAACCATAAAATTGAATAAGTAATTAACTCTTGTTTTTGCAAAAGAATATGAAAATTTGTTAATCGTCATGTAGCCGCTCGCATATCCATGACTGATTATATTAAAAAGTTTGTTATAATAATTTTAAAATAGAAAAAGTAGGCTTTTAATATTAATGTCAGTGCGAAAAAAAAAACCCTCAGCTTTATAGGTATATAGATAGATATGTGTGTGTGTGTGTGTGTGTGTGTGTGTGTGTGTGTGTGTGTGTGTGTGTGTGTGTGTGTGTGTGTGTATGCATTGTTTAGAGTTTTAAAACAAATGTAAATTTCCACAATGCGAGGACCAATGTCTAATAAATTTGTTTTTCATTTAATTTGACAGGTCCAAGATATTGAGGAAATCCAGCACATCAAAGATCTAAGCTTGTTGCAAAGGTTCACCATTCTACGCAATCCCATTGAGCAGATGCCCAATTATCATCTCGCCATCCTCTTCCAGATCCAACGTCTTACGCAGCTCAACGGTGCTCCAGTCTCGTTTGCAGACAAGGCAAGTCATATTTTAACCATTTCATTGGCGTACAAAATAAGTTTTGTTCAATTTATTTTTTTTGGTCTGTAACGCTTTGAAATAGAATTACCATTAGTCTGTTACATTTACGTTCAAGATAGCATTTTTACATCATCAGACATTCACACTCGATTTACTACCACAACTGCAAAGGACTTTCCTTTCTTTCTCCATGTGCCTAACATCAAATAGATTTTCCATGAACAGAGTTTTTTTTACAAGTAATTCCCATCTGTGTTTCCCTCGGGGCTGCAACATGGTCATCTTCAATTTTAATATCAATAAATGCTTATCATAGATCGTCCTCCTGATGAATCAAATTTTGTTTATTCTATTCAGGCTCATACTTCCTACTGATGGGATCACTAAAATGATGAGTAATAAACAAAGATTGTTGGGGATTCATAATTGAAACTTAGTGGACAGGCCAGGCAAAGAATAACTTTTTTTTGTGTACAAAATATGGTTGGATTGCTGAAAGGATTGTTAGTTTATTAACAATTCCGTTGATGAAATTTGGGGGCATTCACCCTTTTGGGGGTATTTACCCTTTTTGGGGCATCAACCTGTATAAAATTTGTCCCCTACAATATATCTGCCATCCTAAGGGATCTTCATGGCACATTTGAATCAATTCTATCCATTAGTTTTTCTCTCTTTCTCATGTCTTCCCTTTCTTTCTCTTCCTCCCTTTCTCTCTCTCTCTCTCTTCCTCTCCCCTTTTTTTATATTATAAGTAGTGATGGGACGATGGCAATATTTTTACCAATTCCAATACAATTATTGATTCCGATTTGTATTCTCTTAACATCTTTAATTACTTAGCAACAGAATTGTTGATTGTATATTTTTATTTTCAGATTACTGTTAAAAAAAAAAAAAGCCCATAATATATGCATATATTTTCACAAATGTAAAAAGTACACTTGTGGTGAGGGAGGAGGAGGATAATAATTTTAGTTTCACTGATTGTTTGCAATAAATATAAAATATATAATTTTATCAGCAGTTAAGGAAAATTAAGTTTTAAAAAAAACAGTAAAAAGAATCGTTTTTGGCATCAGAAAATAGACACATTTTTTCAATGCCAATTCCAATACCTTCAAAAGTTCAGATTTTTCTAATTCCAATTCCGATTAATCGTCCCAAGCCGTGTAACTCTCATTTCCTTCATTCTTGCCCTTTAGCCCTCACATTCCATGACCAATGTTTCTGACAAAAAGGGAAGAATTGCTGTTTTCTGGGTCAGAATCTATTCCATCTAACACTTATCATTTGCAAATTTTTTGACCTTAAAGTAGGTTTTTTTTTGTACTTTTTAGCACCTTACATCAAGTGGGTTAAAGGCTCGTCTGGAGCGATTTGCAAAAACAAAACATTAATTATAACGTAGTGTTACATATTAGTTTCTCAGATAAGGCTGGTTGACCTAAGCTAAGCAAAAGTAGTTGCGATTGTAAGTGACAAAGTTAGGAATTATGTTTTCATAAACAACAATGTTAATATGTGACAAAGTTAGGAATTTAGTTTTCATAAATAACAATGTTAATATGTGACAAAGTTAGGAATTTTGTTTTCATAAACAACAATGTTAATATGTGACAAAGTTAGGAATTTAGTTTTCATAAACAACAATGTTAATATGTGACAAAGTTAGGAATTTAGTTTTCATAAACAATAATGTTAATATGTGACAAAGTTAGGAATTATGTTTTCATAAACAACAATGTTAATATGTGACAAAGTTAGGAATTATGTTTTCATAAACAACAATGTTAATATGTGACAAAGTTAGGAATTTAGTTTTCATAAACAACAATGTTAATATGTGACAAAGTTAGGAATTTAGTTTTCATAAACAACAATGTTAATATGTGACAAAGTTAGGAATTTAGTTTTCATAAACAATAATGTTAATATGTGACAAAGTTAGGAATTATGTTTTCATAAACAACAATGTTAATATGTGACAAAGTTAGGAATTATGTTTTCATAAACAACAATGTTAATATGTGACAAAGTTAGGAATTTAGTTTTCATAAACAACAATGTTAATATGTGACAAAGTTAGGAATTTAGTTTTCATAAACAACAATGTTAATATGTGACAAAGTTAGGAATTTAGTTTTCATAAACAATAATGTTAATATGTGACAAAGTTAGGAATTATGTTTTCATAAACAACAATGTTAATATGTGACAAAGTTAGGAATTATGTTTTCATAAACAACAATGTTAATATGTGACAAAGTTAGGAATTATGTTTTCATGAACAACAATGTTAATATGTGACAAAGTTAGGAATTTAGTTTTCATAAACAACAATGTTAATATGTGACAAAGTTAGGAATTTAGTTTTCATAAACAACATTGTTAATATGTGACAAAGTTAGAAATTTAGTTTTCATAAACAACAATGTTAATATGTGACAAAGTTAGGAATTATGTTTTCATAAACAACAATGTTAATATGTGACAAAGTTAGGAATTATGTTTTCATAAACAACAATGTTAATATGTGACAAAGTTAGGAATTTAGTTTTCATAAACAACAATGTTAATATGTGACAAAGTTAGGAATTTAGTTTTCATAAACAACAATGTTAATATGTGACAAAGTTAGGAATTATGTTTTCATAAACAACAATGTTAATATGTGACAAAGTTAAAAATTATGTTTTCATAAACAACAATGTTAATATGTGACAAAGTTAGGAATTATGTTTTCATAAACAACAATGTTAATATGTGACAAAGTTAGGAATTTAGTTTTCATAAACAACAATGTTAATATTTTACAAAGTTAGGAATTATGTTTTCATAAACAACAATGTTAATATGTGACAAAGTTAGGAATTATGTTTTCATAAACAACAATGTTAATATTTTACAAAGTTAGGAATTATGTTTTCATGAACAACAATGTTAATATGTGAGAAAGTTAGGAATTATGTTTTCATAAACAACAATGTTAATATGTGACAAAGTTAGGAATTTAGTTTTCATAAACAACAATGTTAATATGTGACAAAGTTAGGAATTTAGTTTTCATAAACAACAATGTTAATATGTGACAAAGTTAGGAATTATGTTTTCATAAACAACAATGTTAATATGTGACGAAGATCAGGTTATTGGTTTTAATGCTACTTTGCAGATAAAGATGTAGTTACAGAGTTGAACAGTCAGAGAAGAGAGTAATTAGGAAGAGTTTTAGTCTGAGAATTGAAGTGGATAATTATGGAGTGATCGGTTTGGGAAAACAGTGGAATGTAAGCGGTAAAAAGAAGCGGTGTGCACTCTGAGAGCAAAAGAAGCCGCAACCATGAATAAATGTTAAATGTGTGAACTATAATTAAGTTGTTAATAGTTTTCGGAGAAGGAAATGGTTTGCGCTTTTAGGAACACGTCCAAAATGATGCATCAGTGTGTTGCGACTACAAAAAGGTATGTTCTTTTTTGTCTGGTGCCAAACAGATGTTTGTTCGTCCCATAAGAAACGGTTTATAAACAATTAGATGTTCTGTAAGAACTGTATCTTATACGTGTAAAGAGCCACACACACACACACACACACACACACACACACACAAAAAAAAAACATACATACACACTAGACAATCTCACGTATTGACATGTACATATACTCAACACATTAGAGACAATCACAGATGAACATAAATATCTGTTATAAGGGAGTCACCACTCATCTAGGCCCAAAGGCCACTTGAGGATACAAGTTAATGAATGTAAGGTGATAGTTTAGTAATCATTAATGGTGTAGATTGGGTGGAAGTTGGATTATTTAATGGCTCAACAAGAACTTGTTTACATTGGACTTGAAGGCTACCATATTGTAATCATTTGGGAAGCAGGCCAGTGGAACAGTGTTCCATGGGTGGGCAGTTCTAGGAAAGAAGTTTTGTTTATGTAATCTGTGTTTAGATTTAGACACAGATAGAGAGTGGGGAAATTGTTGATAGTGCTTGTAGCTAGTTGAGTTTTTTGTGAAAGTTTGGCAAGGGGGAACCAAAGATTGGAGTTCAGACGAGCCCTTGCCATGAAAATAACGATAGAGCAGAGACAGGCTCGCAATGTCTCTTCTGTGGGAAAGAGGTTGCAGGAAATAGAAAGGGCATCACCTACTAGGTTGAGACAAGATAGGGCGCGCCAAGCAGCTCCTGCCCATATATAAACATTATATACACACGTTATATACACGGCTACATAACACTAGCATTTTATATAGATGAAAACAGAACGTTAATTTATTATCTGAAACAAGGATCAGTTATTATTTAAATACTAGCAGGATTTGTGTTCTGGCGTTGCCCAGCAAAACTGATGAGCCCCCAAGAAGTACTTTCAAAATGAAAAACAACAGCAAAACAATGAATAACAAGTGTTTCATCTTTTAAATCATTTTCTTCTTTTCTGTTTTTTTTTTTTTTTTAGGTGGAGGCTCTTAATCAATTTGATCCATGCCTTGAAGTCGTCGCAGCCAAGACTCACATGCGATTGACATATTATTCTTTTCTGAAACCTTGCCGCATCTTAGATATGTAAGTCTGCATTGCATGCAGCACAAAATCTTGTACCTTTTCAGGATGTTTTTTTTTTTTTTTTTTTTTTTTTTTTACATAGGCATCACCACATTATCAAGGCCAAGAGGCCACTCAAGGATAAGGGTTAAA
This sequence comes from Euprymna scolopes, assembly GCF_053919585.1. NCBI lineage: Eukaryota > Metazoa > Mollusca > Cephalopoda > Sepiida > Sepiolidae > Euprymna > Euprymna scolopes. The sequence continues at coordinate 90,889,832 of NC_136513.1, forward strand.
GAGTGTACAGTAGAAATTGGACAATATAGTAATCATTAGTAATGAAAATTTTGGTAAATTTGATAACTTATATGGAACGGCTCATCAAGAACTTATTTACGTTAGACTTGAAGACAACCATACTGTAGTCAGCCGGAAAGCAGGAAAACGGAAGACAATTCCACAGGCGTGCAGTTCTAAGAAAGAAGCTTTGTTCATGGAATCTACGTTTAGGTTTAGGCACAGATAAAGAGTGGGGGGAATTATTGATAGTGTTTACAGCTAGACGAGTGTTTCTTGTGAAAGTTTGGCGAGGGGGGACCATAGATTGAAGCTCAGTCGAACACTTTCCATGAAAATAACGATACATCAGAGACAAACTCGCAACATCTCTTCTGTGAGATAGAGGTTGCAAGGAAGAGAAAAGGACATCTCCTACAAGGCTACGAAGTCTATTTTGAACTCTATCAAGGCAGGCCAAGTCCTTTCTAGCAGCTCCTGCCCAGATGTGGCAACAGTATTCCATCCTTGGACGTACCTGGCTCTTATATAGATAGAGAATTGCATCAGCAGTGAGATATCTACCGGATCGATTTTATGACTTGGTTTTATTAAGACTGTCCCAATAGGTATTATTTTTGTAGGTAACCACACAAAAAAAGATATCTAGAATAAAGGGTCTCTCTCTCTCTCTCTCTCTCTCTCTCTCTCTCTCTCTCTCTCTCTCTCTCTCTCTCTCTCTCTCTCTGACACACTTGTGAAGCCTGTTCAGGATCATATCTGCTTCTCATGAGACGATCAGTAAAGTGTCCCTGCAGTCATTCTAACAAGTCTATCTTAAATTTCTTAATGATCACTAGGTAGCAGTTGGTATTGAGAAATGTAACGGTGTGTGCCTAATGTCTCAACTGTATCATTTTTATTTGAAATTTTAACTTTCCGTAAATATAAATTTACAATTTATACATTAAAGTAGAACGTTTTCTTTGCTGTGTATGAGTTCGGTAAAGTTAGTAATTGAACTAAATTCTAAAACTCATTTTGTTAACGTAATTTTGTTTTAGGGTTTATTAATGTATTTATTTGCTTCCCCACCAAAGCAAATTAGGCACAAGGCCGTTTTTAATGTGGGGTAAAAACCAGCTCCCCTAAAAGTAGGCAAAAAGGGGGCACTCTGGTTACCAAAAATAATAATTGTCCCAGTATAGAGGGTTCCTCTCCATTGACTGGTATAAATTATCTTAAGTGCAGCATCTGCAGAACAGATACTACACTTTGATCCCGGCCCAAAGGCCAGGGTTTATTAATGTTGTTTTATTATCTATTATAATATTAAAACGTGAAATCGAATAACAGATTTGCATACGTTTTTGGCATCGTAACTTCTATTTTAAGAAGCTGAAAAAAGAATTTAGGATGCTGAAAACGTACAAACGTCAACAGCATCCTAATTTCGCATTTCAATAGATGAAAAGATAATTTTGGATGCTGAAACGGCACATGCAGGAACGTCTGAAATTTATGTTTCAATAGATGAGAAGGTAATTGGTCATCAGAGATCAAAATAAATTCATTAATATGGAAGGGAGAGGGGAAAAAATATATTTATTTCGTACTTGGTTCAATCAATCAATCAATCAATCAATAAGGGTTTTATCACTCAATGAAGAACCCCTCCCTGGACTTTAGCCATCTAACTCTATTCCGAGCTATCCGCTGTCATGTCAGATCCATGTGTTGTATTAGATCATTCCTCCATCTAATTCTTGGTCTCCCCTATGACCTCTTATGTTCATGAGGTGTCCATTCCATTGTCCTGATGGACGTTGTCCTGATGGCCATCTGTGTTTGGATGCTTTGATGGCAATATTGATGTCAATAACTCTTGTTTGTTGGTGGATCCAGATGTTTGTCTTTCTGTCTTGTAGAGTGATGCCTGATATTATCCTCTTATTATTACTTGGCTATGTTTGCAAAATAACACAGAAACTAGATCAGCAACTCAGTCACCTTCTGATGATTTCATTTTTTTTCTTTCTTGTTTCATTCCTTTCAATATTTTTTTTTTCAAAATTTGATGAGAGAGAAAAAGAGAGTGAGGATCAATCGAAGAAATGAGTGGACTAAAACATGACTAAGGTTGTGCGGAAAGAGAAGCTCTTTTTGCCATAAAAGAATGGTAGTCTCCCTTTAACAGATTAGAAAATTTCTCATACCTGCCAGTATGCTATATCTCCGTAAAGCCACCATTCACAGTTTCATTGCCACGTCTAGACTACCAATCACTAACCTCTCTCCCTTGGACAGGTTGCAAAAAAAAAAGAATTTCTATCTAACTTAATAAATCCCCACACTGTCTACCAAGCTTTATCCCCTTCCCCATCACTACAGTGTTGCATCACGATGCTTGTTTTACAAATGCTTCCTTGGAATGCACTCCGATGAACTTATTACACATGTACTCCTTCAATGAAAATATCCACAGTCCACCCGACTACCAAGAAAATCCCACCCCTTCCCTGTTTAGATTCCCTAGATGCTGGAAGATATTCTACTCTGATAACTTATATTCTCGGACTACTTTGGAATTCCCTCCCTTTTCCCTGTTTCCCCAATCGTACAACCATGCAGAAATTTAAATGTAATGTGAATAAACATCTTGCTGCCCAACTCCCTACCCAGCATGCCCATCTATAAATCTGGTCTCTATCACAGAAACCCTCTTATGCTTCAGTGGCAATATGCTTTGTTTTTTGTTTTTTTCAGTGAACAAAAGTAAAAATTGTAAAAAATAAACTTGTCTATTTTCTTAACTAGAATCCCGGGCAACACTGGGTAGCCTTGCTAATAAAGAATAAAAGATCAACTTTGTTTATTTGTTTTCTTGTTATGTATTGTTCTTATTTCTTATTTCTTTCTTTATTTTCTTTTCGTATTTCTTAGCACGATGCCGAACATTAACGATCATTATCCGATGTTGGTGATGGTGGGACCCGAGGGGAGTGACAATAAAAAATTGGCAATGGAACTAGCTGAAAAATTTTCCGAAAACTTTGGATATGGGTACGACACTTACATTTATATATTAGACTTGGAGAATTAATTAAACTAAATATATCCTATATTTGGACTGCTTACACATTTTTTTTTATGTAACATTCTCTGCGAACCAACACGTTATGGCCTCAGTTGCAAAGCAGACAAAGAACAGAAAAAAATTTCAACTCGTTTTTTTGTTGTATAACAACATTTCTTTCCTTATTCTCTCATTGCCGCTGTGACGTCCGACACGTGATCGTCTTCTCAAACGTTATCTACATCTCTCATGTGATCTCAAGCATGTTCCCGTCCCTTTTTAAAGTCGTTATTTTTTCCCTAGCGGTAACATCATTTCGCATACATTTGCATATAGTCATCAGCACTGTGTTATACTCAATTTTTTTCACCCCCAAACAAGACATATTGTCACTTGGAACATACTAGTTGGGATCATGTCTAACAGGGGATTGTGGAGAGTTGAGCAGCAAGATGTCTGTTCACATTACATTTTAACTCCTGCAGTTTAGTACAGCCAGAGAAGCAGGAAACAGGAAAGGAATCTCAAATTCTAGCAGTACGAGGGAGGAAACTATTAGAATAGAAGTCTTTTCGGAATCTAGGGATCTCAACAGTGAAGAAGTGGGATTTTGCTGCTGGTTGGTCAGGGTGGCGGGTATGTATGTGGAGGGAACACAAGTGCTATAAGTTCATCAGAGTACATTCGATTAAAGTACTTGTAAAACAAGCACAGATATGCTACATTGCCTCAAATGAGTTATAGTTTGTTTAAACAGTTACATTAAATTTAGCTTAAATTTGCAGTTTTTGAATAAATTACAAGTGTGGATTTTCTTTTTGCCGCCTGTGTATATATATATATATATATATATATATATATAGTAGCAAAAGTACCCGTCATTGACTGGGTTCCAAAACAGCCTACAGAAAATGGACTCTGATTTATGAAAGTATGATAGGTTATGAAAAGGAAGGGTTGTAAAGAGATAGCTTCAAATTTGGTGGTATCAAAACCAAAGCAAAAAGTAAAAATAAAATAGATAAACCCCATAATTTATTATACCATACCTGTTCTCACTGAAACACTTATCACAATATTCTGTGGATCTATATTAAAAAACCTTGTTAAACTTTCTGACATATTTACATTTTATGGAGGTCAGGTGCAAACGAACACCCCATAATTTTATTATACCATATTTCTTCCAACTGAAACATAATTGTCAAAGTATACTTACGCAGATAGATATCAAAAGTCTTTATTAAAGTTTGTGCCTATTTCCATTCTATGGAGGTCAGGCGCGAACGCAGATCCCACAATTTTATTATACCATCCCTATTCAAGTTAAAACATACTTATCAAAGTATTATTATGTACATCTATATCAAAAACCCTTTTAAACGTTTTTTTTTAATATTGAAATTTTTTATTTCCATACTTTGTGAACCAGGCGCGAACACAGACCCCACAATTTTAATGAACCACCGTTCTGCCGGATCAAACATACCCATTCCTGTGTCTCGATACATCTTCTATCATTATATGTGATCAGTTTTCTATAATAGTCAACCATGTGTGTGTGTGTGTGTGTGTGTGTGTGTGTGTGTGTGTGTGTGTGTGTGTGTGTGTGTGTGTGTCTGGTCACGAATAGGCTCCTATATGGTTGATTATTTTAAAAAACTGATTATATATAATGATAGAAGATGTATCGAGGATCAAGAATGTGTATATTTGATCTGGCAGAACGGTAGTTCATAAAAATTGTGGGGTCTGCGTTCGTGCATGGCCCCCAAAATATGGAAATAAAAAATGAAAAAAAAACGTTTACAAGGGTTTTTGATATAGATGTACATAAGAATACTTTGATAAGTATGTTTCAACTTAAATAGGGATGGTTTAATAAAATTGTGGGGTCTGCGTTTGCGCGTGTACTCCATGGAAATATGACACAAACTTTAACAAAGACTTTTCATATTTATCTGTGTAAGTATACTTTGATAATTATGTTTCAGTTTGAAGAAATATGGTATAATAAAATTATTGGGTGTTTGTTCGCGCCTGACCTCCATAGAATGTAAATATGTCAGAAAGTTTAACAAGGTTTTTTAAAAGGGGTGAGGGTCCACAATAACACCTTAACTTTAATCTTAATTCACGTTAGCTTTTATTTATTTTTTTGAGTTGAATCATATTGTGTCGAATAAATTCACCTCATAAATTCACGTCTTATTAAAGTGAAAGCCCAAAAAGAAAAGTCGGAACTTTACACACTTCTCGACACAAATTTTGCATAACTGTTTTTTTCCTTCTCCCCTTGCACGTGGCACTCTTTCGAAAATAGATAAATAGATAAATAATAAAAAATAAGAACATTACTTGTTATCATGTCAAAAGAAGGAAAAAATCATGCTCACATGATTACGTGTCTTTTTAAAAACATTTACATAACCTTTTTATTTTTATTTATATATCTGTTTAAGCTTTTTATTGTCAGTGTACTAGAAGGAATTCAGTTGATTACAGCCCTTTCTGCATGTTCTTTACATTACAATAGTACAACCCTGAATCCGACGGCGTAATACTACACCGTTCAATACTGTAAAACTGAAACGAAGCTGTTCTGTTTGAAAAGAGCGCCATTTTCTTCTTATTCATTTTTATATCGATTCTTTGCTTTAAAATACTAAAGAATTTACGTGTTTACTTTTTTAATGTCCCATTTTGCTGTTTCGGATTATTTTACTAAAGTAAGTAAAGCTTCATTATTTTTCAAAACTGTTTTTGTTTCTTTGTTTTTCGATATTTCATCGATATTATTTAATAAGAGTGTTTAGCAGAAAAGCCAAAAATGATTACCCGAAAAAATAAATATACAAGAAATAAATGTTACCATAGTCAATAAAAGTTCAGTTCATGTTTTTTTTTGTTTTGAAATAGTTTTTAATGCTCTTTACTTGAAATAATTTCAGCAAACCGAAATTAAAACTTAAAACGAAATTTGAGGCGATAACTATTAAATGAATTTTTATATAAACTACACATGCCATAATCGAATATTCCTCAAGCACAAAATAACAGAAAATATTAAAATATGTTTATAAATATTCCTTACGTTGACAGAACTTTCTTAAATTGTTAACACAGAATACTCAGGTGCTCCTCCTTCAAATTGAAAACGGGGCTCTCCATTTCAAAGTCACTGCCATTTTGATTTTTTTTAAACCGGTTCGTGAATTAAAAAAAAATTAAAAATACAAACCAATAAACTTTTCTACCAGAAAAGTAACTTTTATTGACTATGGTAACATTTATTTCTTATGTATTTATATTATTATATATATAACATTTTCTCTTTGTAAGGAAACATCATTTTGTTAGTTACTCTTGGCTACTAATGGAAGCAAAGTTAATATAAAAAATATATTTTAGCAAAAATTATCTTTACTTTCATCATATTTTGCTTAGGGTAAAATTTTTGAGTATCAAAACCTATCTCTTTACAACCCCCTCCTTTTCATAACCTATCATACTTTCATCAATCACAGTCCATTTTCTGTAGACTCTTTTTGAACCCAGTCAATGACGCGTACTTCTGCTAGTATATATATAAAGAATAAAATATATCATAAAATGAAAACTGGTGTATAAAAGACAGGAAAGAAAAACAATTAATTTGAAGAAACGGAAAATTTTACCAAGCTAAATTTAATGTAACTGTTTAAACAACCTATACCTCATTTGAATGGCTTTTTATTCTTCTATAATTTTACCTGTTCATATTTGACTTTTATTTGAAATATTCTAATGTTCATATCAATTTAAAAAATAACTTCAAATTGAGGAGCCAAAAAGAAAGTCCACACAATGGGAAATTGTTCTTTAAATGTAACTTTAGGACATTAATGCAACACAAATACAACAGGAACACAATGAACTCATTAATATTTACTAGCATAGCCCTTCTGCAATTTGACAACCTGCAATGTTTTGGGAATTCCTTGAATTAGACTGCAGCAATACTCCAGGGAAAGATTGTGCAGGCCAATCCAAACACGGAATATCATGCTCTTCCAGAAACCTCTTGACATTGCCAGCTGTGTGAATGAGAGCATTATCCTGCATAAAGATGGGATTATCATCCAAATTCCAACCAAAGTAGGGTAGAAAATGCTCAGTAAACATATTAATGTACGTGGTCGAATTAATTCGACCTTGCAAGCAAACTATAGGCCCTGGACCATTGGTATTAATAATGCCCCACACCAAAACTGAACCTCCACCACCTTGCAGCATTGAAACTGAGCACCTAGGATTAAATTCTTCATCTTTCCTCCAACAGACGTACTGCCCACCATCACTGTCTAGCCTATTGAACTTGCTTTCGTCGCTAAAAAGCACTTTTACCCAATATGAAGAGTCATGATCTTCATTGCATCTGACGAAGTCCAGACAGCGCTTTCTGTTCTTTACAGAAATCATTAGTTTGCGTCTTGCAATATATCCTTGCAAATTAAATTCCTTTAATCTATTCTTGACAGTAGAAAGAGAGCACTTTTTAACAAGATTGCACTGTTGTTGGATTTGAGGAGCCGTTTCAAATCTGTTTCTTGGGCTGCGGATCTTGATAGCATTGTCTTCCCTGATAGAAGTAACTCTAGTACGACCAGATTTAGGGGCATCACAAACACTGCCGGTGTTTTGGTGTTTTTGCACAGTCTTTCGTACCAGTTTCTCATCACATTTCAATCTGCGGCCGATTTCTCGATTGGATAAACAAGAAAGGTGGAGATTAATGAGCTCCTAACAATCGCTAAGAGAAAGTCATGGCATATGGACTAAATGTTACGTTGCATAACCTGGAACAACAACAATTATGATTAGAGATGCTTTGGTGTCTGTTGGTGGATATTTTAAACTGATTTAGGGGCAATAATTTAAGATGGTTTTAAGCGAATTTGTTGCTGCGGACTTTCTTTTTACCTTCTCAATTTGAAGTTATTTTTTTAAATTGACGTGAACACTAGAATATTTCAATGAAAAGTCAAATATTAACAGGTAAAATTATAAAGGAATAAAAGACGAATCAAAAGAGGTATAGGTTGTTTAAACAGTTACATTAAATTTAGTTTAAATTTACAGCTTTTGAAAAAATTACAAGTGCGGATTTTCTTTTTGGCAGCACTGTACAAGGGGCGTTCAATAAGTAATGCCCCTGACCCACTTCCCATAGCAGTAGAGCAACGAAACTTGGCACAGTTATTAGTCTTTCTCTACACGGGAACTACACAGAGTTATGCATTTCTCCCTGCGTTTGATGCAGCTCTGGAAACCATTTTTGTAGAACACCCCAGGTTGGTCCTCCAACCACGACATGACTTCAGATATCAAGGCTGCATCATCTGGGAAACGCTTTCCTTTCAAAAACAACTTCATGGTTGGGAAGAGGTGAAAGTCAGAGGGTGCAAGGTTAGGAGAGTAGGGAGGATGGGGAGGATTTCATAACCACATGCCCGTGCTTCTGATCTGGCGACATGCGACTTGTGGACTGGAGCGTTGCCCTGCTGATCTTGCCCCGCCTCTTGATTTTGATAGCTTCCCTTAATTTCCTCAAAAGTGAAGCATAATAGGCTCCTGTAATTGTGGTACCCTTTGCCAGGAAATCTGTCATCACTACTCCGTCCTGGTCCCAGAAGACTGTGAGCATGACCTTGCCAGCGGAGGGTTGCATCCTTGCCTTCTTTGGAGATGGTGAGTCCAAGTGCTTCCACTGCATTGATTGGGCTTTGGTCTCTGGATCATAGTGATGGACCCAGGTTTTATCCTGTGTAATCAGTCTTTTGAAAAACTTTGACTCATCTTCTTGGCACATCTCCAAATTCATCCTCGAGCACTCGACGTGTTCTCGCTTCTGGAATGGTGTGAGCAACCTGGGAATCCATCTGGCAGACACCTTATACATATGCAAATGGTCATGAATGATAGCTTTCACAGACCCTGTACTAATCTTGACATCTTGGGCTATTTGGTGAATAGTAATGCGCCAATCTTCCAAAATGGCAGCTTCAACTTAACGGACAGATGCCTCATCAATGGCAGAAGGGGGGGGGCGACCAGGTCTGGGAGCTGTTTCCACAGACTTCCAGCCATGTTTAAATTCACGATGCCAGCGTTTTACAAGGTCATATGATGGGGCATTATCACCATGCTTCTTTCATTCCATCAAAAGTCTCCTGTGGTGTGCGTCCTTTCAAATACAAAAACCGGATCACTGCTCGACATTCAACAGGCTCCATTTCACACCTGAATCAGTTCCGACACCTGTAAAACAGAAACCACAATTAGTTCAGAGCTGTAATTTGCCACATATCCTGTAGAGATATAAATCATTGCACATGCAAAATTTTAGCTAGATCAGACAACTGGAAGTGGGTCAGGGGCATTATTTATTGCACACTCCTCGTGTATATATATATATATATATACACTTGTGCCCGATATTATTCATACCCCCTCTTGAAAATTGAGTTTATTAGGTGTAACTTTGTAAGAATTTATTGTTTACGTCCATATTGATACATATTCTTAATAAACCTCTTCTGATCATTTTCGTCATTTTAAAATCTCGGGATACTTGTAATAAAAGAAATATACAGCTATTTATAAAATCTGCAATGTTCAAAAATAATCATACCCCCTTATTTTTTCAGTATTAATCGAGTTTCTGACTGTTTGTTTCCTGTTTGATTCTTATTTTGAATGCTTTTATACAACCTTTGATTAATTTCATTTCGTTTTTTGCATTTTTCAGAAATTAAAATGATATCAACTGAAAACCAAAAAAAGAATAAAAATTATTAGAATGGGGAATAAAAAAAGAGCTTAGTAATGATCTTAGGACTAAAATTGTGAATTCACATAAGGATGGTTTAGGTTACAAGTCAATTTCCAAGAAATTTGAGGTCCCTACAGCAACAGTACAGAGCATCATCAAAAAATTCCAGAGCCACCACACAACAAACAACTTGATTGCCAGAGGAAGGAAAAGGAAACTGTCAGCTAGAGCCACCAGGAATATTGTAAGAAGTGTTAATGCAAATCCAACCACCACTACTAAGGACATTTTAGAAAATCTGGAGTCTTCTGGCATAAAAATATCAAGGCAAACATTGCAAAGGACTCTGCATGAAAATGGTCTGAAAGGAAGAAGACCAAGAAGGACTCCATTGCACACCGGAAAACGCCTTGCAGCACGTCTAAAGTTTGCTAGGACCCATGTGAATTCTCCAGAGTCTGTTTTCTCAAGTATTTTGTGGACTGACGAAACAAAAATTGAACTGTTTGGCCATATGGATGCTTCTTACGTTTGGAGGAAGAAAGGAGAAGCTTACAACCCAAAGAACACCATACCCACGGTGAAACATGGTGGTGGTAGCCTAATGTTTTGGGGCTCTTTTTCGGCTAGTGGTCCAGGTAGTTTGGTCAAGATAGATGGAACCATGAAGAAGGAGCAATATTTGGAGATACTCCAGAAAAACATTAGACAGGATGCGGAGAAGCTCCATTTAGGACCAAACTGGGTCCTTCAACAGGATAATGATCCAAAACATACTGCCAAAATAGTCAAGAAATGGTTTGAGGATAATCACATTAATGTTTTGGAATGGCCTAGCCAGAGTCCCGACCTGAACCCTATCGAAAACCTCTGGCACATATTGAAAACTGAGGTTAAAAAGCGGAAACCTAGAAATTTGAGGGATTTGGAGAACTACTGCATTGAAGAATGGTCAAAAATCAGTGTTGATGCTTGTAAAAATCTTGTTGATAAATATCCAAAACGGTTACAGGCAGTTATTAAGAATAAAGGGCATTCTATTGACTATTAGTAAGAGAGGTATGAATAATTTTGAACTAGTGCCATTATTGTTTTTCTTAGTATAATGTTTCAAACTTGCATAATTTATTTATTTGTTGAGTTTAAATTAAATGCTTATGCTTGATTTATTGTTTGAAATCCCTTTAATATTGTCTATCTTCTGGTTTGAGCAATATTCTTATAGAAATCTCAAAGATCCGAGGGGTATGAATAATATCGGGCACAAGTGTATATATATATATATATATATATATATATATATATATATATATATATATGATCCACAGACACTGTTTCGCTGTATCACAGCTATTCAGCGCAGCTAGACTAGCATCCATCCTGAAACAGGGATGGAACCTATAACCATCATGGCAAGTACTTTTTGCTAAAAGTCAGAAATCTGTACAGAATTTCGAACACTTTACAGAAGATGCTCTTGTTCTTGTTTCATCAGCCATGTCTGGATAGAGATCCTAAGTAATTTGCAGTTGTATTTTTTTGCTTGCTCACTCTGAGGATTGAACCTTCAACCTTCAGGAGAATATCACTCTACAATTGAATTCTTCCAAATTATCTACCCACTTGGCCACGGGTTCTTACAGACTGAGTTCAGCAGAAATATTCCTGAGTTCGACAAGATACATCCGAAGAAGGTCAGGCGTTACTTCAACTGAAACGTTGTGAAAATGACACTCAAGATGAGAACAGTAGTCGGATGAATCCAAATAATATGAATAACCTCATTTCGAAACGGGTCCTGGATATGACCTTAAACTATATCCAGTGGTGAGGCCCCAGCTTGCGGGCTTTGGGGAGTGTGGAGCCACCCTTTAATTACCATTGTTCCCAGGTCCACTCTGGCCCGGAGTGGTAGTACCTGTTAGGGTCCTAACTATGGGTTAAATAGAAACCGACGTGAAAACAACAAATATATTCTATTAAAAATATTTTTCTTCAAAATCTTTGGGTTCGGCATTAAATAACCCGAAAAGGGTTGATATGCGGTAAAACAAAAACAACCAATCATTTAAAAAATTCAGAAACGAAACTTGCTGATATTCAATCTTCTATATTTCTTGGAGAACTTGGAGTTATGTCCCCTTGTTTTCTGTTGATAGTACTGAATGGTAGTAATCTTTATTTTTTGACCTTGTTTTATTCTGCCAAGACCTTGTAGATTTGAATCATGCTGTTTCGATCATGTTGATAACATACTGACAACTTGGAAAATATTTTTTACCTGAGTTAACTTTAGCCATCTTTTTTTTTCTTCCAGTTATTTCATAACTGTTTTTTATTCCAGTCAACTTGAAAAGTGATCCAATAAATCTATATGTGACATTACTGATAAATGATTGAGTATTTTAAGCATTTTAACGCCAGAAAAATATGAGGTATTTATTTGCTTTTTAATTTATTTTGTTTTGATTTTTTTTTCTTACAGAATTTTAGAAACGACGCGTGAAATGCTTCCAGGAGAAGTTGACGGAAAAGATTACAATTTTACAACAGCCAACCATTTTCATCAAGAAGTTGTTAATGTAAGTTGGCACCCTTGACCACATGCCACACCTATTTTTTTTTTTTTTGATATAAATTAAAAAAGAAAACGATACGAGTGACAGAAAGACTATTTTTCAAGAATCAGAAAAAGATACGAATAACAGAAAGACTTTTTCCAAAATCAAAAAAAGGTCCGAGTGACAAAAAAAAGTATTTTTTAAAAATCAGAAAAAGATACGGATGACAGAAAGACTATTTTTCAAGCACCTAATTCTTCAAAAATCTTTTTAAAATCGGTGTGTTATTCGATTTAAAACTTTTTAATAATTTTCTTGAAACATTTGTATTGATTTTTATCCGGAAATCATTGTTTTCTTGGACTTGAATTTATTTTTTCTATTTACCCCCCCCCTCACCCCCCTATGAATTAAAATTATTTTAAAAATTGAAAAAATTAATGTATGCATTACAATTTTTACCACATTTGAAAAATATAGAAAGATTTTCCGTTTTAATTTTTATCGTGTACTCTCTGAAATTTTTGTAGACGGTTCACAGATTGTGGGAAAAAAGACATCTTGTAAATGTATCCTGCTGTGTTATTAGTTGCATTATTTATTTATTTTTATTTTTTATTTTTATTTTTTTTCTGAATTTTAGAGATTGGCTATTTGTATTATTTGGATTCCTCGAACTACTGTTCTCATCTTGAGTGTGATTTTCCCAGTGTTTTGATCAATGCAACCTTCGACCTTTTTCAGGTGTATCTTGTTGAACTCTGGAATGTTTCTGTCAAAAATGTAAACAAAAATTCAGGAACTTGGATGGAATTTCGAATGGAACCCTTTATTTACTCCACTGGAGTAGCACATATAATAATTTGTAATAAATAGTGATATTTACAACTAGAAATAAAAATATGTTTAAGGCTCCCAAAACTCATACTAGAAATGTCTGCAATGATCTGTGGCACAGTAGTTAGAGTACTTGAAAAAAATCAATTGTGAAAGTGATATTCTTCTGAAGATTATAGGTTCAATTCTCAGTGTGGGTGACCGAAAAAAATATGATTGCGAATTACTTTGGACCTCTATCCAGTCATGGCTGATGGAACAAGAGCATGCTATCCCTGTGAAGTGAATCAAGAGTTCTGTTCGAAATTCCATCCAAATTCCTGAGTTCGCCAGAAAAATTCCTGAGTTCGACAAGATACACCTGAAGAAGGTCAGAGGTTACATCGACCGAAACGTTGTGAAAATAACACTCAAGATGAGAACAATTGTTTGTTTTTTAGGGTTTTTTTTACATAGGCATCACCACTTATCAAGGCCCAGAGGCCACTCGAGAATAAAGGTTAAAGAGTGTACAGTAGTCAATTGGACAATATAGTAATCGTTAATAATGGAAATTTGGTAAATTTGTTAACTTAAGTGGAACAGCTCATCAAGAATTTGTTTACGTTGGACTTGAAGACAACCATATTGTAGTCAGCTGGAAAGCAGGCAAACGGAAGACAGTTCCACAGGCGTGCAGTTCTAAGAAAGAAACTTTGTTCATGGAATCTACGTTTAGGTTTGTCTTCTTCATTGGCATCAAACAAAATCAATATGTGACCTGGCCTTGAAATTGACGTACAAATATGTAAAAAAATTCCGCATTTGGACTGATACTTCCGCAATGCACACAGCTCTGCTTTACCAGACATGACAAGGGTTAAAAGGCAAAGTCGCTAAATCATGATGTAAGTTTATTGTGAGAAAAAAAAAATTGCGTAAGCATTAAAATTTTTTGTTATTTTGTTATGAGGAATCTTTTCAACAGAAACGCTAATGTTTCATCCCCATATCTATGCTTTATCATTATTATCAATGCAGGTGTTCAACTGAGTTTCAATCTATGGTCTTCCCCCACCTTCCCTACAAAACATTCACAACAAACACTCGTCTAGCTGTCAATAATTTTCTTTACTATCTATCTGTACTTAAAACTAAAAGAAAATTTCATGACCAAAGTTTGTGTGGAACATAACACTGTAGTGTCGCTTCCCAGCTGACTATAATATGTTCATTTTCAAGTCTAATGTAAACAAGTTCTTGTTGAGCCGTCCTCTTAAATAAACAAACCCTACCCAACTTCCACTAGTACTGATCATCACAATGTTGTCTCACACTCTACTTGACACTCATTAACCCTTATCATCGAGTAGCTTTTGAGCCTTAATAAGTGATGATCCTCCACCCCCAATAAAAAAAAAAAAAAATTTAGTATCAATGCTTTAAACTTTTATGCTGGCCATTGAAGAAGGAAGCAGAAATATTAAACATGTAGGAAATAGTTTTGTGAGTGTCCGTCATGTCCGATAATCCAAACATTGCTAACCCAATAAATGTTACTGTGACATTTATTGCGTGAGTTCCTAACAGTATTTTTATTTTTAAGTCATTATCAAAAGTCCCGATTTGTGGCTGTTTTGACACTATTTGTTTTTTGGACCAATTAAACGTTTTAATTTTAAGTAAAAATACTAAAAACTTTTCCTGAAAGGTAGAAGAGTAACTTATCTTGCTTTTAGCATTTATTTGTTATAAATATGTTTTTTGGACACTTTTTCGTACCAACGGGTATTGTAAAACAAACCCAAATTTTCTAATTCAATATATAATGAAGTGTTGCCATAATTCAATATATAATGAAGTGTTACCATAATTCAATATATAATGAAGTGTTGCCATAATTCAATATATAATGAAGTGTTGCCATAATTCAATATATAATGAAGTGTTGCCATAATTCAATATATAATAAAGTGTTGCCATAATTCAATATATAATGAAGTGTTGCCATAATTCAATATATAATGAAGTGTTGCCATAATTCAATATATAATGAAGTGTTGCCATAATTCAATATATAATGAAGTGTTACCATAATTCAATATATAATGAAGTGTTGCCATAATTCAATATATAATGAAGTGTTGCCATAATTCAATATATAATGAAGTGTTGCCATAATTTAATATATAATGAAGTGTTACCATAATTCAATATATAATGAAGTGTTGCCATAATTCAATATATAATGAAGTGTTGCCATAATTCAATATATAATGAAGTGTTGCCATAATTTAATATATAATGAAGTGTTACCATAATTCAATATATAATGAAGTGTTGCCATAATTCAATATATAATGAAGTGTTGCCATAATTCAATATATAATGAAGTGTTGCCATAATTTAATATATAATGAAGTGTTGCCATAATTCAATATATAATGAAGTGTTGATGTGCCATAAAACAAAACCAAAACCAAAACCAAAACGTAGATTCCATGAACAAAGTTTCTTTCTTAGGATTGCACACCTGTGGAACTCTCTTCCGTTTGCTTGTTTCCCAACTGACTACAGTTTGGTTGTCTTCAAGTCCAACATAAACAAATTCTTGATGAACCGTCCCTTTAAGTAATCCAATTTACCAAATTTCCATTATTAACGATATTTGACTATTGTACACTCAATAACCCTTATTTGACTACTGTACACTCAATAACCCTTATCCCTGAGTGGCCTCCGGGCCTTGATAAGTGGTGACCCTCATGTAAAAAAAAACAAAAAAAAAACACCAATCAGACAATTTTTTTATTTTTTTATTTCACGCAATCTCCATTTCTGAATCTGTCTCTCACCCAGGGTGAATTTATCGTGACAAGTGAGTACCAAGGGAATTATTACGGCCTCAAAAGTAAAACACTTGAAAGTATTGCAAAAGAAGGCAAAGGTTGCATCACTCACATGAAACTTGAGGTAAGCATGAATTCGTTATAAGTTTACGAACAAGAAAGTTTTTATTACGATATTAAATATATCTATCCGATGTTATCCAGGATGAATTTATGTCATTTTAGTTCATAACACAGAAATGGCCTTTGAGTCTTGACAAGTGGTCACAGTTTCAGTCATCATTACACATCCTTACAATACTGTCTCACCGCCCGTCTAACAAACTTGATAACCCTTCTCCTTGAATGGCCTCTGGACCTTAATAAGCGTCAACTTGCTAGTCCATAATAAAAAAATCCTCACATAAGGGAGATAACTCCTATTTCAATTTGAAGATTAAAATAGGAGTTATTTCCCCTACATTAATTGTGTTATTATTTAAAATTGCCACCATTGTAACAATCTTCCTAGCCAGAATAAGTGTTTTGTTATATTTCTTCAAACAAGTTGAATCCGTCTTCTCCTCCTCCTCATCATCATCATTTCAGTTTTAGTTCTGTTTTATATGCTGGCATGTGTTGGGCAGCTTTAGAAATTCACTTCAAACTAACCTATCTCTGGCTAGGTTTCTATTTATCCTTCTTTCTTTCATCCTTATCTCTTCCTCATCTACAAACCCACTCTCAACTGTTCTAAATGAACTCTCAGCCATTCTTTCAAGGTTGCCATACTATTAAAGTCTGCACATATCTCTCAGAACTGTCCACATTTAATTCTTCCTCTGAAGTCATCAGATCTAAGCACGTCTTTAAAGCTCACATTACACATTAATTCTGTTATTCTTGTATCATTTATGTTCATGCAACACATGTCCTCAACCGTCACTGGCCAGATTTGACTTTCACACATCATCACACTGCATACATATGCCAGATAGACTCTTTCTATGGTCAACAGTGGTAATATGGCTGAATCACATTGACACAACAGTTCTTGCTAGATCATCGAAGTTAAGCAATGTTAAGCCTGGTCAGTACCAGATGGGTTACCAATTTGGGAATACCAGTTGCTGCATGTAGGGGAACATTGAAACTTTCTTGCAAGAACTGCAAAAACTTAACATCGTCATCTCCCCTAACGAGTATATACATACGACTGGGGACCGCTTGTGAATTTCATACTCCCATGGAACTTCCTCCTTTCGAGAAAGCCAGTTAAACCCTCATTAGGGTTAGTACTGCAGTTTCATTTTTTTTTTCATTTCAACAGTGGTAACTCTCTGCTAGTTAGTAATGACAAAAGTTCCCTCACCCTAACTCTATCAACTCCTAATTCTTACAATTGCAAAAGCACCTGCTCCACCCTGTACTCTGGTGTTTCTGCCAAAGTAACAAAACTGCTTAGCAACCTCAATAGCTTCACCATCCCGATATACTTTCTCCACAGCTAAATTCTTACATTTCTTGCATACAGACTGGTCATCCTGTTTTAGTTCAATCTACCAGAACTTCTTGTGTACCTAATTATTATTGCGTACATAATTATTATTTTGTACCTAATTATTCTTGTGTACCTAATTATTATTGCGTACCTAATTATTATTGTGTAGCTAATTATTATTGTGTAGCTAATTATTCTTGTGTAGCTAATTATTCTTGTGTAGCTAATTATTATTGTGTAGCTAATTATTATTGTGTAGCTAATTATTCTTGTGTAGCTAATTATTCTTGTGTACCTAATTATTATTGTGTACCTAATTATTATTGTGTGTTATGTAATGGATGGCTGGGACCATCCAATACATAACTGAAAAGAAAAACTTCTTTAAAAAAAAAGATAATAAAAGATTTGAAAGGTGGGCATCGAATAATCGATTGTCCACGAGTCGAAGCGAAAAAATAATTACGTCGTAAACAGAGAAATCAGACAACGATTTTTTTGTTTACAAAAAAATGAAACGTGACATTCCTTGTAAGGATGGAATGTTATATGAAACTAGCATGAGATTATGGACTCACGTGTATAAACAAAGTCAATATCGGTCAGCTGAAGAGAAGTGGGTTACGATGTCTCTGGGTCAGATGCAGGAATGCATGTGTAACTGAGAAATATGATCAGGAAATGTGTGATCCATTATCGATAGCAGAGTGATCCACAGGTGGCGTGGCGTGGAAAATCACCAAAAAAAAAAACACATGCTAATATAAAGAAGGTGATTTTTGGAGTCCAACAGAAGAGGTAGAGAAGAGGAGAGAAGAAGAAAAAAAGGAGAGAGAGAGACGCCGATAGGAGACGTGCGTTGTCGAGAGCATAACGTTTTCACCCCCCTCTCCATCACTGAAATGAACAGTAAGCCACACCGTTAAATTTTGAACTGTTAAAAATCTCTATGTACAACGAGAAAAATAATTTCAAAACAAAATATATTTTTATATAAAAAGCCAGCATGTCTTACGTCTTGATTGGTATGCTGAGTTACGTCTGATCTTTGTGTGCATGTTAATTCTCTTTCAGCTGGCAACATTATTATGACAAGCGAATGACAGCTGGAGAAAACCGAGAGAGAAAAATGCACGGTCAAGGGGGAAATAACTCTGCTGTCTTGGCCGTTACCATAACAACCAGAAAACTAAACAAAATAGATGATCAATAAAAGACGGCTGCTTGGTTTTGTTGCAGCGGGGAACTTACTAACTACGACCGTTTCCAACCTAGGGGTCCTGGCGCTATATAACATTGTGTACCTAATTATTATTGTGTACCTAATTATTATTGTGTACCTAATTATTATTGTGTACACGCACCACAAAAAATTTGAATTGCACTCACAAGCAGAGAGACTTTCCTCGGGAGGGGGGGATTGTAGAAAAATGATTGTTTTTGTCATAAAAACAACACAAGGTATGTTGCTGGTATAACTCGATTGAGCATTGTGTGTGATACTATCATGTTTGTAAAAAGGAACTTCAACACTGTTGATAGCGACCTAGTTGCGTTGGTCAACAGTGATCATCTTCTTGGCTCGACCTACTCTCGCTCAACTTTGACTCCAATTTCTCCAATCTCAGAGACCTATGAATCATCAGCTAGGACAAACTGTAAACTGTTCCTGAACTAATTATTTCTAAATTTATTTCAAAATTGGAAATCCTATATCCAGTCTTTTCTCTAGAACTGACCAATAATTGGAAAATAATTCACTCTCTTTGTCACCCCTAACTGATCACCTTCATAAGGTTATTCAGTTCATCTCTTAATCTACTAAAACTCTCCTTGATCTGCTCCAAGCCATAACCTGTTATCAACTGAAAAACTGTTTATAAACTAACTCTGACTCTTAAATTTATTGACCAATAATCAGAAAATGACTTACCCTATCAGCCACTCCCAGCTGACTACTCATCCAATTTCTGATTGTTGTGGGCTTTAATGAATCAATTAGTTTTTTATTTTCTCTTTGTATGAATCACTTCCTAACACTCTGGAGTGAGGGTGGGGCATCCATAGTATCACACCACATAATGACATAAAAACTATAGTTGCCAACAGACAGTATCTTTGTGCTCATCCCGAATTTACTTTTTTGTTCTTGCAGGCCATGGTCACGCTGAAGAATAGTTACTTGCAGCCTCGTTTTATTCTCACCGTCCATTCTAGCAGGCAAGCGCAGAAGACTCATATGAATGACACGGGTCTTTATACTGAGGAGGAGCTAGAAAGTGCTCTTCAAAGCTGGGACGCAATTACCGAATACAACCAGGACCACCCTGGGGCTTTTTTCATCGTCATCATTCTAGGTTTGATATTAGTATTTTTTTTTTTTATATCTTCTCAACATTTTTATTGAAGATTTTTTTTATTTTCTGCAAAATGAATATTGTGTATGTTCTAAACATATAAAATAAAACACAAAATATATAAGCATATATGCAGGTGTATGGATAAAAAGGTTATCTCCCTTTAAATCTTTCTTTTTTTTTTTTTTTTTTTTACACGGTGGTCACCACTTATCAAGGCCCGGAAGCCACTTAGGGATAAGGGTTATTGCAAGTACAGTACGTTAGTGTGGAGATTTGATGAAGTGTTTACTTAAGGGGGGGGGGGCGGTTCATTAGGAATTTGTCAACGTTGGACTTGAAGACATCCAAGTTGTAGTCAGGTGGGAAGCAGTGGGGAACTTTCTTCTGGTATCTGATGTCCCTCTCTGACGAGAAAAGTTCTACTTGCCTTTTATATTTCTTTAGAGGCTTGCAAAAAATAAGTTTTTTAAATCGAGCCCTGATTGGTCAAAAATTCATATTTTTGACGAAAAAAAACGTACTTTCAACTATGTCAGCCATTTCTCAAGTATCCTGCTTTTTTACCCAAGAGGTTTGGTGTGGGTGAATGCTGTAATTCCTGCACAAAAGAATCTATAAATTTTAATGTGTGTCTTAGAAAAATAAAATGAGAAACACAAATGCCTGGCATCCGGTAGGATACCCCACCACCAAATTGAGCAAACTGATAAGAAAATTGAAAAAAAAAAATTTGAATTTTGTGAAACAGTTTTTTTTTTTACGCATATTTTTTTTTGGGGGGGGGGTGTATGACACAGGTCTCATGATTTTTTTTTTTTTACCTGCAGTGTTTTGAACTTGTTCCCACTTGGGACTCCAAGTGAGTATGTAAGATTGTGAGTAAATTCTTATTGCATTTGACATGTTTTGTTTCTTAGGAGTTCTTGAGTGTTAACTACTCTGAACTTTCACCACATTTTCTTTAATGAAGAGTTCACTGTAATGAAAAATTAGATTAAGTATTTTTGTTGTAAGGACAATAAAGTTACCTCCTTTTAAGGCTACTTCTTTTTTTTTTTTTTTGGTATTTTGGAATTCAGAGTTATGTCCCTTTAAAAAGAAAACGAATCAGGTCTCCAAATCTTGTGAAAACTTGTGACTTTGATTATTCTCTCACAAGGTCCAAAATAACATTGACATTCGCTTGCATTTTGCTGGCTGTTCACCAAATGAAATAGACCTTCTTCGACTTAGAATTTTCATATGCCGATTGCGAGAAGATTGTAAGAGCTGTGATAATACATGCTACCCTGTACAACAACATCGTCAACCCAACATTATCTTCTGCTTCTTAGTTTCTCTTCTGGTCGTGTTGCTGTTTCTCACATTGGTGGCTGATGAGGAGGGTACACACAGGTTCACAAGCATGAAAAATAAAACAAAACACAAACTCCAACACATTATGCAAATATCAATTGCACTCTGGGTGTGTTTGTATGTGTATGTGACAACATCGACCCTCTACACACTAAGGTCCGTATCTACTTTATGTAGAGATCGTATTTCTTAATTTATGTCAGCTCTTCTTGATTCCATAAAACTCTTTTGATCTGGCACAAGCCCCGACCTGCCTTCAACTGTGTCAAACTCACAATTGTCATCAACTGTCGCAAACCCAAGACTGTCTGTAAATTGTCGCAAAACTCATTGCCACTCCTAAAACGAACTCTAATACATCTACCTTTATGTAAGGTTTTTTGTTTACCACACCTTGATTAACAATCCTATTTTAGTCCCCTTTTGTGTTTGTTGGTGAACAATTTTCTCTTCATTGTTCTGCTGATAAACTTATTTCCTCTTTTTTTTTTACTTCTTAATACTTGGGAAGAGGGAAAAACGGCAATAATATCACAGGGCTGCTTCCCAACTGACTACAACATGGTCGTTTTTAAGTCCAATGTAAACAAATTATTGTTGACCCATCCAAATTCTGCTCAGTCTCAACGATCATTACCAATCATCACTGACTAACTTTATTAATCCTTGTCCTCGAGTTGCCCTTGAGTCTTGATAAGTGCTAATTCATTAGTAAAAAAAAAAGGGAAAAGTGAATTGCATTTTCATTCAAAATTTCTTTTCATAACCAAACTTTTGATTGCAATTTTTTTGATACAATAAAAAGGGTATGATTAAAAAAATTGTAAAATCTTTCTTCTAACACTGGTGATAGCAACTGATCAATCAAATGGACCCACGTTCTGTTAGCAACCAATCAGAAACCAGAATTTCTCCACAAAAATATTGAACCTTTTAGCATTCCCACACATAATTTTTCATGTCAACAAGAGAAAGATCTTTACTCTCTGCCTGCAAAGTTTTAAAGTCCGAGACGTATACAGAACAGCTACCCACCAAAAACTCTTTTTAATCTCCAGAACTTGTACAGAATAGCTACCCCTCAGAAACTCTTCTAAAATTAAACATGGCTTTCAATTCAAAAGTATAGTGAAGGCTTTGTGTAGAACCATAAACACCTTTTGGAACCACTGCTAACCTCAGTCAGTGCAATGGCTGCCTCAAGACAGGCCAAATAGTAGACCTCAGGTTTTACTTCTCCTAGATGCATGTCTTAATTTTTTTACATGGAGGTCACCACTTATCAAGGTCCGGGAGCCACTCGAGGATAAGGGTTATTGCGTGTACAGTAATCAATGGGATAGTATCATAGTAATCGTTAGTATTGGAGATTTGATGAAGTGTCTTACTTAAGGGGGCGAGTCATCAGGAATTTGTTTATGTTGGACTTGAAGACATCCAAGTTGTAGTTAGGTGGAAAGCAGGCAGACGGAACAGAGTTCCACAGGCGTGCAGTTCTAAGAAAGAAGCTTTGTTCATGGAATCTACATTTTGATTTAGGCACAGATAAAGAGTGGGGGAAATTTTTCACAGTGGATTCAGCTAGACGGGTGTTTTTCGCGAAAGATTGGCGAGGGTGGACCAGAGATTGGAGTTCAGACGAGCACCTGCCATGGAAATAACGATAAAACACAGATAGGCTCGCCACGTCTCTTCTGTGGGAGAGAGGTTGCAGGGTAGAGAAAAGGGCATCCCCCACTAAGTCACGAAGTCTATTTTGTACTCTGTCAAGGCAGGATAGGCTGTTTTTAGCAGCTCCTGCCCAAATATGGCAGCAGTATTCCATCCTTGGACGTACTTGGCTTTTATAAAGATAGAGAATTGCATCAGTAGTGAGATATCTTCTGGAGCGGTAGAAGGATCCCACCATCTTTCCAGCGACCTTGGCAACAGACGATGTACATGTTCCATTTCAGATCAGGAGTAAAGGACAAACCCAGAAGCTTGTCAAAACACGGGGCTTCTCTTAGACGAGAGCCATCCATCACAATTGATGCCAGATGGGGATCAGAGCGTTGATGATGTAAAGATAGGGGAAATAGTAACACAATTTAATTAATCTCGTATATTGTTATGGCGACTTACCTATTCACTTGTAATGGACTCTTCTAATCATTATAAAAACCCTGAGAGTTAATAATCTCGTGGGAGAAATATCGCGACTAATAAACTGTCTAACTTAATAGTCGGAAAATATCGACAACCTTCCTTTGTATTATTTCTATTCATCGGACTACTGTTCTCATCTTGAGTGTGATTTTTCACAACGTTCCGGTCGATGTAACCTCCAACCTTCTTCAGGGAATGTTTCTGTTGAACTCGGGAATTTGGACGGAATTTTAAATTACTTCCATCTAGATTGCCGAGTTTGGCAGGATACACCTGCAGAAGGTCGGAGGTTACATCAATCGAAACGTTCAGAAAATCACACTCAAGATGAGAACAGTAGCCCGATGAATCCAAATAATATGTATAGCTGATACTCGTCTCAAAAATTCAGAAATATCAGCTTTCTTTGTTTCTACTTTCCTGTACAATATATTCCTTCTACCGAAACCTGTTGTCTGACTCAACGTTGCCCAGGATTGAATAAGGTACATTACTTTGTCCTTTTTTTACTATGCTATCTCTATCTTTATTATTATATAAAAAGAACTGTGTGTGTGTGTGTGTGTTCATTCCTTATGGACTCGAAAACGGTTCTATTTTTATGAAATTTCACACAAAGGTACTTTATGTGCCTGGCAGTGTTCTTAGATAGGTTTTGTATAAGAATATCTGTGATAAGTATCAATGATCGGTAATCAAAAAAAAATCTGACGAAAGAAGGAACAGGCGATTTTGACCAAAGTGAACATCTTATGCAGCCTAACATCACAAGTGCATTTGGAAAAGTTTTATTACCACACAAGCAAATAGGCCCGGCATATAAAGTCAACAGTAAGTGCTTTGATATGACAGGGGCGCGTTCAAAATGAATGTTTCTGTTTAAAACACAATTGAACCATGATACTTGACTTTTGCATTTTAAACTTTAATTCAAGGCATTATATATAAAAAAATAATTTTATAAAATCAACAGTAGATTCTCCACAGTGCAATTTAAACTACAATGTATTGTGGAGTAAATTACTGCAAGGAGACATGTGAAGTTTTGTCCCAGTGCACTTAGAGTAGGTAATCAATCGATTTGATTGAAAAATGGTCGATTTCACTGATTTTGATGACAATAAAAATATGGGAATGTGAAACATTCATTGATTGTCATTCAATCCCGGGCAACGTTGAGTCTCCCTGCTAGTAACACTATATTACTTTTTTTTGCTTTTGCTGCCACTCACGTTTTTCCCAAATCGTTAAGTACTCTCACCCCTTAAGGGAGCTTTGAACTCCTCAGAAGTCCTCTTAAAACTATCCCAGGTAAACATGTTCGGAGTCGCTACAGGCGGCTTGATCATCAGCTTTACATTAGATAGCGACAATGTCCGCGATCTGTTCAACCATTTTTTTTGTAATAACTGTGATCCTTTATTGGCGTTAAAAGTTTTTGCTTCAATTCTCTCTTTGGCAGATTGTTTGAAGACGGCTTACCAGAAACTTGAGCAATTGATACAAAGTTGGATTGGTGCCAGTGAGAAACTACCAAAACTGTCTACAATTGGAGATTCGTCACTCGAAACTGAAACAGTTTTGCCCCATTCATCAGTTGTTGCTGAAGAATCTGCTTATATCGCACCTGTC
This sequence comes from Euprymna scolopes, assembly GCF_053919585.1. Taxonomy (NCBI): domain Eukaryota; kingdom Metazoa; phylum Mollusca; class Cephalopoda; order Sepiida; family Sepiolidae; genus Euprymna; species Euprymna scolopes. The sequence continues at coordinate 90,914,903 of NC_136513.1, forward strand.
ATTGGAGTTGTGGTGAGCTTTTGTAAAAAATAACTTCAGCATCATTTCTGCTTCCGAGTTTTTTAGATGAGAATTGATAACTTGGATTATTTGAATTTATCGGATTTCTGTTCTCATCTTGAGTGTTATTCTCACAATGTTTTGACTGGTATTGGAACGATTAATCAGAATCGGAATTGGGAAAATCAGAACTTTTTGGAATACTGAAATCGGAAAATGTGTGTGACTATGTTTATGATGCCAAAAACGATTATTTAATCCTTTTGTTTGTTTGTTTTTTTTGTGTGTGCAAAACAAAATTCTTCGTTATTGGTATTTATAATGATAAAAAAAAATTTTTTTATTTAAATTACCTGTATAATTTAAATCTACAGATAATCCCCCACCTCCATATGCGTATTTTTGCACTTGCAAAAATATATGTGCATATTACATGGGTTTTTTAAGGAAATCAAAAAAAGAAGCCAAGAAAAAAACTATATATATTTAGAGATTTAGAAAGAATCAGAATGTATAATTGTATAGGAATTGGCAATTTAGAACAGAATTATATCAGAAATGGGAAAAATATTGGAATCGTTCCAACACTAGTTTCAGCTGATGTAACCTCGAACCTTCTTTAGGTGTAACTTGCCAACCTATGGAATTTCAAAAATAGCTGCATTCAAAATTCTGTACAGATCCTCCGAGTTTGACAAGATGCACGTAAAGAAGGTCAGAGGTTATATTTTCCGAAATCTTGTGAGCCGAAGATGAGAACAGTAGTCGGAATAATCCAAATTATTTCTTGCTCACAAAATCATTTTGTTGAATAGATTTGTTGTAAAACCTATCAGCCCAAGATGGCATTGATCAGCAAAACATCACAGGACATGGCTGACTTTGTTGTCCTGGAAGTCTGTCTACAACCATTTGTTTGAGATAGCCACTGTCCCTCTTCCACCACATTCGTGTCAACTCTGCTAAAGAACATAATTAAATCTGTATCATTATTCATCAGACTATTGATCTCATCTTGAGTGTGATTTTTCACGTTTCAGTCTATATAACCTCCGACCGTCTTCAGATGTATCTTGTCGAACTCGGGAATATTTCTGTCAAACTCGGGAATTTGGACAGAATTTCGAGCGGAACCCGTTATTTACTTCATGGGGGTTGGTGTGCTCTTGTTCCGTCAGCCATGACTCTATAGAAGTCCTAAGTAATTCGCAAATGTGTTTTTCGGTCGCCCACACTGAGGATTGAACCTTCAACCTTCAGGAGAATATCACTTTTACAATTGATTTTTCCCAGTAATCTAACCACTGCGCAAGGCCCTGTGGCGCAGTGGTTAGAATACTAGGAAAAATCAATTGTAAGATACACCAGAAGGTCGGAGGTTATATTGACCGAAACGTGAAAATCACACTCAAGATGAGAACAGTAGTCCGATGAATAATGATACATATAACCAATCCTCATCTCAAAAATTCAGAAACGTCATAATTAAATCTGTCTCAAATAAGAGAAAAATCCAGATTGTCCTTGATAGTCATACATCAAAACAACATAATATAAATGCGGGTGTGCCTCAGGAGTCGATCGTTGGAACCTTTCTGTTCTTCATATTCATAAATGGCCTCCCTTATAAAATTGTGTCCAAGATGGCTATATTTGCCGATGACACTATGCTCTATAGCAGACCCAACGGAAAAATGATTGGACACATATCTAAGAAAATGGCTGAAACATTAGAGAAAGATATCCAGTCTGTAATGGAATGGGGACATAAAATGGATGGCAACATTTAATGCTGCTAAGAGTAAGCTTCTTTCCTTTAATAATTACAAGAAACCTTTTCAACCACTGATTGCTATGGCTAATAATACATTACCTAAAAGTACTTCGTTCAAATTCTTCAGCTTAACGTTCACGGAGAACATGAATAGGAACAAATATATCGAGGACATTGACAAGGCTGCTGTGAAGAAGGTGGCCTCTGTCTACCATGCTAGAAGGTTACTAATGTCTGAGAGTATTCTGTATCTGTACAAGGCCACTATTCACCCATGCATGGAGTATTGTTGCCAAATTTGGGGTAGTGTATCTGCCACTAGTCTCTCACTCGTAGCTAGGGTCTCTAACCTAATAGGTTCTGCACTATCAACAAAACTACAACCTCTGTCTCATCGCTGCAATGTCGCATACCTGTGCCTATTTTACAAGTATTTTAATGGAAAGTGCTCTGACAAACTCCAAGCTCTTGTATCCCCTCGACGTAAATACCCCAACAAGCAGCAGAATCCCACCTTTTCACTGTAGAAATCCGTATATGCCAGAAATCCTTCTACTCAAATAGTTTCTTCCCTTGAACTGCTACACTTTGGAATTCCCTCCCGGTTTCCTGCTTCCTTGACTTTACTGACATGCAGAAGTTCAAGTTTAATGTAAACAGACATCTTGCTGCTCAATTTTAATTGTATGGGAGACAACTCTTTATATTCTTCACTAAAATAATGAGTTATTCGCCTTGATGATTTTTTTTTTTTGTCATAATTAAAAAATGTTTTCATATTACCAGTTTTCCTGGTGGAATTACATACTACTAATGTGCATACTCTGGAGAACTTCCCCATATGCTTGAAAACAAAATTCCACAACTTATGATCTTGGTTCAGCTGTCATGAATAGCATGCCTGACTCAACCCTTATCTGATCAGCCGATCTATTTTGTGGTCAGCCTCTTAATTTTTTCCTGAATTAAATCTTCTTGATATGATTTTTTTTTTATAGTTGGTGAAAAACATGTCGAAACCAGATCAAACTTTTGTTGTTGTTGCATAACATTGTTAATCGATGTTTAAATATGAAACCTACATTTCTTTGTCTGTCTCGCAGAATTATTCCAAGAATAATGTTTCTGAATTTTTGAGATGAGGATTGATAATTTGTATTATTTTTGGACTATTGTTCTTGTCTTGGTTGTTATTCTCACAACGTTTCGGCTGATGTGACCTCTGACCTTCTTCAGGTGTATCTTGGATGTTATTGGTAAATGTTGTAAAAGAATGTTTTTGAAACATTTATTGAAACATTATAGCAAATCGGTACAGATCCGAATTTATACAAGGACTCAATGCTCTTTTCGTTTCATAAAAATATCACGCATCTTGAATTCTAATGATTATGGTTCGTTTGAAAAAAAAAATAATAAAAAAAAAAAATGAACAAAAATATTATTTTTTTCCCCATTCACCATCCTGTAGCAGAACCAAACAACACTCCATTGGTTCTACTGAGGTTAGAAAATAGGATGTCCACAAGAACCACCATCATTCGAACCCGGAACTTGTCCAGTACAAAGAAAAGAGAGATATGCAAATTTTTTTTTTTTTGTTTTTGTTTTTTTTTTTTGCGAGAGCGACGGAAGGTAATTGTGATTTTGTGAAGAAGAGGAAGAAAAGAGAAGGGCAGAAAAAAATTGTTTGCTCACGCGGAGTTATTTTTTGTATGCATTGGTGAGAAGAAAAAGAATGACGGATTTTTTTTTTTTTGTGTGTGTGCGCACAAAACGGTATTTGCCAATTTAAAACATCAATTTCAACTCTTCACATCCGTTGTGAAAGAAGGTTGGAGGTTACATCATCCAAAACATTGTGAGAATGACACCAAGAATAGTTCTTACATGTTTAATTTCAAAGACCTGCTTTACCAGTATAGTGCATGTTTAGAATAGGAACTATGTGTCTTCCCTGTTGGAGATTATACTAATTGTATACTGTTAGATAGTAGAGAGCCATGAACAAAGCATGCCTAGTTATCTCCCCTTCTCACTAAGTGGAGAATGAGAGAAGTCACTATTATAAAGTAAAGACTGTTGCTTTCTCACATTGACTTACTTGGCTTATGTATATGCTGCTGCCCGGAAGTATATTTGTGAAATTTCACAAACTTGGCCCAACCGTTTTTGGAGTCCATAGGAAACAAACTCATACACACAAAGTTCCTTTTATATATAAATAAAGATTCTTGGCCATTCTCATATCATTATAGTGCCAATAACATGGTACAAAAATAACAAATGAGAATTGGTTAGTTAGAATCAAATACATCGGCTAAAATGCTATGTAAGTCCAACTTTAAAAAGCTCTCAAAATAACTTTATATGGTAGATTTAGTACGAATAAAGATCTTAATTATAAAAATGCATTGAAATTCTATGAGTTTATTTGACCATTGGTGGAATCTACCTCCAAAATTGGTCAGTTTAAAAAAATAAAAGACCCTAGTTTTTTGGGTTTTTTTTTTTTTTGTAACGATGTGATTGTAAATAAATGTGCTACCTTTTGTGTTTTCTGGTTGTTTTAGAATATCTTGTGACTGAAAGAAGGAATATACAACCATGTGTTGCATGCACCCTCTGTCGGCAGAGACAAAAATTAAACTCACATGGATTCTCTTTTATCAAGGAAACGCTGTGCAAAAACTTAGTCCAATGTTAATGAATCAATAAGACCTTGATTACAAAAGCTTGTGATCGATTGGGTTTGTATTCGCTGTAATATTTAGCCGTTGGCTGTCAACCATGTCATGTTAAGATTTGGGCATTGATCATGTCATATTTGAACTTTGTATATCGACCATGAAGTGTTTGACCTTTGGATGTTGAACATGTAATGTTCAGCTTTGAGGTGTCGACTGTGTAGTATTTGATCTTTGGGTATTTATCATGTGATAGTTCGCCTTAGGGTGTCAACCGTGATGCATGTGGCTTTTGGATGTTGATCGTATCCTGTTTGATTTCAGGTGTCGGCTGTGTCATATTCAGCTTTCAGAGGTTTACCTGTTGTAGTTGAGCTTTGAGTGTTCACCATTTTGCTTTTAGAGAGCAACGATATGATCTTTGAATACTGACTCACACAAAAATCAATTTTTTGTTTATCATCAAATATTTTTGTTTTCCAGGAAAAAGAATCTCTGAGACGTCGCTATGAAACGATACATAAAGCAGTACAATCATATGTTCCTCCACTCTACGATCAGATTACAACGTAATTATTTTTTTCTCCATTTTTCTTAACCCTAATCCTTCTTTAAAAGAAAATGGACAATACGATTGCAGACATAGAACGGGCAGTATACTAAATACATCCTTAAATATTTAACGATATCTTGCTAAAAATGATCAAAGTTTTATTAATGCCTGCCAAACTTTTTGTATTATTTGGATTCATCGGACTACTGTTCTCATCTTGAGTGTTATTTGCACAATGTTTCAGTCAATCTAGTCTCCGACCTTCTTCAGGTGTATAAGTTGCCATGTTTGTTAAAGGAAACGGAGGGGGGAGGGAACATAGCGACTTATACACCTCAATGAAAGTCGAAGGTTACACCAACCAAAACATTGTGCAAATAACACTGAAGATGAGAACGTTAGTCCAATTAATCGAAATACAATGGTCACTGATTAAATCGAAAACTTTCCTAATCCGTTCAATTAATATGTTTGCACAGCCTTTTTCAATGGCTGCTTTCAACTTATTCATTGTAGCTTATTTTAACTGTGTTTAACAATAGCTTATTTTAACTGTGTTTCAACTTATTCATTGTAGCTTATTTTAACTGTGTTTAACAATAGCTTATTTTAACTGTGTTTAACAATAGCTTATTTTAACTGTGTTTCAACTTATTCATTGTAGCTTATTTTAACTGTGTTTAACAATAGCTTATTTTAACTGTGTTTAACAATAGCTTATTTTAACTGTGTTTCAACTTATTCATTGTAGCTTATTTTAACTGTGTTTCAACTTATTCATTGTAGCTTATTTTAACTGTGTTTCAACTTATTCATTGTAGCTTATTTTAACTGTGTTTCAACTTATTCATTGTAGCTTATTTTAACTGTTTCAACTTATTCATTGTAGCTTATTTTAACTGTGTTTCAACTTATTCATTGTAGCTTATTTTAACTGTGTTTCAACTTATTCATTGTAGCTTATTTTAACTGTGTTTCAACTTATTCATTGTAGCTTATTTTAACTGTGTTTCAACTTATTCATTGTAGCTTATTTTAACTGTGTTTCAACTTATTCATTGTAGCTTATTTTAACTGTGTTTCAACTTATTCATTGTAGCTTATTTTAACTGTGTTTCAACTTATTCATTGTAGCTTATTTTAACTGTGTTTCAACTTATTCATTGTAGCTTATTTTAACTGTGTTTCAACTTATTCATTGTAGCTTATTTTAACTGTTTCAACTTATTCATTGTAGCTTATTTTAACTGTGTTTCAACTTATTCATTGTAGCTTATTTTAACTGTGTTTCAACTTATTCATTGTAGCTTATTTTAACTGTGTTTCAACTTATTCATTGTAGCTTATTTTAACTGTGTTTAACAATTCTCCTTTACCTAAAAAAAAAAAATTCATGGGGGTCAAATCCAGTGAGTGTGAACAGTACTCAATACTTCCATCTGTTTGGTATCAATTGACCATTAAAATAGGCTCTAACGTCATGACGATGGTGGGGAGCTGCTCCCTCTTGCTGGAAGTACCAGTCGACAGACAGATAAGAAACATAAAATTAAGCCACTTCAAGCTATGAATGAATTTATGCATGCGCAAACGTAATAGCAAGTTGAAATGAACATTTTGTATTTCAATTTGCCGACATATTTCTGTATGCGTTATTCATTCATCCAAACAAAGATTTTTTTTTATATAAATTATTTTTTTTTTTTGCAGAAATTTTTTTAAGCTGCCATTTTGTTTTCTTGTATTTTGGAATGAACGTCTAATTTTGAAATTTAAAAAAAAAAAAAAAAAAAAAATTGAAAACAGTTTCAGAACATTAAACGTATACAATTCAGTAGAAAATTAAATTTTAATGCGTGCAGTAAAGATTAGTTTTTGTTGTAAATTTTCTTTCATTTGTTTTTGATTATTCAGCTGTTGACTTTCCTGCACTTTTACAAACATTAAATGATAGGATTGTTTTTTTTTTTTTTTGTTTTGGTGATACTGAATTTTTTAGATGACAACTGATAATTTATAGTTTTGGATTATTCGAACTACTGTTCTCATCTTGAGTGTTATTTTCATAGCATTTTCATCGATCTAACCTCCGACTTTTCCATTGTTGATTCACGGAAAATGCCAGGTAGCCTGATTATGGGCGATTGTCAGTGTTTAGTTAGTAGAAATATTTCGATAACAAAAAGGAATGTTTGAATGTTATCAAAGCGGATGAGGTATTTCGAATAATAAAATATTTATGTTAAATATTTTACAATACATTGGAATTTTAACATAAAACAAAAGTTTAAGATAATAGTACAATAGATAAACAATAAAGGTGATTTGTTGATGACGTCAGAGAACCAAAGAAAGGATTTGGATAGATATACATGTTGGCAGTAAAGAGGAAAGATTAGTTTGGACTCAACGTGTTAGTGAACAAACAGAGGTCTTGTGCTACAGGGTTTGGATTTGATACCCATGGAAGTCAAAAAGGCGTGATAGCAAAATGTAAACTCGTACGAAATTTGCCCACTCCAAGAAGGGGCCCAGCATGGAAATAAATTATGTCCAGATCAAACTCAAAACCTTTTCAGAGGAAAAGCATATTTAATTGCAGGAAGCATTTTTTTTAAAAACTTTTTAAATCATTACTATATATAGGGTCCAATATAATTGGAAATACGAAATCTGCATTAATCAAAATATATTTAAGCATATTATACGACTGGACAATGCCAGGTGGCCTGCTATGGAATTTTAACATAAGCAAAAGTTTAAGATTATAGTACAAAAAGAGGAATTTAGATAAACAATAAAAGGTGATTTGTTGGTGATGTCAGAGAACCAAAGAAAGGAAGGATTTGGATAGATATACACGTGGGCAGTGAAGAGATCAGTCAGGTACTCAACATGTTAGCAAAACGGGTTTGATTTGGATTTGACACTTGTGGAATTCAAAAGGACATGATAGCAAAATGTAAACTTGCACAAAGTGTGCCCAAACTCTGAAAACGGACCCAGCATGGAAATAAATGAATATATCCAGATAAAACTCACATTTTGGCTTTTCCCTTTTCGGAGGAAAAGCATCTTTAATTGCAGAAAGCACAGAAAAAACTTTGAAAAGGTATGTGTCCTTTTGTTGGTGTCCCCACTGACAATGTTATTCGTCGTGTTGTCTCATGTTATTTTTCTGTTATGTACACGTGCATACATGCACATTTATATATCCGCCCCCCCCCACGTTCAATATAGACGTTACAAACACAAACTGTTATATATACCCCCGCTATTATAACACAATCTTCTTTAGGTGTATTTTGTCAAACTAATAAATCTGCACAGAATTTCAAACAGAACCTTTTATTTAATGCTCTTATTCCTTGAAGATTCCCAAGTTCAACAAAGATTCCCAAGTTCACCAAGATACACCTGAAGAATGTTGGAAGCTACATCCAAGATGAGAACAGTAGTCCGAATAATCCAAAATAATATGGATTTCTATTTTTGTTGTTCTATTTTGTTCTTTAATTTTTTGGAGAAAAACTGACATATTTTTCTTTTTCTAACAAATGTAGTGCGGCCAGTTCTGATACGAGGGCAGCTTACAATAGAAGTCTTTCTCAGTCAGTTCCACTACTTGATCAACCCCGAAGCATATCTGACTCCGACGATGAAAGTGCTGAACAATCCCTACATACATTAAGGTCTGATCACACCTGCATGAACCCATTGGCAGAATCGAAATCCAGCAACCGAACAGAGAGCACTGACAAACATGTGATAAGATTATTGAAAGGCGGCTCAGTCGTTCAACTGCTGCAGTCCTCTCAAACGGAGTACAGCACTGAAAACTCTGGACTCAATTCAAAAAGCAAAACATTTGTGATGGAACCAACCCCACCTTCGTCAGCCCGGTCACAGAGCAGCAGCTCCAGCCAGAGACGGAGTCGGCTACGGACCTCCAAACACGTATTACCTCCAATTACAACGGCAAATTAAAACATTGATTCATATTTTTTTTGTTTATTTTTTATTAAATTTAATGACAAAAAAACGTAATAAAAATTTTTAAACAATTTTAATTTTTTTTTTTTTTTAATATTTATTTATGTAATATTTTGGCCTCCCTTTTTTATATAAATAATTTATACAACAAAGTGAGAAAAATCGCACTTTCAAATTTAAAAAAAAAAAAAATGTTTGATATAATCACATATCAGACAAAAACAGGTATCTGCACCAAAAAAATTTGGAAAAATTATGGCGTAGAAGTGTAGAATTTTAAGGGCATTTGTCTGTGTGTTTGTATATCCAACTAAAATTTTAAATAAAAAACAACAAAAAACTACAAAACAAAGAGCCATAAAGTTGGTAGATTACCCTGAATGAATAAAATTTAAAAGCAAAAAATATTCATTCTCTGGGGATCAACTGGGGCAGGTTTCATCGAGAGTGTTATTATGTACAAATATTTTGGAAAAAAAAAAAAAAAAAAAAGAAAAAAAAAAGCCTACTTATACCTAGAGGAATCTTTTATATAAGAGTTGTGTGTGTGTGTGTGTGTGTGTATGTGTGTGTGTCTAGAGAGGAATAGGCTAGACAGAAAAGAAAGGAATTGAGAAGGAGACTAATTGCAGATCAGGCAATTTCAGTTTTTAAAAAGGATGACAGGTGAATTTATTTATATATATATATATATATGTATTATATAAATTTTTTAGGAGTACAAAATTTAATTATGGCTAAATATAGACCAATTAACATGATTAAAAAATGAAAAAGGTTAGCTAACCAGATTTCGTTCCTCTCTAAGTTAAATCGAGGAAAATTACGATTTAAAAAAAAAAAAGTCATGAATATGGCGGGGGCGGGGGGGATTAACAAACGAAAAATAAGTGGGGAGGGGGAGGATTATATAGAAATCAAATTGTCCTAAGAGATTTTCTTTCTAGAATTTTTAGATGAAAGGGTGAGTGTGACTTCCTCAAGATTGTAAATATGTCAGCACTGAAATCCCCACATTTTTTCCTGTGTTGCCCTATGTTTGGTGGTGCCTTGGGAGTCGGCAGCGTTCTCTATCCAGGAGGGATTGTCCAGTTGAGTGAGTCCTGTGATACCTGTATGACCGGTAGTGTTGGCCAATCTACTGGAGTTGAGGCAGGTAATGTCACAGGAGCCATTGTCGCCAGGATCCTCTTACTAGAGGCACCAACTGCCCTACTCCTCTTGTCAATGTGAGCAACGCCCATCTTAGTTCTGGAGCAAGAAAACCTTGCTCCCATCTGGATGGACTTCTGCAGCATCATTCTACTTTCCTTGTTATCGCAGCTGTCGTAAATGTTGCTGCCACTGCTGCTGACTTCCATCTCTCCCCGCAGCTTCCTGCTCAGCTCCATGTCCAGGTGTATCATTGTTGCTACAGCCTGCTCCCAGTTGCCTGGCACTGCATATGAATTTGCCTGATCTGGGTTGGTAGCTCTTTGTGTTGAGAGATCCAGCGAACCCGATGGTTTCAATCCCGACTCCGGGAGTAGGCTTTTCCTCTAGGTTGGAGGCTGGCCCTGAGCCGTTGTCTCACCGATTCAGATCAGCCGGCCAGCCCAACTGCTGCTGGGGACAGCAGCATCAAAATTCTCAGAGTAGCCTAGCACCCTAAGCTCTGACTATGGTGTGTATGTGGAGGCACCCAAACTGGTCCTAGGGCCTGAAAATAAGTCTGGGCCTGTTCCAATGTCAGAGACATGGGCGGCAGAACCCGGGCTAGGCACAATAACGGAGCCTAGACCTCTTGGGGGTGTTTTCTTCTAGCCTGATCCAGATCCATCCCCCTTCTGGGAACCAGACCTCAAGCTATGTACTCCACTGCCTGCACTGAAGCTTGGACCAGTCCTCCCCTTTTTCTTTGTTCTTCCCTGAGCTCAGACCTGCCAATTTGCCTGACTGGGGATTATGCTAAATGTGACTAGCTATACCAGATGTAGACCAGCCAGCTGCTTTAGTTGAGCACCAGAGAACACTTGCAAAAAAGAAAACAGTTAATCGGCCAAAAAGGGAAAACAGACAAGGGAAGCAAGAGAGATTCTTTCCAGAAGAAAGAATCCAAAAATTAACAGTTAGAAAGCAGGCCGAACATGCTAGTCTTTGGGTACAGAAAAGTCAAAAGTTGACTTTTATATACTTTTAATAGCCTGGGTGCCTGGCGTTGCCAAGATGTTTGGAGGTGTGTGTTCAGCAAAAAATAAAAATAAAAAAATAAAATAAAAATAATGGTAGTAGGCAGGCAGGCTCGAACCCATGACGCGAAAGCAGAAAAGTAAAAGAAAATCTGACATCTTACCGCTACTTCATGACGTGACTGGAAGTTCGGAACGTTAAAATTAGGCAAAGTCAATCCAACCGATACGATGACTTGCAAAAATGGCTCGCAAAAAATCGACCCCTCCTTGTAGAAAACTGCCCAGTTGAGGGTGAAAAAAATTAATGTTTTTGGCTAATTTTTCGATATTTGTCGACGTTGAGCTTAAAAATATATTTTCGATATTTGAGACGTTGAGCTTAAAAATGATACTGATTTCGTGAAAATCCGTCTCCTTTCTCGAAAGTTTTAGGCAGATACATTTAAACAGACAAGTGATATTTATATTATGGATTACTGCATGATTTCTATATATACTATTTATTCAAAAGGAATCAATATTCAAGAGATTATAGAAGATTATATATTAGAGTAAAGAAAAACTGTTTTAATAATTAGCTTTAAATTTTTAATAGAGATTAGTAAACAACTCTTGCTATAAATCATCCTCAAACTTTGTTCATTTTCAATCCTCTCATAATATTCTTCGTCATTCAACTGACAATCCACCAATCTCATTTACTGTTATCCTCAAGTGGCTTTTAGCCTTGATAAATGGTGCCACATCAGTAAAAATGCACATCATTAATGCTACATAACGATGGATTTTTATGATAAAAAAAAAAAAAAAAAAAAAAAAAAGATAATTTTTCTCCTTAAACTTATTTCTTACGAGAAGGACTACCTGGCATTGCCCGGGACAAAGCGTAACATATTTCTATAAAAACTTCTATTTTTTTTTTATAACTAAACACTTATAGAAAAAAGACAAAAAGAAATAATGTAAATCATGAGTATAGACTAATTTTTATTTCTTTGCTGTTAGAATGAAACTCAGTGTGTGTGTATGTGTCAAAAAAGTCACTGAAGGGTTTTGAACTTAAGATTATTTTTGACGACGTTAACACAATCTAATTAAGACATTGGGAATTTTTTTTTTTTTTTTTTCTTAAATCTCCAAAATTCAAACAATCTTTAATTATGAAAAAATAATATCTTTTAATTGTTGCCCATTTTCAGCTTCGCATATTTGTGCTCTTTCCAAAACATTATTCATGACAGACTTCAGAATCTCTGGATTGCGATTTAATTCCCTTATTTAGTTCCTGATGTTTTCTTTCAATTCTTGCAGGGTTTGGGGTTTAATGTTTCGAGGTTTGCCAGCTTGCGGAATGAAATAAGAGTTAAATTGCAATCCAGAAATTCTGCAATCTGTCATGAATAATGCTTTGGAAAAGCACAAATACGCAAAGCTGAAAATGAGCAACATTTAAAAGACATATTTTTTTCATAATTAAAGATTGTTTAAATTTTGCATGTTTTTTTTTGTAATTTCCCAATGACTTAGATTGTGTTAAAATTATAGAAAGATATTGAAAATAAAAAAAGAATCTATTTAAGTTCAAAACCCTTCAGTGACTTTTTGGACAAAACACAGAGAGAGAGAGAGAGAAGCAATTGAAAAGTAACTCCTTATTTTAAAATGCATACAATTTATTTTTGAAAAATAATTTATGCAATCAATGAATATGAATAGAAAGTATAATACATGAACTTTTATTTAAAATTCAATATCGACGCATCCATTCGTCACCAGCTTTTCAAGTCGACCAGGAACTGCATCAACTGATTTCACAAGAAACTCTTGCGGAATAACTTCACGTATTCGCCCTTCAAGTTCTTCTGAATTTCTTGGTTTGGTTGAGCAGAGAAAAAAGTTGCAGGGCGTTAAGTCAGGACTTCTGGCCAGCCATTCGTGCGAACTGCAATGACCCATCCATCTTCCAATAGAAAGATGTGGAGAAGCGCCATGTCGTACAAAAATCAAATCTTTAGTATTTCCCCAGGCACCAATAATTTGGCCAAACTATCATTTCTCAACATGCCTTATACTTTTTTCTCATGCATTAATTGTATAAATTATTTATATACACAGTTTTGGAAGATTTTTAACCTTTAAAACTATATTTAAAAAAAAAAAAACTTTGTTGTCCTTCATTAGAAAATTATTTTGTTAATAAGTCAATCTCCTGCACTTGCTAAATCAGTCTGCTTTCATTATTAAATCACAACTCCCCAGCAATGCTAATCGAACACCGGATATTGACTCGTTTTTTATTCCAGATTAATTTTGCTAATATATTCATGTTATCAAAAAGTGGGTATTTGTAGAGTTTAATCAGGACATTAAAAAATGAAAATATTGGAGGAAAAAAAAAAGGTTATATTGTATGTACTCATTATGGAATAAATTTTTCATAAAAAAAAACCCCACTTAATTTGATCAATTAAATTATTATAAAATTTTAATGAGATCGTTTGTATTATTGCCATTTGCCTATTTCTGGGGATGAGGAGGGGGTGCCTTTAAATGAAAAAGGGATAACAAAGGACAAAATGAAAAAAGGGTTCAAAAAGGAAAAATTAACTCTGTAAAATAAGTGACAAAACAAAAAATAAATAAATAAAAAAATAAAATATTTATCTAGGTATTTTTTCTGCCCATGTTTCAAAATTTTGACAAACTTAAAGCGATGATTGGAGTTATCTCCCCTTCCCCCCCCCATCTGCAAAAAACAAAATGGCCATGACACAACTGATCTTATTAAAGTTTGATTTTCCTATGTAAAAAGAAGAAACTACTTGATCAAATTAAGTGATTTTTTTTGTATGAAAACTTTATTTCATAATGAGTACGTACAGTATAACTTTTTTCTTCAATATTTTCATTTTTAATGTCTTGATTACACTGTACAAGTAACAAAATATGTCTTTTATATATATATATATATATATATATATATATATACACACACATACACACACACTAGAAAAATGCGAGCATGAAAAGTAACATGGTTAAGCTTAGACATGGAAAAGTGAAGGACTAGTTGTTAAAATTAGAAAAAAGGACAAGATATTCTAGTAAAAAATATAATAAATTTATAACTTAAAATATTGCAGCATTAAGAATTGATTATATAATGTTATAAATTGAATTTAAAAAAAAATTAATGCTACAATATTTTAAGTTATTTTTTTACTAGAATATCTTGTTCTTTTCTTTTCCAGTTTTAACAACTAGTCCTTTACTTTTCCATGTTTAAGCTTAACCATATTACTTTTCATGCTCACATTTTTCTATTGTAATCGATGATTTTTCCAGGCTTCCAATAAATTCACTTCTTTGTTTAATTTCAGTCTTATTTTTTTTGCCCCCATAAACATAACATATGTAATAACAATATATGGCACTCGTCTGCTTTCAATAAAATCTCCCCAATTATCTCCCTTTCATGCTTTCATTCCCCGTTTCATTTGTTACTTCTCTTTTCGCAACAGCAGTGAATTACATATTTTTACGATTTTGAACACCAGAAAATTTATCATAACTTTTGTTTTACTGAACGAAAATTGAAAGTTTTTTTTTTTTTTCACAATATAGCTGAGAAGGTGATCTATAAACTAATAATTGTTTGAAATTTTGTTGAAAAATGAATGAGCGGTGAAGCTTTAAAGCAGTTCTAAATGACTAACACTGCCATTTAACCATATATATAACACCCACATTAGTCATTCCCAACAAAGAAAGCAGGGCATTTGCAGTATTGAATAAAAAAATTAGGAAAAAATAAAAATTGAATAAAAAAATTAGGAAAAAATAAAAATTGAATAAAAAAATTAGGAAAAAATAAAAATTGAATAAAAAAATTAGGAAAAAATAAAAATTGAATAAAAAAATTAGGAAAAAAAAAAAAATATTATGCTTTAATCACTATCCACTTAATCTGGAAACTGAAACGATGAATGCAGTGATTGTTTAGGCAAAACAGGCAGAGATTGTCAGGCTAATGGGCATCTGACAGACAGGCATAAACAGTGAAACTTTAAATTTTGAAAATTCAAAAACAAAAACTACTTTTTATCTCTGGAGCACAACTTTCATACCAATTCAGGAATCTCAGAAGACATTTTCTTCCTGCCCTTCTCTGAACCGTTATAAATGATTGTAAAATTTATTAAACCTTGGCTGTAGATATCGTAAATGTAACGTTTATTTAACCGAACAGTCATAAAGGATTCACAAGTTTCTCAAGCCTCAGCAGTCGATGTTGGATGCGGAATTTTAGATCTATATCTCACTCTCTGCTTTTTAACAAAATCAGAGAAAATCGCTTGGCAAGACTCATATGTCCAAGTCGGGACTTCAAATCTCCCAAAGTACTTAGATATCGAACACGTAAAAACAAGCGACGTTTCTGATTGGCAAGTCAGTGGCGGGGACGTTAACGACGATTCAGACTGAGACCTTGTATTTAAATTTTGCACGATCATGTCTTCATACCCAGTACCAGAATTATTCTCAATCTCTCGTGCATCAGTTTCTATGTTTTCTCTCTGTCCGTCTAAACAGACGTTCGATTTCAGTGGTGCTTCAGTTTGTCTTATGTCGATATTCGGAATGTCGGAACGGCGTTGTTTACAGTGCGAGGAGTAAAACTTTTTCTCAAACATGAGTGGGAGTTTGCGCTTTTTTTTCCGTGTTTGTGGTGTGCTCGGCAGGGCATCGTCTGTTAATTTCACGACTTGAAACTTTGGCTGGACATCAAAAACAACGGAATTCATGCTGCTCGTCGTTGAAGATGAACGTTTCTCAGAATTATTATCAGCTTCAAGTTCTTGAACTCCGATTACAAATTGTTGATGATCTGATGTACCTTCTATAGGGTGAGGTTTGTCTGCTTGTGATTCCAATTCCTGGGGTGGTGCTAAAATATGAGTATTACCATCTGTTATCTCATTGTTTATGGCGTCTATTTCAACTGTGGAAGATGGGTTAGGGTTAGAAGATATGCTTTGTGTATTTGTACCAGTGTCAGGAATCAAATTTGGTATGTTAACCTGAGCATCTTTGCCCAGATTAGAAGTCTGGTTATTTACTAAGTTGATATTCAAATGTGGTCTATTTGGCTCCATGCTTAAAGCAGGATTAGAACTCGATCTATTTACTTGGGTTGAATTTGATGTAATCATTTGAGTGTCCACTTTGGGATTTGAATTTGAATTAATTACTGGTGTGTCCACTTTGGGATTTGAATTTGAATTAATTACTGGTGTGTCCACTTTGGGATTTGAATTTGAATTAATTACTGGTGTGTCCACTTTGGGATTTGAATTTGAATTAATTACTGGTGTGTCCACTTTGGGATTTGAATTTGAATTAATTACTGGTGTGTCCACTTTGGGATTTGAATTTGAATTAATTACTGGTGTGTCCACTTTGGGATTTGAATTTGAATTAATTACTGGTGTGTCCACTTTGGGATTAGGACGCGATATATTTTCCACATTTCTCAAATCAGCTTTTTTAACAGCGGATGAATCATCCGGACATTGAGCACTATTTTTCTGTACATTTATTGTGTCCTTTTTTTGGGGTGAAGATTCAAAAATGACCCCTTTCACTGTTGCTGCTCTCGATACAGTCCTGGCAAAATTCCTCCTTGATCTTTTAGCAGCAGCTACGGACACATCAGATGCACCTATGGAACTGCTCTTCCTCGAATTGACACTTACAGGAATCGTAAATGGTTCCTGGGGGCTTTCCGATAGAAACTGATCAAAGACACTCATATCGGCCCTTTTGGCAAACGAAATATTAAACGGCCCTTTCGCCTCCCTTCCGACTATCGGAATGATACGTCCAGGTTGAATGCGTTTCACAAACTCTTGCAGTTCAACGTACGAACTGTGGTCCGAATATGGAACAACATGGACAGGACTCTGATTAGCATAAGGGGTTCCTTCTAAACCAACATAAATCGCAGTGGTTACAACAGCAATTGTCGGACGAGTTAACCTAGAAAATAATTTGGCCGAGATAGAATAATGAGGCATAACACGCAGACGACATTCATGTTCCGGAGTGTCCACCTGGAAGACATTCGGTACTTGAAGAATTTCTAGGTATTTATACATCAACGGAGGTACTGCAATGTACTCGCTAAACTTTTTGGCAATTGATATCAACAATTCTGGTTTCCCAAGGCTGTGCATGCCGAGAAGGACATCATGTTCGGGGTAACTTTCAATGATCTCAAAAATGGTTTCTTTTGCTTCCTCCCGAGAGCCAAATAGGCACGAAGGGTCACAGTACGTATTATCTAAATAAAGCACATCCACTGAAACCCCATCAAGCGGAGAATCGACAAACATCTGCGGCATATATCGAAAATCTCCCGTGTACAGAATGGTACCGAAATATCCTTGGAAAAGAAACATTACTGATCCAGGACAGTGGTTTGCGTCAATGGCAGTGACCGTCAGCATTTTCGTGTGACAAGGGTCCAAAGGTATGAGGGTAGGATTGTGGAGCTCCAAGGGACGAATCAGGTCCTGAGAGAGGCCAATTTTTTCGCAAAGAAGTTCACCGGTCACCTCGGAGCAGTAAATCGGCCGTGACCATGAGGAGGTCAGTCCTACCATGTGGTCACTATGGATGTGGCTGAGAAAGAAAACGGTGGCAGATCCACATTGCCGGATTTTCCAAAAATCAACTGCAATCGGTGTATCCGGGATCAAATGGCCATTCATCATGGACGTCTTGGAAAAATGTAAAAACTTCTGGACACTGAAACAGAAAAGAAAACTTTTAATCCAATAAAAGAAATTTTTTTTTAATAATTTAGTAAAAAAAATTTTTTAAATAATTCAGTAAAAATTTTTTGTAATAATTCAGTAAAAAATTTTTTGTAATAATTCAGTAAAAAATTTTTTGTAATAATTCAGTAAAAAATTTTTTGTAATAATTCAGTAAAATTTTTTTGTAATAATTCAGTAAAAACTTTTTGTAATAATTCAGTAAAAAATTTTTTGTAATAATTCAGTAAAAAATTTTTTGTAATAATTCAGTAAAAAATTTTTTGTAATAATTCAGTAAAATTTTTTGTAATAATTCAGTAAAAATCTTTTGTAATAATTCAGTAAAAATTTTTTGTAATAATTCAGTAAAAAATTTTTTGTAATAATTCAGTAAAAAATTTTTGTAATAATTCAGTAAAAGTTTTTTTGTAATAATTCAGTAAAAAAGTTTTTGTAATAATTCAGTAAAAATTTTTTGTAATAATTCAGTAAAAATTTTTTGTAATAATTCAGTAAAAAATTTTTGTAATAATTCAGTAAAAAATTTTTTGTAATAATTCAGTAAAAATTTTTTTTTTAATAATTCAGTAAAAATTTTTTGTAATAATTCAGTAAAAAATTTTTTTTAATAATTCAGTAAAAAAATTTTTTTAATAATTCAGTAAAAATTTTTTGTAATTCAGTAAAAAATTTTTTCATGCAGTAAAATTTTTAATTCGGTAAAATATCTTCAAATAAATAAAAAAAATTGCATACGTTCATTATAATAAAATCATATTGCTGTCTGTTTAGTTGTTTGTTCACAGTTAGGTTAATATATACAAAATTTACATGGTTTCACAATTAGATTTCAATACTGAAAATGGAGTCTTCCATACTTTTATTCCTGCATAATTTCTATATATGCTATTTATTCAAATGGAATCAACATTTGCATAATACATTAATTAAAATCCGTTTTAACAATTAGCTCTAAATTTTTAAAATCGAAATTAGTAATAGTTTTAAGTATTCGATTTAGAAATATAATATAAAGTTGATTTAATTTATTAATTTAATTTGCTTTTAATAAAATTTAGTTTTAACTATTACTATAACCAACATCAACTGCATTTATAAAAGAAGTTTTCATTTAATTTATGAGTTATCTCCCTTTACGTTACAAGATTTTATTTCCTGTTTGAATTTCATAGATGATGATGACTATGTTTTATAATTCCAAAAATCTAAAATAGGGTCAACTTTCAGGAATATCATAACAACTCAGGATATTTAGTGTATCTTAAATAGTATGCGACTAAACCCTTCGCCCGGCAATGTTTTTTTTTTACCAGGCAATGCCGGGTATATACTATAGAAATTTATCTATATATATAAAAGGCAAAATGTGTGTGACCATTTTGTGTATGTCTTCAAAAGGCTTTTCTCACACACGCTCCCGGGTTCGTTACTATCGCTTACAACTGTTTATATGGGTCCTATATCATAATATGTAGGATTTGGGAACGCGGGTCGTCTCTAGATTTATTTACGTCGACTTTTATGAGATTCGCGCTATTTCGCTTTTGTGCCCAGTTCGTCCTCCATTTTAGTATAAATACAGTGAAAAACGTTGTGTTCTCGGCTTTCGCTCTGCTTTCCCCCCCTTCCCACAATCATCTGGGGTGAAGTGAAAACTAAAAATAACGATCGCGCGATGACCTCATTTAGCGTTGTCCTGTCAATCAAACCTCTTTTAGCTTTATAAGCTTTAACTTAACACGTTAATCAATTACTCTCACTTGTGGTCGAGACCGTTAAGTAGTTGGCATTGGTTTCCACCTCCGCGTCAAAGCTTCCGGGTTCAATCCCTCCTCCCGACCAAACAGTTTTTTTTATTACTTCGCTTATTCTTTAGTTCCCCCCCCCCCCATACACAGGTTTATTGATGCCATTTTTTTTTCGTTTTGGTTTTGGATTTTTTTTTTTACATCGTCTTTTTTATAATATTTAAGCAGGATTATTAATTACCCCCTCCCCTCTATACACACACCTACAAACACCCGGGCAACGCCGGATACCCCCCCCCCCCCGCTAGTATATATATAAAAGCCAAGTACGTCCAAGGATGGAATACTGCTGCCATATCTGGGCAGGAGCTGCTAAAAACAGCCTATCCTGCCTTGACAAAATAGACTTCGTGGCTTAGTGGGGGGATGCCCTTTTCTCTACCCTGCAACCTCTCTCCCACAGAAGAGACGTTGCGAGCCTATCCTTGTTTTATCGTTATTTCCATGGCAGGTGCTCGTCTGAACTCCAATCTCTGGTCCCCCCTCGCCAATCTCTCACGAAAAACACCCGTCTAGCTGAATCCACTGTCAAAAATTTCCTCCACTCTTTATCTGTGCCTAAATCAAAACGTGGATTACATGAACAAAGCTTCTTTCTTAGAACTGCACGCCTGTGGAACTCTGTTCCGTCTGCCTGCTTCCCACCTGACTACAACTTGGATGTGTTCAAGTCCAACGTTAACAAATTCCTAATGAACCGCCCCCTTAAGTAAACACTTCATCAAATCTCCACACTAACGTAATGTACTTGCAATAACCCTTATCCCTGAGTGATTTCCGGGCCTTGATAAGTGGTGACCACTGTGTAAAAAAAAAAAAAAAAAATAGAAATGAAGAGACAACGTAATGGAGTTTCATTCCATATAAATAAACAAACGTTATTTGCTATCTTCGTTAGAAGCATCAGAAGAGATAAAGGAGTTAGTAGATTGAAGTGTTCTTGTGTGAAGATAGAATTAATATCATGCCTGCTGGTTCAAGAAGAGAAGTTCAGTTCCGTTTACGTGTTTATAGGTAGTAGCCGTCGGTACGAATGAAGCCGGTTAAACGAGAAAGAAAGGGCAAGGATGTCAGTGTGTTTACATATTGTCGTGAGGGAGTGTGAGTTGTATGTTCTTTGGCATGACAAAGAGTGTTTGTTAAGGTACCACACGTGGAAATAAATGCGAGTTAGAGAGACATAGCTAGCTTGTAGTACTCACGTTCGGCCTGTGTACTGCTAGGCTTAGCAGCGAGAAAGAGGATTAATGGTTTCAGATTTCGCCTTTTATATACTCTGTCACGTGATAGAGGGCTTGCCAATCACAAGCCAAGAAGAAATGGATTTCAAATCTCAGTCATGAGAATTAGCTCCTGCCTTTGATGTAGCAAGTGTCGGCTGCTACAGTACATCTAGTTCTTTTAATAAATCTGACCCTGAAGAAAATTCTTCATCGAATATTCATCAGGTTTTAATTTGAGTGGAATTTAACATTAGCCTTGCCTGTAAATAATAGGAAGACATGTACGAGTATATAAGGAAGATTTATATGGATGAGTATAAGAAGGCTGTTAGCAATGCAGGAAACTGAGTGTTGAAATGATGTGACATATGAACAACAGTTTACCGATTTGTTTTTTTGATAATTTTAGAAAAATAAACATATGACACACAAAAAAAATCTGCAAGTGCACATCACTTTCAACACCCGGTTTCCTGTATACATTTTATACTCTAATATTAGTGACCTGGCAAAACCACAGGGGAGACAACTGAAGCAGCAAAACTAAAGCTGGCTTGATAGGACACTATAGGTTATTGGTCTGAAAATATATATATACACACACACACACACACACACACACACACACACACACACACACATCACCTTGTGGACAATTTTTTAAGTTCGAAATCTTACTATTGATCAAAATTTAACAAATGAAGGTTGGAAAGCTAATGATTTGAATTGTGTAGTAGGCTGTCTGACATTTGCTCCTAAGGTCGCACATTATTGTTTAAATTAGTGGGGGATCACTTTTCTATATTAATTTAACATAAAATGAGCACCCACTTTAAGGCCACCTAGGCAGTGTTTATTTTACATTAAATTAATATAGAAAAGTGATCCCCCACTTTTTAAAACTAATTCATTCATATCATTGAAATTACTCGTTTCCTGGGATTTTTACTGTTATTTTAATTTTCAGCACCCTTGAAAACCTATAATAATGGTAATTTAAAAGGATTTTTTGTGGGTGGAAAGATACTGCACCTTTACCAATATTTCAATCATAGTCATTTGTTTTCCTAGTTTTGCATATGAATTACAAAATATCTGATATTTCCCCAAAACCTCTGGCCTTGATGAAGGAGAGACTAAAACTTGCTGCTATGGTTTCAAATGATCTGAAATAACAGCAAGGGGAGACTTGATTCCAAATATTTCTCATATGTTATATCTCCCCTCTTTGGTTTTCATACATAAAGTAAATTTCACAGTGTATAAGGATTATTTAATACTGGAGATATTCATAAATCGTATCCTATTTCCAAAAGAGGGGTGATATAACATACGAGAAATATTTGGAATCATGCTCTGAAACTGATGTAAAAACCTGCAATCTACTGTATACTGTCCTATGGCAGTCGTCTGCACTGACAAAGATTAGCAGTAACACCAAAAAGTGTGGTTGATTCTACACAAAGCTTTCATCGCTATAAACAAAGCATCTGCGTGGATTTCCGAGCAACTTATTTGTTGCGGCAGAAGGTCATACGTTGAAATCGACGGGAGATTCCATCATATATTCATGTTTACTAGATTTATTTGCAATCTTATTAAAAATTTTCTTACTGTCTGTGTGTGACACGGTTTATTTCAACCTACAGGCAACCCACAAAGGCAAGTTAGGTACCGAAATGAAGCTTATGACCCAGCGGATGTTTTAGTGATATTTATATCCATGTTTGGTTTATGGAAATGCAACAAAAAAAAAAAAAAAGAAGAAGAAATAATGATTTACTAAACGTTTTCTTTACTGGATATTTTTCCGGTACAAGTTTGCTCAGCTGGGCAAACTTGGGTTCTTGTATGTACAAATTCCTATTAATCACTTACAAATGATTTTCTTTGTAAAATTTAAACTACTTGATCACTTTATGGAATATGATATATTTTCAATTCAGCACAGCAACTTACATCATACAGATTTTTCTTTTTGATTTTTTAATTTAGGGTGAATTTATGCTTTTGAACTCTTAATTCTGATTGTGTTTATCGTATGACATTTTGGTGCTTGTTTGACTTTGGATAATAAAAGGTGTTAATATCTAGAAAACTAGTTGCCTGTACAAAATTTAAACGAAAACAAATGAGCCAGGTATTGATACAAAATTAACTTTTATTTCTTGTATATATTTATTTTTCGTATAGTAAATGTGATATTCGTTTTCAGCATACTCAAAAACCTCTAAAAATTGTCAATTTAAAGGGGAGTGGGGAGGTAAACAGAAATATTTAAGTTTCCAAGTTAAATCGAATTTTTATATTTTCGTTTATTAAATTGTTAGGTGAAAGTATACAATAGTTACAAAACACCCTCCCCATGTTAAGAATGGATTTCTAATTAATGTTATTATTTCACCGCAATACAATAAAGTGCATAAGTATTAACATTTCTCTCGCTCTCTCACAGTTGTGTATATCATAAACATTTTCCTTAAACACGTTTCTGTAATTTAGCAGAGAAGCCAACAAGCAACTATACGAAAAATAAATATATACAAGAAATAAAAGTTAATTTTGTATCAATACCTGGCTCATTTGTTTTCGTTTTCAAGGAGTTTTTATTGCTATTAAATCTTAAAAATTTAGTTTTTCTGAGCGGATTTGAAAAAAATACAAAAATACCGTCAACTATGGAACGTGTATTTCATTAAAATACATTTGTTTTTGGGTTTTTTGGGGGGGTTTTTTGTTTTAGAAAGGTTGGGAATATTTCAATGTATGAGTTGGTTAGAAAGACCATTTCGGTGCTTATGTATTTTTGGTAGTACGCTATTTTGAATGAGTTTTCATGTGAAACTCGAGTTTCACCTAATCGTAATTAAATTAGGTGGAAGCACAATAGTTACAAACCCCCTCCCCTGCCCATGTTAAGAATAGCTTTCTAAATGTTATTTCAGCGCGGTACCAAAAATACATAGCTATCACCATTTCGAATAAATCCAGAAAGTTCTGATTGGTCCAAAATAATTTTTGTTCAGGATAGTGTGGGCAAACTAGTTTTCGTGTCAGTGCTACCATTTCTAACGTCTGTCAAAAATGACTACGGCATTTGTTTGGTTAGTTGTCTCATGATAAAGCACATAGTTAAGTCTACAACTCGTGAACAACGAAACTGATTTCGTTAAGTGGACTTTGAACACGACTAAAAAAAACAGAGGCAGTCGCAATTTCCAAAGTGCTAGTTTCATTTGGGTGATTAAAAGTTTTGCTTTAGCAGAGAAGCCAACTATACGAAAAAATATACAAGAAATAAATGTTACCATAGCTGATAAAATTTGATTTTATATCAATACCTGGCACATTTGGTTTGGTTTTCAAGTAGTTTTTATTGCTTTTTATTTAATCTTAAATATTCAGTTTTTCTGAGCGAATTTAAGAAAAAACAAGTGAAGCATGCAGGAGTGCACAGTGAACAAGGCATAAAAAATGACCAAGTTCGGCATTCCAAGGGGTATTTGAGAAATGTGCGGACAGATGAATGGACAAGGGTGAATTTACAGGTCCACCCTCCTTTTGTCAGGGGGGGGGGACCAAAAAAAAAAAAATGGAAGCATCTTCTTCAGAAGAAGCAAGCCTCATTTTGAATATTTTGGGTATTTTTTTTTTTAAGAGAGTACCCAATGTAGTATAAACACCCCAACTTCCCTATATTAAGAACGGCTTTCCTAAAGTGGTTCTTAAACATGGCGAAGTTGGGGTGTTTATACTACGCTGGGCACTCTCTAAAAAATAATAAAAAAAAAAAAATTCAAAGCATCTATAAACCTTTGAATTCAAAATGAGGCTTGCTTCTTCCAAAGAAGAAGATGCCACCATTTTCTTTCTTTTTTTTTTTTCAAATCGGTTTGGAAAAACTGAATTTTTAAGATTAAATAAAGAGCAATAAAAACTACTTAAAAACCAAAAAAAATGAGCCCGGAAGGAATAAAATACTTTCATCAGCTATGGTAACATTTATTTCTTGTATATTTTTCGTATAGTTTGTTAGCTTTTCTGCTAAATACCCCACATTTCTGTAAAAATGGCTTTCACAAAACCTTTGGTGTTTGTTAAGACACATCGAGCTTTTAAATATGTCCTTGTAACCAAAGATAATATTACTTACTAAATTGTTGTGTCAAAAATAGTAATATATCAAACTATCACAAAATTTTATCAAGTAGAAAAACTTGTGTTTTTAGTAAAAATGTTGGTCGCCATTCAAAGTTAGCCAACATTTTAGCCTCTGAGTTATGTCCCTTGCATCTGAAATCTTACTTTTTTATAAAAATTACAGTAAAGGTGCAGACTGCAGCATCTTTCCATCCTCAAAAAATCCTTTAAAATTACCACTACTGAAAGTTTTCGGGGTGCTGAAAACGAAAATAACGTTTTAAACTCCAAGAAACAAGTAAAAATGGCAAAAATATGCGCGCATGCAACAATGGCCATCATTTATAACAAAGAATTACATTGCTTTATTTGTGGAAAATTTAAATGCAATATTCGCTTTCAGTACACCCGAAAACCCCTAGAAAACAAGTTTTTAAAAAGGTAGGTTTTTCATTGGTCTACTAGGTCACAATTACCAAATAAGCACACCCCTAAAAAAAAAAAAAAAAAAAAAAAAAAAAAAAAAAAAAAAAATCACACCTTACCGCCCAAAAATAGGTGACCGTAAAGTGGATGCTAATTTTAGGTTAAATTAATATAGGAAACTGATCTCCCGCTTTTTAAAACTAATTTCTTCATATCTACTTGTTTCCTGGAATTTTAAACGTTATTTTCGTTCTCCAGCATCCTGAAAACCAATTATAGTGATAATTTTAAAGAATTTGGCACTTGTACAGTTTAATCAAGACATTAAAAAATGAAAAGATCGAAAAAAAAAAAAGTAAAAAAAATATCATTTAATTTGATCGAGTAGTTTTTCTTTTACAGCGGAAAAACACATTTTTATGACAGCGCATTGAAGGTAGCCATCTTTGAATTTTTTTAACACACCACGGTTTAAAACATCGACACTCCCTCCCCATCTTTAATACTAGCTTTTCTTCCTAAAAGTAAAACCATTTGTTCGGTATCATAAATTGTTTTATTTTGCTACTTGATGAATTTAATTCATGAAATTTTTTTCGGAGAACTTCATTCCATAACAGATACGTACAATATAAACATTTTTTGATATTTTCATTTTTTTAATGTCTTGATTAAACTGTACAAGTACCGTTTTTTTAGGGTGGAAGGATAGCAGTGTCAGAAACCAATTGTTTTTGTTTTTTTAAATGAAAGCTCATGTTATGCTTACATCGTCAAGTAAATACGAGATGCTGACAGCAAATTTTTCTATTTCATTGAATGTTTTCTTTTTTTAGATATTTAAAAAAAAAAAAAAATTTAGTCGATAAAGAAGTATTAAAATATATAAAAAAAAACTCGTGTATTTCATTAAAATAATAAAAAAATAAAAAATAAAAAAATCGATGAAGCGGATTTTTTGTTCTAGGGGAGTTTCCTTCTTAACTACGGAGGATGAAAAATACCAATTTTGGTTAACACATGCAATAAAAAAGAGACATTATTTATGTCCCTTGGACAAATCTGTATTTCAAAAATTTCATTTTAACAGCAGCAGCTCTTTACAGCTTTGCGCAAAACACGTTGCAAAAATATGATTTAAAAAATAAATGGAATTTAAAATATAAATATGGATAAATTCTTAATGAAGAATGGAACTACCCATTTAATAGTATATTTTTTTAAGTAAGTGATTTTTTGGCATTTATATCTCTATATAAATAAAATGAACTCATTTTTTCCCGTGGGATTTTGACCTTAATAGGATTAAAAATCAAGATATTTCATGCAAATACATTATGCACAAACGGCAGAACAATATCTGAGGTTTGTTATAGGCTTATTAGTTCTCAAATTCCTCGATAATCTTAGATTTCTATACTTTTTCTGCTGAGAAGTCACGGCCAAAATCGGTTAAGATCAATGGAAGTGGTAAAATATTTTCTCTCTTAAAAATTCCTCCTCCCCCTGCCACCACTTAACACCGTTTGGAGATCGTTCACAAGGAACAGTTGAGAAGAGAATACCGGTTTGGCTTCGTAGTTCTATCATGTTAAGTTATTTAAAATCACTAACCTAAGCTGCAGTGCTCTGTGGCGTAGTGGTTAGGTTGCTGGACAATTCACATTATATTTTCACGTTCGCGCCGACCTACCATAGTGGGGTTTTTTTTTTTTTCCTAAACAACTGGAATGGACTTTTCTTGGTGGCCGAACTGTTAACGTTGCAGATGTTTTTGTTTTTTTTGTTTTTTTTTTCAAACTTTATTTTCCTACTTTTACTCATGACTCCGGGTTTGATCTTTCCTACTTACCTACCATAACATTTTTTAAAACTCCCCCCCCCCGTCCCGGAAACAAACACTCGGGCAACGCCGGGTACCCCCGCTAGTATATATATATATATATATATATATATATATATATATATATATATACATATATTTATAAGTCAAAATATGTTGATTTTCTTTATAATTTTTTTAAAGAATACTGCTTAAAAAAAAAACAAATATTGCATAATTTGCTATTAAACCTGTTATTTTTTTAAAATTTGGTCTTTGCACCTTCAATTGAAAAAAAAAAAAAAAAAAGGTTTGAATTACATTTTTCAAGTAGTTATAAGCTTCGAAAAATAGTAAGTTGAATTATTAAAGTTCTGATCATTTTTAATGGCCACTTTCTGATACACTTAGCCATGCGCCCTTGTTGTTTTAAATTAACTAGCCACTACTTGTGTTTCAAACTTAAAAAAAAAAAAAAAAAAAAGCGCTTTCAGGCGCCCCTATTATCCCAAAGAACCAGCTATGTAAACACTTTGCAATATTTTTCAATAATTATTTTAAAAAAAAAAAAAAAAAAAAAAAATTCTTTACAATCAATTTTTTTTAATTAAGAAATTATTTTCTAAAATATATTGTTTATATGTTTACATTTTGTTTTTAAGTAAAATTAAGAAATTAAGTTTAAAAATATTGTTTGTATCCATCTTCATTCAAAAGGGTTACTTTTTGGTACCTTCACCGGTTGTTAACCTAAATTTTCCGAATGTCAGAACGAGGCTCGTCTGCTGGACCCACTTATCTTTGCATCACCGTTTTTGCTTATAAGGACATATTTAAAAATCTATCTGTTGACTATGTTAACAAGTACAAAAGCTTCCCTCAAAACATAGAACCCTAAAATAAGTCCTCTAAAAATTATCAGGTGAGGAATAGGGTCTGCCAAACGATTGTGAAGAACGGAGCGCATGATTCTATGACGTCAGACTTGTGTTAACTATACGAAGTATGGAAAAGGAGATGCCGCTTAATGATTTTTAAAAACCTTTATCTTCAAAGTTCAATTAATAATTAATCTTTGTTATAAATTTGTTAGGTTTTAAGACTTATACAGTTTAACGATTAATAATATTAAAGATTTGTATATTAAATGCGGTTTTACTAAACTGTTCATTTGGTTAATTACAGGTTTCCATACTTTCATTTATTAAAAAGATACAAACTAGATATGGTAGTGGTCTACAAAATGTTTATTATTTGTGCAATGATATTTTTCAATCGGCTTTAATCTGGCAATAAAATAGCTGGCAAAAGTATTATAACTTAATATTTTAAAAACAAATTTAAACACAAACTATTAAAAATCTATGTTGTAACGGAACATTTTTAAATAATGGAATGTTAATCGTTTTGATCTTTTAAAAATAAATTAATTTTTAGGAAGTTCTTGGCAATTAAACTGATAATAGTATATATTTATCAGAAAAAAAAAACGATATTAAAAAAAACATTAAATTTACATCCATTTTTTTAATTGCAACTTCAAAGTAAATTTTTGTTCAATACGTGTATTCAAACTTAAAAAATAAATATTTGTTACTTATTTAAACTCTTATGTTTCATGATAAATAGAAATTTCGATCGATTTAAATATATTTTGTTCAAATTTTGAAGAAAAAAAAATAGGGGGGGGGCATGGACTGAAAAAATTATTTCCACTCGTATATTTTACGGAAACTACATTTTATAATTTTATTCTAAAATGGGTTACTCCTTGAGCGTTGAGTTCCATGGCGACCAGCAGAAAAATTTAATGAGTAAATGTTTGTTACTTATTTAAACTCTTATGTTTCATGATAAATAGAAATTACTACAACAGAACACCGACCAATAAAATTTTTTTTTTAGGTTTTCGAGGGTCGCTGACAACGTATCTGATATTCAAACTCGTCGCAAATTTACCGTTTGCATGGTATTAACCCCTGAACCCTCGCACTATTTTGTGCCAACTCACCGCCATCATTTATGCTATTCTTACATGATGCGTTTGCGCATGGATACGCATAGTAAGGTGACTTGTCACATCGCGGAAGAATTTTTTAGCGGACATTTAAAATAAGAAAGTTTTCAAAAACAAAATGTGGTTCATTTTTCTGTGTAGTAGTTTTTGATGCTTTTTTAATTGATATAAAAAAATAAGTTTTCACGAGCGGTCTCTCTACAAAAGCATTTTTATTTTTCATTTTTTTTATTTTTTTGGAGGGAGGGGGGGGGTCAATTATAAAACTTGTACAACATTTAACAGGTGCTTCTGCAGTTTAATTTACCGTTTTTCCGTAAGTAACGCGCCGACATACACCGAGCAGAAGAACTGTTTAATTTTTCACAAAAATTCTGTTTACATTGGGGGGGGGGGGGGTCACGCACTCGCGCGACTACCCCTCCATCATGTAAGAATAGCATAAACGGTGGCAATGAGTTGACACGAAATAGTGCAAAGGTTCAGGGGTTAATACCATGCAAACGGTAAATTTACGACGGGTTTGAATATCAAATTCGTTGTCAGCGACCCCAAAAACCTGCTAAAAAAAAAAAAAATTATTGGTCGGTGTTCTGTTGTAGTAAACATTTACCCATAAAATTTTTCTGCTGGTAGCCATGGAACTCAACGCCCAAGGAGTACCCTAAAATGGATAATAAATTTCACTACAATGATTATTAGTTGATTTTTGCTAGATTTATTAAACATGGGTATGTTTTCACGTTCAAAATTCTTACTACATGGGAACGTTATTTTAAAGCATCAATTATGTAAACATTATTTGTCTCAGAATTTCATTATTTTCGTACGATAATTTTTTTTATTTCTAGTTTATTTTGCCCTTCTTTTAAATGATACAAAGGTTATATTGATAGCATTAATGGTACTCTTGCATAATTTGACCTGAATTCTCGTGAATTCCCGTCAAGCATGGATCGGACGAAACCGGCAATCATCAGTGTCAGCCGAGGAGCGTTGTTCAAATGTTGAAACGCTAACTCGACTTTTTATTTTATTTATTTAATTTTTTTTTTTTATGTTGTTAGTAATTTTTAAAGTGATATTAAGGGACGCGGGGGGCGACTTTATTTTCTGATTAGTTACTTGTTTATTTATTATTTTTTTTATTGAATTTTTGGGAGTTTCATCAGCCCAATGAAAAAGCGCTATCTAAATGGAAGCAGACGACATTCAAATTGGAAAAAAAGCGACTAAAACAAAAACAAAAAAAAAAAATGACAAATATTTTCAAACTCGCCAAACAGAAAAATGACACGTAAGAAAATAAATCTATACATGTTAGAAAAAGAAATGAAAACATATGCAGACAATCTCATATTGTCAGAAGAAATTGCTGTCCCAAAAAAATGAGGTGCAACAACTGTAAACACAAATGTTTACTTAAGAGATCGTGTTTAAAAGGAGATGTACAAATGGACAGTGCCACCAAAAGAACTTGACTGAACAATAAGTCTTGAAAATTAAAATAAAAGAAAAATACTGTTACAAAAAAGAAAAACAAAAAAAATAAAACTTGTACTTACACCTAATAATCATACAGTTAAAAAAAAAGGTACTCTTGCATAATTTGACCCGAATTCTCGTGAATTCCCGTCAAGCATGGATCAGGCGAGACCGGCAATCATCGGTGTCAGCCGAGCGTCGTTCAAATGTTGAAACGCTAACTCGACTTTTTATTTTATTTAAATTTTATTTTCTGTTATGTTTTTAGTAATTTTTAAGGTGATATTAAGGGGACAGGGTTGATTTTTTTTATTTTCTCATTAGTTACTTTTTTTTTTTTTTTTTTTTTTAATTGAATTTTTGGAAGTTGGATTAGCCAATGAAAAAGCGACATTCGAATTGGAAAACAACGACTAAACCAACAAAGGAAAAGTTGACAAACAAATATATTTTCAAACTCGCCAAACAGAAAAATGACAGGCAAGAAAATAAATCTATACATGTTAGAAAAAGAAATGAAAACATATGCAGACAATCTCATATTGTCAGAAGAAATTGCTGTCCCAAAAAAATGAGGTGCAACATTAGGTGTATCAGAATTTTTGTAGGAATTTTTGAAACCCCTAACACGAAACTGCGAATAAAATATAAAAATCTCGTAATTTCTCCGTTAAAAGTGGGTTGTTTATTTTCTTTATGGATTATACTTCCAAAATAAACTATTAAAGTTGTTTTAAAAGTAATAGAAATATATATATATTTTTTTTAAACAGTAATGAATTTTCCGAACTCAATATTTTTCAATTTTTAAACTTTAAAAATCTATCAAAATTTTTCTATTGATTCTATTTTTACGATATTTTCAGGGTCAATGTGAAATTTTATGCTCTTTCCAATAAACCGAATATAATATTTTAGACAAACGTTTTTTTTTAAATTCACGCCCCCCCCCCCATTTTCAAGTGTCTATTAAAAAGTAAATAATTTACTCACCGAAAATTAAATAATTAATTTACTCACAAATTGAAGAGAAAAGGTCAATAAATAATATATTCAAATTTAAAACAAAAAAAAAAATGTAGTGTTTTTTAGAATTTTACCTGTAAAGTTTGAAATTTAAAACCTTTTTTTTAAACCACGTTATTTGTTTTTTCTTTTTTTTAATGGAACCTTGGTCCTTGCTCCTTTAATTGAAAAAAAAAAAAATTAGGGCTTGAATTACATTTTTCGAGGCGTTATAAGCTTGGAAAGACAGGGGGTTGAATAATTCACGCCTCCCATTTTGAAATGTCTATTAAAAAGTAAATAATTAATTTATGTACCAAAGTCTTATATATCACAAATTGAAGAGAAAAGGTCAATAAATAATATATTCAAATTTAAAACAAAAAAAAAATACTGTTCTTTTTAGAAATTTACCTGTAAAGTCCGAAGTTTAAAACCTTTTTAAAAAAAACAAAAAAACACGTTTTTTTTTTTAATGAAACCTTGGTCCTTGCTTCTTTAATTGAAAAAAAAAAAAAATTAGGGCTTGAATTACATTTTTCGAGGAGTTATAAGCTTGGAAAGATGGGGTGGAATTATTCACTATTTTCACGAAATTTCTGACACACCTAGTGCAACATTGCAACAATTGTAAACACAAATCGTGTGTAAAGGTTGGTTTCCCCTGGAGATGTACAAATGGACAGTGCCACCAAAAGAACTTGACTGAACAACAAGTCTTGAAGAAAAAAAAAAAAAAAAAAAAATTGTACTTACACCTAACAATTATGGTAATCGTGAAGAAAGAGCCTGTTTCCTCCGTTTGACTATAGGTGGCGTTACTGTCCACCCAGTTACAGAAGCACAAAATGTATATAATGGCATTCTTGAAATAAAAATAAATGTTTTTGTTATATTTTAATTTTAAACATATCTTTTTTGCAAACATATTTAAGTTTGTTTTCTTTTCAAACATATTTACATTTTTTTTTTTTTTTGCAGACAAATTTCAGTTTTATTTTTCAAAACATATTTACATTTTTTTTTTTTTGTTTTTGCAAACAAATTTAAGTTTTATTTTTCCAAACATTTACGTTTTTTTTTGTTTTTACAAGCATAGACTAAATGTTTTTGCGGGTTACACACAGATTCGAAAAAGTTGTCAAAAAACAAATATAGAACAAATAAATGTTATCAAAGGCAAGATAAGTTACTTTTCTACCTAACTGGATATATTTTTTGTGTTTTTATTCAGTGTAACATGTTTATTCAGCTCGAAAAACATGCAGTGTTTACCGATGTATTAGAAAATTCAAAATGGAGCCCGCCGCCCGACCGTCTCTTTAACACAGTAAGTTTGGGGAAAAATGTTATAAATAATAAACTAGACAACATACTATTAAAAAACAACCGAATATATGTCAACTTATGTCACGGTAACATATATTGAGCGAATTTCTAACAGTATTTTGTCTAGTTTATTATTTATAATACCTTTTCCCAAACTTACCCTCTCCGAGAGAGAGTCGGCCGCCATTTTGAATTTTCCAATACATCGGTAAACACTGCATATTTTTCGAGTTGAACAAACATGTTACACTGAATAAAAACACAAAAAATATATCCAGTTAGGTAGAAAAGTAACTTATTTTGCCTTTGATAACATTTATTTGTTCTATATTTGTTTTTTGACAACTTTTTCGAATCTATGTGTACAGTAATACAAACCCTCCACACTTATTTTACCTTTTCCGCGAGTATTTATATATATATATATATATTCGAAAAAGGATATTGTAAAACCTGAATCTTACTTGAAACTACTATTAAAAAATAGCGCGGTACAATAAGTGCATAAGAAAATTTTCAAAAAGAAAAATATTTAAAATATTTAGTTCATGCTTGCAAAAACGTAAATGTTTGAAAATAAACAAGCAACAAAACGTAAATGTTTGGAAAAATAAAACAAATATGTTTGAAAAAAAAAAAAAAAAAAAAAACAAACTTGAATATGCTTTAAAAAAAAAAATGTTTAAAATTAAAATATAACAAAAACATTTTTATTTCAAGGGTGCCATTATATACATTTTGTGCTTCCGTAACTGGGTGGATATACAGTAACGCCACTTATAGTCAAACGGATGGAAACAGGCTCTCTCTTTCTTCACGATTACCAAATATTTCCCCTCGTATATATTACGAAAACTGCATTTTATATGTAATTTCATTATAAAATGGATAAGTATCGAAACTTTCACGAAAATCTGACCATTAGTTGATTTTAGCTAGATTTATTAAATACGGGTATGTTTTCACGTTCGGAATGTCTACGACATGGGAACGTTATTTTAAAGCGCCAATTATGTAAACACGATTTTCGTATCGCAATTTCATTATCTCCGTTCGATGAAAAAAAATTTTTTTTTTAATCATTACTGGTTTATTATGCCCTTATTTTGAATGGTACAAAGGTTATACTGATAATATTAATTTATAATAAAGTTACATCGTGTTACTTATAGGTTGGGGTAATTCTGTGGTGAATTTTGGCAGTCCCTACTTATAATAAAGTTACATAGTGTTATATATAGGGGGAGGGGGTATTCTGTGGTGATTTTTGGAGGTGCCTAGAAAACTTCAAGTTTATCCCCTAAACTTTCCCTAACTTAGGTTTTACGTTTAGTTCAGCAAATGTTCGTTTCGTTCGGTTCACATTCTGTAGAAGCATTAAAAAAGTTTGTTCGTCGAGCTTTTACGCAAAGATTCGAGGCTGACTCGGCATTCTCTCTCAATACTCGGGATTGACTACGTAAATACCGAAATCCTTTATATCTGCATCCATTTATAATAACGACTTTTTGTTAAAACGGTTCGATGAAACTTAAAATGAATCCCGAACACGCCATTTTGTCGATGTAAATCAAACGCTAAACTGAGTTTCTTCTTGTCCATGAAATAACGAAAACGTCATTGAATAAAATTTAATTAAATGAAAGAACAAAAATAACTTACCAATTGCATTGGAATCTTGAATAGAATCGGGAATAATTACGTAAAAGACAGAATCGGAAATAGCGCCATAAAATTTAGTCATCTAGAATAACCTCCCCTTTTTTGTGGGAATTACTTCCCTTTGTTAAAAGCTTTTTTTCTACATAATTTACTTTGCCTCCTCGTCTTTTAGCGACATTAAAAACTTTTTTTAGGGTGGGACCAAAAGTAATGTTCTGTTCTTCTTCTTCAGTAGGATGATAGACAGGTTTACTGCTTGTTACGTGAGGCGCCCTCACCGGGAAATGTCGACAAGCTTGAACGCGCCTAGTTTTCATTTGGGTGCTTCCACTGCTTCTGCATAATTGGATATCAAAAAATACACTTTAAGTATAAAACACGTTTCATATCGAAATTAGGAAAAGTTCCAAAAATTATGAGAAATGATGGAGCACTAAAAAATGTGTTATTCTTTTTTATTATTTTTTTTTTTTTTTAGGTATACAATTATTACGTACAAGAACCTATATTTATCTAGAGTGTAATCGCATTTTGGGGAGAGCTGGAATTCCCACTTTAAACTTAACCTTGTGTCAGATTGATGCATGTCTATGAACGACCTCAACTCAACTGAAACAAAATAGAAGAGTTTATTAGGTGCAACAGCAGCGAATGCTGTTTTTATTATTTTTCGATTGGACAAAAAAAGTCAAATAAGTAGTTTCTTTCAACCAATCAAAGCGCAAGAAATATTAGAATTTCCAAATATAGAAAGTCGAATGGCGCCAACGGAAATGAACATGGCTACTCAATTTCTCCTTACATGCGAAATAAATCATCTTTTACTTAGAACGTTCTTTCGAGATTCATTTTATATATATATATATATATATATATATATATATATATATATATATATATATATATATATATAGAGAGAGAGAGAGAGAGAGAGAGAGAGAGAGAGAGAATTGTGTTTTATTGTCTTGACAAGGTGTCAATAGGATGCTTTTGTATGAACAGACTTTGTGTAATGTTAAAGGTCACACTCGAGAAGAACGCAAGAAAAAATTCTGAATGGATTATAAATGGTTTTATGTTGTTTTGTTTTATAAATTGGTACTAGTGCACTTATTGATCCATGCTGAAATAATAACGTTATTATTTAAAAAGTCATTTTTAACATGGGAGTGGAGGGTGTTTTCTACCTATTCTATACTTTAACCTTACAATTGAATAAAAAAAACATATAAAACTTTAATTAAACTTGGAAATACGATTTAAAAAATAGTGCGGATCAGTAAGTGCATTAGCACCTATAAATTAACTAGCGGAGGTATCTGGCGTTGCCCGGTTGTTTGGAGGTGTGTGCAGGGGGGGGGGGAGAGTAAAGTAAAGAATAAGCGAAGAAATAACCCTGTTTAAATATCTAAATAAAAATAAAAACGATGTTAAACTTCTGTAAACAATCGGCAAAACCAAAACCAAAAAAAAAAAAACAGCGAACAAACGTAAAACTTTTTTAAAAAAGAAATCGGAAAAACAGAAAGCATAAATCAGGGGAAAAGAGGGACGTGTTCTGAAAAACGAAAACCAAAAAACACAGCGAAAAGCAAAAAAAAAATTTTAAATGGCATAAATAAACCTTCAATTCGCTTAAATCCAATGGTGCATTTCACCCAGTAGGAAACATAGAACGAAAAGGAACGTTAAAATGCCATTCCATTTTTTTTAAGCAACTACGAACCCAAATCAGTGTTTCTTCGTACTGTCCCTTGTGAACGGATCCGCAACGGTGTAAGTGGTAGCGGGGGTAGGAGGAATTTAATAGAGAGAAAAGATTTTACAACTTCCATTGATTCTAACTGATTTTGGCTGTGGACTCATCAGAAAAAATATAGGAATCCACGATTATCGAGGAAGTGTAGAGGTAATAGGCCTATAATATACCTCAGATATTGTGCTGCAGTTTGTGCATATTACATTTGCATGAAATGTCTTGATATATAGGGATAATGAATCATTTTTATTTAAAATCCATTTAGTATTATGCATGTTAAATTGAGAGAACCATGCTTCATTGGAAACATATGTCCATAGACAGGTCTGTACACAACATCCGAGCAAGGGAGACTTTGGACTAGATCGTATCGAGCACAGTTAACATGCGCAGGCCATTTTGCAGAAATATGCGGACGATAAGTTGTGGCGAGCAATATTCGGAAAAACTTTAATCTTTTGCCAGTTTACTTTTGTATCCATTTTCAGATAAAAAACATTGTTTACCTTTTTTTTTTTCTTTTTGTCTTAATTTCATTACTTTGCCGTCTTCAAATGTTTTGTAAATATAACTAAATTCCAATTAAACATATACATCTTCCACGTCTTCGATTTCATATCTTCGTTCCCCAACTAATATAAAGCAGCGATAACTTACCATTAAGTCCAAGTAAAGACTAAAACGAAATTATTGACCTCATTTACAGTGTTTCTTTTTGACACAAAAATGGAAAAAGTCCAAATGGCAATAGAGACACCTAAAAGAAGCCAATAAAAAAATTTTTTTTTAATTTATTGTGGTCACACGTTCATTTCAGAACTTCTTTCCCACACAAAAATGGAAAAAGTAAAACAAAATATAATAACGGATAAACATTAAAGGTCATGTTAAAGAACGCAAGATAAAATTCTGTATGGACTACAAACGGTTTTATGTTTGTTTGTTTTTTTTATATATTAATAAAAGAGAAATCATTTCGATTTAAAATCCATTTAATATTATGCAAGTAAAATTGAGAAAAACATGCTTTAAATGTGTCAGAATTATGTGAATATATAAATAATATAATAAATAATCAAAACAAAATGGCCACCGCATCTGACGTGATGTCATGTTTATCTAAAAAGGAATTTCGAATTTTCACTCACAATGATTCCTCATTTAATGCTTATTATTAATAATTATAATTCAATAACTCAAGTGCTATTTATTCAGATCATCAATTTCTCAGTTAAATTCGACACTGTTGTCAAAATTCTGATTTCCAAATGCAATGATCTTTCCAGCTGACTTCCACACGTCTGCGTAAGTGACACGCCTTCTCTCAACTCACTTCATATCCGCTTTTATAGACCAATCTCATTTGCATAAACATTCACAGTCACGTGATCATTCATCATAAAACAAACTGTCGCGCCATGTTAGTTTTTCCTTTCTTTCTCTTTCATTTCATTCCACGACCGACCCTCTGAATCATGCACATGT
Organism: Euprymna scolopes; assembly: GCF_053919585.1. Lineage (NCBI taxonomy): Eukaryota > Metazoa > Mollusca > Cephalopoda > Sepiida > Sepiolidae > Euprymna > Euprymna scolopes. Next base: position 90,953,084 of record NC_136513.1, read on the forward strand.
GCTAGTCAAGTAAGTCACGCGTTTCCCTACAATAATAATATAAATTAATATTTTTAATGTCTGAAATTGTTTTGCATTCTTTTGTCTGCAACCTTTAAACAGTATCAGATTTTGTAATTCTTCTAAACTACTCTCTTGGGGTGCAACAGAATCCAGCCAGGCCTTTTGGTCCTAAGTTTGACTAAGACGAGGAGACAAAGAATCCAGCGTGGTTACCGTCAATTTCAGATTTCAAAACAGTGCACACACATGAATTCTTTTTGCATCCCAAAGATCTTTTATCCCCGTTCATGCACTTTTCTACACACATAAGAAATAAACGAAGATAATTTCTATAGAAATCACTCGAGACAAGGCATGAAGCTACTTGATGTAAGGAGAAATAAGAAATAAACAAAGATAGTTAAAGTTGGTATTAAATGTTAAAATGCGACTTTGTCTTTCCATTCTACAGATCTTTCTAAATATTTTTCTCAAATGTTTTCACTGTATTTGATTGAAAATTGTGAGACGAGATTTGTTTTCCTTTTAAAGCAAAGCCGATTTACATTTCTTCGTCATTAATGCTACGTGAAATTTTCATAAACAGGTAAAATAATAACTAGCGAGACCTGTGGAAATTCCACAGGGCACTCATTCATATGTAATATATTGATGTTGACATTCTGTAGATGTTCAACGTAAATGGAGACGCCCTGATATTATTGTAGTTTTTTGTTAAAACTACAAAAGTGTTTATCTAAGCTAGCAGGGACGTCTGGCATAGCTCGGTCATAAAATACGCTTAAATATGATATTTTGATATATACAGATTTCGTATATATTATTATAGTCAATTTCCTATCGCTTCTTATATATTACAAAGTTATGATTTCAAATACATATGACTTGGGTGTATCAACTTGAATCGAAACCAAAACCGTTTTGGTTTTGGTTTCAATTTCTGAAAAAAAAAAAATATATATATATATATATATATATATATATATATATATATATATATATATATATATATATATATAATTATTTCCACAGCCCAAAGAATGCTGCAGCACAAAAGAGCCATGCCAGCCAACGAACCGGACGTCTAAGACTCGAGTTTTGTCCTCATTTGGGCTCATCAGTCAGACATATCCGCACCTGGGATTTGCAACCCGAGCCTCCTGGTGCGGATATGTCTGACTGATGAGCCCAAATGAGGGTGAAACTCGAGTCTTAGACTTCTGATTCATTGGCTGGCATGGCTCTTGTGTGTTGCAGCGTTCTTTGGGCTGTGGAAATAATTATATAATTTCTCCCATTCTGAAAATTATATATATATATATATATATATATATATATATATATATATATATATATATATACTAGCGGGGGTTTTGAGGTGTGTGTGGTTTTGGGTAAATCAAAACTCCGGGGGGGGGGTTAAAATTACAAAAAAAGTTTTGGTAGGTGAGTATGAGGCAGTTTTTGGGTTTGTTTACCAACTTTGACTGTTTTTTTCCCCAACATCTGTTGGGGAGGGGGAAACCAGGTCCCCATTGTCCAGATTGAATAGCAATTGTCTGATATAAGAGGAGTTTGTCCCCACATTGATCAAAGCTGATTGCTTCTGGATGCTTCCCGGTGCGATGCACGGTTTGAATTTAGTTTCACTTTATTTTTACTAAAAAGCAGGACAAACAGGGGACAGAGCGAAATAAAAGTCGACGTAAGTAAATCTAGAGACGACCCGTGTTCCCAAATCGTAGATATTATTACCTAGCAAGTATATAAATAGTTCTAAGCGATCGTAACGACCCCAGGAGCGTGTGCGAAAGAAGCCTTTGCGAGACATACAGGAAATGGTCACACACATTTTGCCTTTTATATATATAGATATAACTCGAGTTCCTTTAGTTATAGTCGAAACCAAAACGAAAACTTGGTAAAATTGTTTATAAAAAAAACAGATGACTTGAGTGCCATCAGCTATAATCGAAACTGAAACCAAAACTTATGAAGAATTCTGGGTAAAATTATTTCTTACAAGAAATGGAAGGTCATAACAATTAAACAACAGTCACTTGGAAGAAAGAAAGATGTAAGTGTGACACACAAAATAACACACATGCTATCGTATTAATATATAGATGATGATGGTGGTGGCAAATTTGTAGATTAATATAACACTATATTCATGTACCAGGACAGCAACAGATTGTCTTGCCACTAACCATGAGGATTAGGAATAGCTAGGGGGTGTTTACACTTGGCCAAAAAATCTCATATGCATAGAGAAATGATAGAATATGCTTTTATTGAGATATCATGGAGAAAAATTAATTTCTCAATGAAATAAAATACACATTTGGCCGACAATAAATTATTGGCGGTAAAACATGTGTTTTATGTCAAGCAAGAGACTACCTTGCAGATGATAAGAAAGAAGAAAGTGAAAAGAGATTCAGAAGAAGAAACAAAGAAAAAGGAAAAAGAGATTAAGAAGAAAGAGGAGATGAAATAGGAAAAATAGGAAGAAGAGATAATCTCCAAAGGACAGAGAAGGAAATGCTAATCTCAAAGAGATGGGGGTCAGAATCAGGGTTTTAATAAAAGTAGGGGTAGGCTATAGAAACAAAATTTTTCAAATAAATGCCAAAAGTGGCTTATTACCTTCATTTATATGTAAATAGATGGGAACAAGTGATTTTGTTCAAAACGGGTCAAAATTGGAGGGTCGCTGGCCCCAAACGTGATTTGACCGCGTTGACGCGTGAAAATGGCCCAAATTTCGCCCCCGAACACACTTAATCACTTATTGAAAGCCACAGGGTGCATTTTTTGACTATAAATGCATTTGTATCATTAAATCTAACATTCTCATTGGCTATCCCACAAGTATAGGGTTTTTTAGGGTATCTCAGAGTCCAAAATGGGTCAAAATTACCCCAAAATTAGCCAAAAATGGTCGGAAATCACGGATTTTCCAAAATGCACCTCCCAAGCCACACAGGGTGCAATTTTTGACCATAAATGGCTCTATATCATTAAATCTAACATTCTCACTGGCTATCCCACCTATATAGGGCTTTTCAAGGTATCTTAAGGGTCCAAAATGGGTCAAATTGAAAAAAATCACTTGTTCCCATCTATTTACATATAAATGAAGGTAATAACCCACTTTTGCCATTTATTTGAAAAATTTTGTTTCTATAGCCTACCCCTAATAAAAGACCATTATTTTGGTAGATAGAGACACGTGCTTGCTAACCATTGAAGAGTGCACTTCAGATTTGGGCTTTCATCTAAGACTGGAGATCTCCTAAAAGAGCTGAGTGGAAAAACCCTTTCATCTTCCTACGGAAAAGCTGCCTGAAAGAATTCAAGTTGAAAATCCTGCATCTTGAAGCAGTTTATTGTTAATTGAGTCTAGAAGAATCTGAGTAGTTTAACTTTTTATTTGCACAATTGTATGTGAAAATATTTTATGCAATAACTATTTTCGTTTATAAGAAAGTGATCTCTGAGTTACCATTAATTATTAATTTGCTTTGATTTCGAAATACAGTTATTTACAGTGCTGACACCACAACCAAGGCCAGACTGCATGAAAAGAACCTATATACCAGCCATTCACCAAAACACCTATGAAGAAGAACTCAACCACAGTATCTGACGACAAACGGCCAACCAACAAGTTAAAAGTATTGCCACCAGGACTTAAGGTCGTGTACATTTTGTGTGCTCTAAGCATCCGAATGGTAATTCAAGTGACTGGTGAGTGTCTGATTACGTTTGAAAGGTCCATTACTAAATGAAGATAAAAGTGTAGCCACAGGGACTTAGGGTTGGCCCCTGCGTTTCATGGTTAGAGACAATTTGGTTACATTAATTGGTTCCATGAAGAAGGATTGTGCAACCCCCACCCCAGACGTGGTTACATTAACACTTTTAGCTAAATCACTCCCCTAAAATGAGATTCTACTTTTTTTAGATAATTACAAGGCAGAAAACAAAATATATTTTAGAATTTCAAGTATGAGACGAGTTCCATTATTAAAAGCCAAGTACTTCCAAGGATGGAATACTGCTGCCATATCTGGGCAGGAGCTGCTAAAAAGAGCCTATCCTGCCTTGACAGAGTACAAAATAGACTTCGTGGCTTATTGGGGGATGCCCTTTTCTCTACCCTGCAACCTCTCTCCCACAGAAGAGACGTTGCGAGCCTATCCTTGTTTTATCGTTATTTCCATGGCAGGTGCTCGTCTGAACTCCAATCTCTGGTTCCCTCACCCACGCCAATCTTTCACGAAAAACACCCGTCTAGCTGAATCCACTGTGAAAAATTTCCCCCACTCTATATCTGTGCCTAAATCAAAACGCGGATTCCATGAACAAAGCTTCTTTCTTAGAACTGCACGCCTGTGGAACTCTGTTCCGTCTGCCTGCTTCCCACTGGACTACAACTTGGATGTCTTCAAGTCCAACGTTAACAAATTCCTAATGAACCACCCCCTTAAGTAAACACTTAATCAAATCTCCACACTAACGTAATGTACTTGCAATAACCCTTATCCCTGAGTGGCTTCCGGGCCTTGATAAGTGGTGATCACTGTGTAAAAAAAAAAATAAATAAATAAATAAATAAATTTAATGTTCTTGCATTATTTCCAGCTCATTTTAACTTTTTAGGGATATTCACTAAATTTTTATCACTAATCTAATTTTATAAAAGTCACTATGTCTCTGTCTGTCTCCATTTTTTTTTTTTTTTTCAAAGTGCATCTCCTCTCAGATGCAAGGTCACTGAGTAGCACAAGATGAGACAAATTTTTTTTTTGTATTTATTTGCTTCCTCACCAAACAAATTAGGCACAAGGCCGTTTTTAATGTGGGGTAAAAACCAGCTCCCCTAAAAGTAGGCAAAAATGGTTACCAAAAATAATAATTGTTCCAGTATAGAGGGTTTTTATTTAAATGCTGCCCACATCAGCATTATGTGGCACAAGGCCGGAAAGTGGGAACCCCGCAGGCTCCCCTAAAGGAGGGGCACTCCTGCAATTTTAAAAATTGCCTGAGTAACCCCGTCGGCATTCCCCGGTCGGGGCGCCTCAGGCAGCAAGCAATAAACTTGCCCCACCGGAAAGCCCGGTGGCAAGGCCTGGGAGGGTGGACCTCCTAGGTATTACCCAGGCGGTTCCCAGTATAGAGGGTCTCCCCTCCATTGACTGGTACAAATTATCTTAAGTGCAGCATCTGCAGAACAGATACTACACTTTGATCCCGGCCCGAAGGCCAAGAACAACAGGGTGTTTATTTGCTCCCCCACCGAGCAAATTAGGCACAAGGCCAATTTTTAATGTGAGGAGTGAAGGGGAAATGGGGACCAACTCCCCGGGGAGTAGGGGAGTTGGATAGTGACAATTGGTATGAAGGGTTTCCCCTAAATTGACCAATGTCTTATATGTGGGGTTGCCCCCACATATGGTCTTTGCTTGCAGTATCTGCCGGAACAGATGGTATTTATTTGCTCCCCCACCGAGCAAATTAGGCACAAGGCCGATTTTTAATGTGAGGAGTGAAGGGGAAATGGGGACCAACTCCCCGGGGAGTAGGGGAGTTGGATAGTGACAATTGGTATGAAGGGTTGCCCCTACATTGACCAAGGTCTTATATGTGAGGTTGCCCACACATATGGTCTTTGCTTGCAGTATCTGCCGGAACAGATGGTATTTATTTGCTCCCCCACCGAGCAAATTAGACACAAGGCCAATTTTTAATGTGAGGAGTGAAGGGAGGGGGAAGGGAAAAAGGGGACCAGCTCCCGAGAGGTGGGAAATGGGAGCTGGTTAAAGGTCAGGTATGTGGGGTTTTTATTTAAATGCTGCCCACATCAGCATTATGTGGCACAAGGCCGGAAAGTGGGAACCCCGCAGGCTCCCCTAAAGGAGGGGCACTCCTGCAATTTTAAAAATTGCCTGAGTAACCCCGTCGGCATTCCCCGGTCGGGGTGCCTCAGGCAGCAAGCAATAAACTTGCCCCACCGGAAAGCCCGGTGGCAAGGCCTGGGAGGGTGGACCTCCTAGGTATTACCCAGGCGGTTCCCAGTATAGAGGGTTTCCCCTCCATTGACTGGTACAAATTATCTTAAGTGCAGTATCTGCCGGAACAGATACTACACTTTGATCCTGGCCCGAGGGCCAAGAACATCTAAATTTGCATTTTTGTGGACCATTATTTTCTTTTTGTTTAGCAGATAAAAATAGATAGTAAGAGGTCAAAAGTGAAAAAAATTGGAAACTTGCCTGGCATAAGTCGACTATGCATAAATATATACACTTAAATGGTAATGACTAAGGCTAGACCGGTATGTTTGGGTTTCGATTCTAGCTGATGGCACCAATTCATTTTTTTGCTTGTTTTGTTTTACTTTTGAAATCACTACTATATATTGGGTACAATATAATAATCAATAGCGAATAATAGATATAAAATCTACAGAAATTAAAATATTGCAATATTTTCGATATACTGAAAAGGCATGATTGGAAAAAATTAGATTATACTTATAGATACTGAAGATAGGAACTGACCAATCAAATGGAGCCACATTCTGCTAGCAACCAATCAGAAACAAGAATTGTTCTATAAAAAAATTCAATCTTTTAGCATTCCTGCATATAATTTTTTGTGTCAACACGAGAAAAATCTTTTGTTCTTTGTCTGCAAAATTTTAAAGTTTGACACATATGCAGAACAGCTACCCACCAAAAAGTCTTCATCCTCATGACTTGTACCGAATAGCTACCGATCAGAAACTCTTTTTAAATTAAACATGGCTTTCAATTCAAGATTCATATTTAAACGTATTTCATGACCGTCACAGTTATGCTGTATCACAGGGGAAGTAATGCAAGAATAAAAAGTGTTCAGATATATGCCGGAACACCACAGAATCTAATGAACTCATTATTGTTTTGTTTTTTTTCTATGCTTGTGAAAATGTATTATTTTGTGTAAATAAAAACACTGGCAGACATTTAGGAAATTGACCTCCACCTCTAAATTCCACAATTTGAAACTTTTTTTCTTTTTTCACGTTAATCTCATCGATTACAAACTTAACTTTCAGATTGAAAAAAAAAAAAAATTGAAAAAAAAAAAAAATTATGACTTTTATCGTCATGGGATCAGTTTTCAATTCTAATATGTTCTACAAAATTGAACACGTACTTTGTGGTCTACCTTTTAGCATTTGATACAAATAATATTTCTGTTTAGTTTATATCAACTTATGTTTAATATATTATTTTTAATAATTATAGTCATACTGTAACACATTATTTTCCGTAAAATTTTGCAAAAGGTCCATTCTTGAAATGACCATTTTCTTATACAATGTAACCCGGATATAAGAGACCCGAATATAAGAGCGATTTTCTGTGGTCTCAAATTAGAGCGTGTGTTAATGCATATAAATTAAAACCTGGTATAAGAGACTCGGACATAAGAGAAACCCAGATATCAGAGAGATTTTCTCTGGTCCTGTCCTCCCCAATATGAGAGTTCGTTTTGAATGACAGTGTGATGTCGTAAATCAGCCAAACAGACCTGAGCTACAGTTCTATTGAGTCAGAAGTTTTGTGACAACAGTCACGGAAAAAAGCAACCAAGTATGCGAGGCACAAACTCGAAATACGACCGATCGGGAACGAAAAGGCAACATATGCTCAAATTTAACTGCGTTGTAATTTGCATATGTCGAATTTGAGCATATCAAAAATCCTGTGTATTTTCGAATTGGTGAGACGATTTTTGATTCCTTCAAAGTGATTTTGTGCATGTCAGTGAGAAACAGAACGACGGATTTTGTTTTTGTGCACGAAACGGTATTCGGCAGCGAGAAAACGTTAATTTCAACACTTCAAGTTTGGTTTGTTAATTTTGCCACTGAAAACCATTTGCTTGTGATCATTGCCATTAGTGATGTCGGCATCGGCATCTCAACAAAAAGCTCTGAGCTTTTCTGAACAGTTGGAGCTCATCGAGGATGTCAAGGCGAAGAAACTCAAACTGCGACCCAAAAGTACGGAATCGGTTATTCAACAGCAGCAAAAATTCTCCAAAAAAAAAAAAGACGATCTCAGATCTTGCATGCAAATAAACGGAAACACTAATCGCAAATGAAAGCGCCAATCCGTGCACAAGGACGTTAATGAAGCGCTTATACAATGGTTTACTCAAACATGTGCTCATGGAGCTACCGTCACTAATCACGTCATTAGGCAGAAAGCGTCACAACTGGCTATAAATCTTGAAGTTGATTTTGAACCGAGCAATGGCTGGATTATGTGCTGGAAACAGGCCAATAACGATTTGTTCAAAAAATTTCATGGTGAATCAACGTCAGCAGATCACAGTTTTGCCAACAAATGGGTGATAAACGTTTTGCCACAACGTTTTCATGGATATAATCCAGAAGATATTTGGAACTGTGATGAAACGGGACTTTTCTACAAAGCCATGCCATCTGGATCTTTGCGATTTGCTGGTGACGAACAGTCAAATGGAACAAAAGTTCCCAAAAACAGACTCACGATGCTTCAATTCACAAACATGGACAGCAGTAAAAAGCAAGCTGTAGCTGTTGGTAAGTCGGCAAAACCATGCTGCTTTAAAAATGTCAAAATTCTTAGGTTTTCTTACTTCACTAATCGTAAAGCCTGGACGACAAGTCAGCTGTTTACTGACGTTATGAAAATGCTTGATCAAAAAATGATTGCTCAAAATCGAAAGATTATTGTGAGACAATGCAATTTGTCATATTTACTGGCGGGTATAAATCTGTCAAGCATTAAATCGTAGCTCATGCCACCAAACACCACCAAATACCACCGCCACCGCCTCGTTCAATGTTTGGATCAAGGCATCATTTGTTCATTCAAAACATATTATCGTCGGGAAGTTGTTCGAATGCAAATCTCAGCAATCGATGCTACACCGCCAGTGCCGCTGTCCAAAGTGACCAAGCAGATCATTGTTTTGAAAATCATGCACATGATGAAACGAACACTTTTCATGGTCAAACCATCATCAATTCAAATTTGTTTTAAAAAAAGCCGACTTTGTCAATGAATCACAGGCTGAAGTGGAAGAAATACTCGACGAAAATGATCAAGTTTCTCAACCATCGAGCATTTGTCAAACAGATTTTGACGAATTTATCAGCTTCAATGACAGTACACAATGTTATGGAGAACTGATTGACACGGACATCATACGTGATATAAGATTTTGACGAAGACGATGATGCTGAAGGTGTAAATTATGAAGTTTCTGAATGTGACAAACCAGTGCCAAATTCTCTGGCTGCATTGAATGCGCTTGAAATTCTGACAGCCTACTTTGAAGCAAAAAGCATTGAACATGATTTACGGTTCATGATGTTAAAAAGATTTCTGTACACTCAAAAATGACTGACTTTTTTTAAAAAAAAGTAATTTTTGACTGAATTATTTGTGAAAACTGATTGAAAATGTATTTTTGTCTGTGTATTTTATGTCTATAACTGTTAAATAAACTTGTGTTCTGTATGTAAAAAGCGTTATATGATGTGTTCCCATACTTACCTAAACAGAATAGACCAAACTCGGATATATGAGAAACCCGGATATAAGAGAACTCTTCTTCTTCTTCTTCTTCTTCTTCTCCTTCTTCTTCCCAGGAGGGGTCGACACCTCTCTTATATCCGGTACACTAGTTGGGATTCTTTCAAACAAGACAACGTAAATGAAATAGATGATAGATAAGAGAGAGAGAGAGAGAGAGAGAGAGAGAGAGAGAGAGAGAGAGAGAGAGAGAGAGAGAAGGTGGTAGAAGAAGGGTTAGGAAAGTTCCTTTTCTAACTCCGTTTTTAGACGAGAATAATCACTGATCACACGAGAAAGTCGCAATATTTTTTGGCACTTCTGCATGTCAATGACATGGGGCGAATGTGTGCATTTTAGTTTCCCGAACAGCCGGTAAAAAAAAAAAAAAATACTAATGTGACCCTTCTAGAGTTGTCGAACTTTGGCGGGACTTAACTGCAACATTTTTACTAAAATTATATTTTAACGTATTTAACAAAAAAAAAAAAAACGCCTGGAATTATTTTTGCTTTTTTTTTTTTTTATGAAAATAAAGCATCATAGATGTTAATATATGTTACTGTGGGTGCCCTGAAAACTCGTCCCGGGAAAACCCGTACCCGGAAAACTCGTACCCAGAAAGTCGTACCCAGAAAACTCGTACCCGGAAAATTCCCCCCTTTTTACTAGGTAGGAAAACTGGTCCTATATTGAATAAATATCAATTGAAAACACGTTTTATTGCCGTTCTTGAAGGAGATGTTGTTTTTAAAAGAGTCTATGCACCCCCATAATATTTTTAAAAATTATTTTTAACTCTTGCTTAAAAAAATTAAACCTGATCACGGAGTTAGGATACGAAAAACAAAACCAAATATTTATTTTAAAAAATACTCTAGTTTTAACACCTTTTGTGTGGTGATTCTTTTCTGGGACGCCAGGACGCCGAATTTAGGAAAACTCGTCCCGGGAAAATTCGTCTCCGGAAAACTCGTCTCCGGAAAACTCAACCCCGGAAAACTCGTCCCGTTTCGCTAGGCAGGAAAACTGGTCCCGTATTGAATAAATATCGATTGAAAACACATTTTATGATCGTTCTTGAAGGAGATATTGTTTTTTAAAATAGACTATAGCCCCCCCCCCCATAATATTAAAAAAAAATATTTTTACTTGTTTAATGCTCTTTTTTTTTTTTTTTAAATAAAATTGATTTTCTAAGTGTCCGTTTTCTACCTAACTGGCTAAGTTCTTAGTGGTTTCACTTATTTTAAAGCGTTTATTGTGTTCATACAAAGTTAATTACAAATTTTTTTTGTTCTTATTTTAACGATGTTTTTTGGAGTCATAAAAACAATAAAAAAAAAACAAAACAAAAAATTAAACAACAGGGAGCGATTCGGATTCGATTCTTCGTTACTTTTTTGTTTTGGTTTTTTAATTATGATAGTTTTTTGTTGTTATGTTTTTGTTTTCTCTCATACCAAATGCACTCATACGTTATTTAAAATTATGATTTTATCAATTATCAACATTTATTGTCGCCCTGTCAAATTTTACAAAAATTAACTAATAAATTAAAAACAAAATATGGTCGACCTAGACGAGAGGATCCAAAATGGCCGACCAGGACTGAGATATGACACGTGCCGTTGTTTCCTTAATAAATTATTTCAGTTAGGAAGAAATATCTCATGTATTAATAAATGTTAAATAATAATGAAACCTTACCAAAACAAAACGAAGTAAAAAAAAAAAATATCTGACAATTCATCGGCTCTAGCTGAAATAATTTATTAAGGAAACAACGGCTCGAGCTTATACTAATAAATAGCAACTTACACACAATTCATCGGCTCTAGCTGAAATAATTTATTAAGGAAACTACGGCTCGAGCTTATACTAATAAATAGCAACTTACACACAAATAAATGTTAAATAATAATGAAACCTTACCAAAACAAAACGAAGTAAAAAAAAAAAAAAAATATCTGACAATTCATCGGCTCTAACTGAAATAATTTATTAAGGAAACAACGGCACGTGTCATATCTCAGTCCTGGTCGGCCATTTTGGATCCTCTCGTCTAGGTCGACCCAAAATATTTTTTTGGCGCAAGAGATGCCATCTCTCGTTAACTCATTTTTAATTTTTTTTAATTTTTACTTCAAAATTCTAAAATCAATCATTCAGAGAAAAAGTAATCACTAAATAAATTTATTAATCATTTTTATTGAAAACTCCGCTATCGTTTATCAAGAATCTTTTTAATTTCATTTTTTGTTGGTTGTTTTTCGCAGGGAGATATAGTTTTTGGTGCCGGGAAAACTCGTCCCGGGAAAACTCGTCTCGGGAAAACTCGTCTCCGGAAAACTCGTCTCCGGAAAACTCGTCTCCGGAAAACTCGTCCCCTTTCGCTAGGTAGGAAAACTGGTCCCTTATTGAATAAATGTCGATTGAAAACACATTTTATGATCGTTCTTGAAGGAGATATTGTTTTTTAAAATAAACTATACCCCCCCCCATAATATTTTTTAAAAATATTTTTACTTGTTTAATGTTTTTTTTGTGTTTTTAATAAAAGCGTTTATGTTCATAAACGAGACCGCATATTTTTTTTATATTAATATAAAAAGAATTTACTTATATACTGTTGTTTATAAAAGGGTAAAATCGATTTTTCTATCTCGCCGACTATGTTGTTTATTTAATTTATTTGGAATCGTTTATTTGGTAAAGAAAAAAAAAAGAGAAAACAAACAAAAAACATGTCAAAAACATTTAAATGAGCGGAGAAATAAATGGTGTAGAACCCTGCCTTAGTTCATTAGGCACAGAGCGAGATTACGCGCGTCTGCTGGGCACGATGCCAAATTGAAATCTGTTTTTTGAAACATAATATTCCCGCCACTTCTGAATCCTCCACAGCAACTGAACAACGCAATACCATTGGTCGAAATAATCGCGTGATTGGAATGATCACGCGGTTATCGCCCTTGCATTCTGAAATTTCTAACACCAGGGTCGAGTTTTCCGGAGACGAGTTTTCCGGAGACGAGTTTTCCGGAGACGAGTTTTCCTGGGACGAGTTTTCCTAAACTCATTTAATTGTGTTTTTTTTTTCCTGGAACAAAGAATTTTCAAATTTTCAAAAAGTTATTTACGGAAAAACGGTTAACTAAACTGCAGAAGCACCTATCAAGCCACATAAGTTCTATAATTGAATCCCCCTCCCGCAAAAAAAGGAACGAAAAACATAAAAATGTTTGGTACTTATGTTTTTGTAAACCGCATTAAAAATTACGTGAGACAAAAAAAAAAGGTCCCCCAATTTGTTGTACTTTTCTTTAATTGTAAGTCATTAAAAAATGTCAGTCCGTAATTTTTTCCACCCAAAAAGTGCTATAATGTGCTTTTTGAAAATGTAAAAATTCTATGTTCCAGGAAAAAAAAAACACACACACACACAAATAAATTACCCCCTCCTCCCCAACTTGGAGTGCTTTCCTTTTCTTGTTTTATTTCTTTTTCAGCTTTCATTTTAAATTTTCCATGGAAGATTGGTACGCCATGTGAGAAGGCAGTTTGCTAGGTGAAGCAAGCCGTCGTTTATGTTGCCGCGCACACGCGTAGCGTAAACAGAAGCTGTAAAATGGCGGAAGGTAGTTCGTGGGTTCAGGGGTTAATACCATGCAAACGGTAAATTTGCTCCCGGTTTGAGGATCAGATTCATTGTTAGCGACCTCGATTACCCCTAAAAAGACAAATTAGAGTGGTCGGTGTTCTGTTGTAACGTATCTGAATATTTACTGAAAAATGAGTTTTGGGCACTTCTGCATTACAAGGACGGCGCCATTGTTAGTAATAAAACAATAGCAACATTGTTTTTTTGTTTTTTTTCTGAAACATTTTTTGAATTAAAGTAAAATTAGATTTTTTGGTAAATTTTTACGATGTGCCGCAGCGTATTATAAACACCTCAACCTCTCCATGTTAAGAAGGACTTTCGGAATAAACACCCCCCCACCCCACCTCGAAAACCGTTCTTAACATTGGGGAAGTTGGGGGGGTATTCCGAAAGCCGTCCTCAACATGGGGTGGTTGGGGGTGTTTATAATACGCTGAGGCAGGTCGTAAAAAATACCGATTTTTCCCCCCCAAAACAATTTAAAAATTTAAATAAACGTTTTTCGAATTAAAGCAACATTTTTTCCCCCGGTACATTTTTGGAATTAAAGTAAAATTGTAACTGTAACAAAATAGTTTCATCATCATCATCATCATCATCATCATCATCATCATCATCATCATCATCATCATCATCATATTATTATTATTATTATTGTTGTTGTTGTTATTATTATTATCATTATTGTTATTATTATTATTGTTATTGTTATTGTTATTGTTATTATTGTTATTATTATTATTATTATTATTATTGTTGTTATTATTATTATTATTATTATTATTATTATTGTTATTATTATTATTATTGTTATTGTTATTATTGTTATTATTATTATTATTATTATTATTATTATTGTTATTATTATTATTGTTGTTATTATTATTATTATTATTATTGTTATTATTATTATTATTATTATTATTGTTATTGTTATTATTGTTATTGTTATTATTATTATTATTATTGTTATTATTATTCTTCTTCTTCTTCTTATTATTATTATTGGCTCACATGGAGCTTTCACACAGGTCATCAAAGATCTGATTGAAAAACCTGTAGTGTTCCCTGGAAGCTGAGTGGCAACAAGTCTCCCCCAGACGTCCAGCACTCTCTACCTCCTTCGATAGCATTTGCAAATAAATTTGCATTATCACAACAGCCACTCACGATTGATTTCTCGCTGGCATCGGCAATTGATCTATACTGGAATTTGAGTGGCACTAAGCCTCCCCAAGGTCTCAGTGCTCTTTGCGATTCTCCAGCGGAGGTCTGGTCAGTGCTCTCTCCTCGATCTTTCCACCCTTCTTGACTCTTCTCAGCTTTTTGGCATCACACTTTTTTTTTGGGGGGGGGGGGGGTAACGTGATTGCAATGTAGAACTTGTTGATATGCAAGCTTCAGTGTTCTTCATTCCCTGTAATGCTTCTTCCTGTTTCGTCTCTGCAGCAGTTAGTCTGGCTCACGCATGTGGTTCATGTGCATTATTCTCCACATTCAACGGTTTTCCCTAATATTTCAGCCGTTTTTATTATCGTTAATCGTATCTTTGCAGCCATTCCTCTGATTCCAATTTCTCAAATTTTTTTTTCAAAGTTTTTCGGAATTGTTCCTAGCGCTCCTACTATTATAGGTATTATTTTTATTTTCTTAATCATCTAAATCTCTTAACTCTCTGTCTGGCTCAGTGTATTTGCTCCATTTCCCCTTTTCTTTCATACTCACCCTGTGGTCAGCTGGGACAGCAATATCTACAATTTGACAGGATTTTTCTTTCTTATTAATTATTATAATATCTGGTCTTCTTGCTTGGGTTTGTCCGTCTGTATGTCTTGTACCATTTATCTGTACATTCAAAATGCAGTTGTTTGCATAATTCCTAGTGTGCTGCCTTCCCCGTTGGTCGTGCCTGTTTTTGTATTCCTTTTGGGCAATTTTGCTGCATTCACTTACTATATGGTTTATTGTTTCGTCTCTTTGTCCACAGAGTCTGCATTTGCTGTTTTCTTGTGTTTTATTGATCTTTGCTTTGATATGGTTGGTTCTTATCGAATTATCTTGTGCTGCAGTTATTAAGGATTCAGTTTCTCGGTTTACATGTCCTTTTCACATCCATGTCCAAGTGTTTTCATTATTCTCATCTTTTGTCATTCTTATGAATCTTCCATGGAGTTGTTTCGCTTCTCGTTTTTCTTTTCTTGTTTTGTCATTTGTCTCTGTTTTGTTTTTGTTTTTTATTTTTTCTGTGTCTCTCGCTGCCATGATTATCATTTCAGTATTTTGTATTATGTATTTTTCTAGTTCTTTTTTTGTCTCCTTAACACAGTCTTCTATGCAGACCAGTCCTCTCCCGCCGTCTTTCCCTTTCACATAGAGTCTGTCAATTCATCCTTTGGGTGTAGTGCATTGTGCATGGTCATGAGTTTCCTGGTCTTCTGATCGAACTGTCTCAATTCTTCTTTTGTCCATCCTATAGACGGTCCAGAGTATCTTACTAGTAATAATTATACCTTTTATTAGGTTTCTGCTATATAATTTCCTCTCCAGGAGTTTTCTTCTTCTCCTGAAGTATTCCTTTCCAATTCTGTTTCATTTCTGTTGCTTTAATGGTGTCTGCTTGCAGAATTTCCAAGCATTTATAGTCATCTTGTTGCCCTAGTGCCCTCATCTCCATTTGATTGGGTAGTTCTACTTTGGATTTAACGGACTGAGCATATAGCTCTCTTGCATTTTTTATTACTCTTTTACAGTGGTTGCTGGCAGTCCTGAAAGTAGCTTTAGTCTCAGTACATCTATTACGTTGGTAGCTATGAGAAAAGTGATTCTGTGCACAATGGCAGCAGCACATTCTGGGGAGAACCATGGCTGGCTGTTAGGTTTTTGTTGGAATTTTTTTGGATGGTATGAATCGGTCTATGCCTACAATTAACCATTCGGTCAGGTCTGATACTATAGAGGACACATCCTTTTTAAACATGGAATGCAGAGGTAGATCAGATATGAATGTATGGAAGCTATCCCAATCAGCCATAGAGTATTGATATACAGTACGGTGGAGAGGTACATCTGAAGACTTATTACATTTCATTTTTATCTTAACTGATACAACGGAGTGGTCAGAAGATCCCAGGGGAGATAGAATGGAACATGAACATAGCTCAGGGGAAGTTGTGAGAGAAAGTTTTAGAAGGCTTGCATACTGACCAGTTGTATCGGGCACACGGATGGGTTCGTGAACAATCTGAGTGAGGTCATAGGCAATGGTAAAATCATGACAGAACCTCCCCTCGTCATCTGTCTTATTTGAGTGGGTCAGCCATTCCACATTATGGACATTGAAGTCACCGCAAATGTGAATGTTAGCCGAAGGATGAGCAGACAGGATGTGGTCAACTTTCTCAGATATACTCTTAAAGATAGTAACCCCACTGTTGTGGGGGCGATAGAGGGCAAATATAAATGTGGTGGTGTAAGCAAGTGCAACTTGGAAGCACATATAAAGTAAATTAGGGTCCTCTCTGGAGATATCCCTACCACACGGAAAGCCATCTCCTGCAATTGGGTTTCAACCTCTGGAAGGTTGAAACGTAGATCCCTTATTGATTGAGATTGTCGGACTGACTTCCTCATCTTGGTTGTTATTGTCACAACGTTTCGGCCGTTTTGCCCTCCGGCCTTCGTCAGGTGTTTTGTATCGAACTGGGGAACCGTTTGTTAGGAGTCTCGAACCCAACCCTTTATTATTATTACGGGGGTACCGTGTTCGGACTCCAGCTAGGCTTTGGGACATAGTTACTGATTCTCTGTTTTCAATGTTACTTTTTTCACTGCCTTCGTTCAGGATTGAACTCAGCACCTTTGGGTAACTGTAAACTTTGATACAACGTCTAGGACCACTCGGCCATATGTCACTAGGTGGGCAAAACGGCCGAAACATTGTGACAATAACAACCAAGATGAGGAAGTCAGTCCGACAATCTCAATCAATGAAAACACCTCATCTCAAAAATACGGACAATTAGTAGATCCCTTATGTTGGAGAAGGCGACATGGTAGTAGGGGTCTACGTTGGAGGATGAGGTTCTAGGTTTATTCGTGTTTTTAAAAAAGTCTTCGCCTGAGCTTCAATCTATGGTACCCTCTCGGCAAACTTTCACAAGAAACACTCGTCTAGCTGAAAACACTATCAATAATTCCCCCACTCTTTATCTGTGCCTGGACCTAAACGTAAATTCCATGAACAAAGCTTCTTTGTTAGAACTGCACGCCTGTGGAATTGTCTTCCGTTTTCCTGTTTTCCAGCTGACTACAATCTGATTGTCTTCAAGTCCAACGTAAACAAGTTCTTGATGAGCCGTTCCACTTAGGTTAACAAATTTACCGAATTTCTATTACTAATAATTGCTATATTTTTCAATTGACTACTGTACACTCTTAACCCTTATCCTCAAGTGGTCTCTGGGCCTTGATAACTGGTGATGACTATGTAAAAAAAAAAAAAATTTCAATCAGTCTAATTCATATTTAAAAGTTTTTTTTTTCCTTTTTTTTTTTTTTTGCAAAAAGTTTCCAATCGTCCATGTACATCAGGTGGTTCATTTTTTCCTCTGTATTAGAAAACTTGTATCCAGTTTGGCACTTTCTCAGAATGCTGTTCAGGGGCATCATGACTATGATGAACAGTAATGATGATAGGGAGTCTCCTTGGAAGATGCCTCTTTGTATGTTAATTTCTGTTATGTGTTGTCCATCAGCTGTCAATTCCAGTCTCCATGTTTTCATTGCATTTTTTATTATATTGATGATCGCGCTTGGTATTTTATACATTTTTAAGCATTCTATTATCTATGCTTGGGAGACCCTGTCTTACGCTTTCTTGTAGTCGATCCATGCCATGGCTAAATTTTTTCTGCTTTTTTTACCTCCTTTAGGATGTTTTGATCTATATATAGCAGATCATGTGTTCCGCTTTTTCCTTTTTGGCATTCTTTCCTTGGGAAGGAGTCCACGATTATTCAGGGAGTGGTAGATTTGTTCCCTCAGTTGTGCTGTCAGTATTTTCCACATAGTGGGTAAGCACGTGATTGGCCTATTGGAGACGGTTCCTTTCTCTGTGTCCTTCTGTAGCAGTGTGGTTCTACTTTTTGTCATCCAGTCTGGCACGCTTGCTTCCTGTATACAACTTCTCAGTTTTTGGGCTAGCCTTTCATGTAAGGTTGTGAATATTTTGAACCAGTATGCATGTATCCTGCCGTGTCCTGGTGCTCTCCAGTTTGCCATTTTTCCTATGATTTTCTTTAGGGTTTCCTTGCTGATTTCATTCACTGTCCCTTCTTCGATTTGTTGTAACTCTTCTTTCATGTCTTTCAGCTATTCGGCATTTCTATTGCGATCTCATCGTTCTTCCCATATTTTACTCCAATCGAGTTTTGTTTCTGTCGGGTTTGGTTGTTCTGTTTTTGTTTTTCCTCCGTTCACATTTTGGTAGAATTGGCTTTCATTAGTTTCAAATGTTCTGTTTTGGTTTGCATTGTTCAGATTTATATCTATATCATCTCAATCTCGCTTCTTTTGCTTTTATTTTTTGGTCCAGTTCTTCATGTTTCTTGTTTAGCCTCTCCCTGCCAGTCACATTTCCAATATTCCATCTTCTCCATATTGCTTCCTTCCTGTTGATCATTTTGGCTTCTTTTTTATGTTTGTGTATTTGAGTTTCTAGTCTAATTTCCCATCCAGGTGTTGTCGGTCCACTTTTCCCCGGTTGTTTTTCTGATTTAAAATTCATACTTATCATTTTGGCGCCCGCGTAAATTAAGTTGTTTAAGTCTGTGAGTGTATCTGTTGGGATGTGTAGTAGGAGCTTGTTAACCTTCTCCGTTTCCATTTTTAATTTCTTCTGCTTTTGGTTCCTTTACGATGAGAGCTTTGTTTTTTTCCTCGTTCATGAACTGTATTATTTTATTTATTTCGTCTGCTTCATTCTCTATTAGTTCCGATTCATTGTTCTCACATTTGCAGAGTTCGGTCTCCGTAGGTCCTACATCTGTCGTGTTTTTACTTGTGGGGCTTCAACTTGTGGGGTTTCTCTACGTACAGTTCCATTGGGGGATGCTTCTTGTTTAATTTCATTTATTTTTTGCTGTATTTCTGTTAGTTATTATTTTTATTATTATTATTATTATTATTATTATTATTATTATTATTATTATTATTATTTTGTGGCATGTGCTCCTTGACCGAGTAGAGCCACCTGGCGACAGTGTCGTACATACAATGCAGAAGTACCTGAAAAGTGGTAAAAAAATAAATATACAACAAATAACTGTTACCAAAGGCAATATAAGTTACTCTTCTACCTACCCAGATAAGTTTTTAAAGAATGGCATCTGAAAAGTCTCAAAATTCAAAAATGAAACAAAATACTGGTAGAACAGTGCATATTCGCACAACTGGTAACATTTATTGGATGGGTTTCTACCAGTGTTTTGTTTAATTTTAAATTTCTGAGGGATTATCGGGAATCACCAGATGACCATCAAAGATCAGCCATTTTGTTGTTGTTGTTCTAACTTAAAACTCGACACTACTTGCATTTCAAAGTAAATAAACGCATTAAAATAAGTTAAAATATACACAAAATAAAAGTTATCCGTGGAAATAGATTAGTACGCGTCACAGAATGAAGATGTCATATTCGAAAAATCACGTCAATTTATCAATTAGTTGGGTTTTTTTGTTTTTTTTTTAACTAATAAAATAAAAATTTTATTTATTTATTTTAGCAGTAATGTTACTAAATAAGGTCTGTGCGTGATATGAGAAAATACGTTTGTGCAAGGAAATAATTAAAACAACTTTTATCTTTAAGTTATTTTTATTTTATTTATTTATTTATTTATTTATTTTGTGTGTTGCTTAAAAATGGAAAATAATTTATGTAGAATAAATGCACGGAATGCAACAAAAGATTTCGCCGAATTTATTTGTGCCCATTTGGTTCGTTCCGTTTCATTCGATCTTGGTTTTTGATCGCAAGGTCAAGGCTGCTTCTTGCTTTACGAAATTGCGGGTGCCAGCCATCTTCATTATTGCTCATTCAATGTTTGCACATTTTAAGCGTGCATTTCCCGTTTTAAATCGGTAAAATAAATAAACGTTTTTACTTGAAATCACTCCTCATGCAATAAGAAACATTTTTAATGCTTGCACACTTATTTTCTCAAATCCACCCCCAAATCCTATTTAGTGACATTACCTTTTTAGCGATTTTAATACTAAACGTGTTCATTATAAGGGTGATTTTTATCTCAATAGTTCGAATTGAGTTGTCTTCTTATTTATGCTGAATCAAAACATGCCCGACCTACGTCTCATTTTGTCATAAAATTTTATTTTCATAGTTAAAAAAAACAAAAAACTACTTGATCAATTTACGTGATTTTTGGAGTATGACATCTTCGTTAGGTGACGATTTCGTACATCATAAAGATTTTTCTGTGTGCGTGTGTGTGTGTGTGTGTGTGTGTGTGTGTGTGTGTGTCTTTAAATAAGTGTAATTCTAAATAAACAGCTTTTAAAAATATTTTTAATTATATTTTTTGGGGGGAGGGGGGTCGCTGCGTTTAAACTAAATATCCGCCAAGAACGACCTAAAAATCTATTCTCAATTTATATTTATTCCATGGTTGTCTAATTTTTCTGCCTTGCCAAAATCGTCTATTTTTCTCGGGCACCAAATTATTTTTAAAATATTTCAACCTAGAAAATAAATAAATAAATAAATAATATATTTTAATTGTGCGAGGGAAAAAACGGCAAAAAAAAAAATACGCGCGCTTTTTATGTTGTTCTTGAAACTGATTTCTGAAATCAATTTCAAAAATCTAACTGAATTTTTCGAGGAAGATGAATAACGAATTTCGAAAAGAAGGAATGAATTCCTGCAATTGTTCGAAAAGATGTGAAAAAGAAAACGATCCCACATCAGGAAATAGAAAAAGAGACGTTTTAGTTCCCGTTCAATTCGCGGCATTTCTTTGCAGTTCAAACCAATTCGATAAATTTGAGAATTGGTACCGCGACCTTTCCGTTTTTTCTCCTTCTCTTCTTGACGAGTTAAAGAAAAATGAGGAATTTTGTCTTTGCGTCGCACGTTTAAGGTTTTCTCAGAAGAAATATGAGGAAGTTATCGAAATGTTGAAAGTAAGTATGAAATTCATTTTTTTTTATTTATTATTTAGAATCACTACGGCTTAAGTATTTTATCCCGGGCCTCCAAAATCAACAAAGATTAGACCATTCCCGTAATGATCCGGCTCCTGTTTATTTTGCGGTGGAGGATAAGCTCTGTGCAGTTCTAGGAGGTCCATCCTCCCAAGCTTTGCCATCTCTTTGAGAAAGGGCTAGTTTTTGCTAAACACCTGAGGTGCCCTCACCGGGGGATGCCGACGATTACTTTCGATTAAATTGGCGCATGCGTAATTAAAAAAAATTAAAATGAAACGAAATTTAAATTTTTGTTCCATTTTCAAGATAACTCCAAAACGGAGCGGAGCGCTTCTTCGACAAGGTTTACCTTTTTTTTTTTTTTTTTTTAATAAAACATTTTTTTTTTTAACTAATTACACGACGCTTTTATTTCGTTTCATCACTCACTGTTAGCAATTCAGTTTTTAATGAGTGTGCTGGTTTCGTATTTCGTTTCAATTTAACTCAACTTCCATTTTTACATGTAACTCGAAATCAGGCGGCCATCTTGTTTCTTCGACGCGATCTTTAGACTTTACCGTTTTATCACTCAGGTGCCTCTGTTCTGAGTTCGTGACCTCTTGAACTATACTCATAATTTTTTTTTTTTAATCTCATAAAAATCTTTTTTAATGGACATTTTGATGCTTATTTGCACTTAATCGGCAATTAGAGTCAGTAAAAATATTTCAGAAAAGGTTCAAATTCAAGCAAAAAATTGAATACAAACTTTATTTCTGTAAAAAAAAAAAATTTAAAAAAAGTTTATACGGGATGGGACTGTTTTATGCAACAAATAAGACGTCCAAGAATGTTATCATTTTTATGCATTTTTCGTCATACAAACTCGATTATGTAAGAGATGGCCAGGGGCGCTTTAGGAGTCTTAGAAATCGCCATTAAAAAAGGAGTGATAAATTAGACTCGCTATCTTTCGAAGCTTATAACAATATGAATAATGTAATTTAAACCCTCATTTTTTTTTCAATAAAAGGAGCAAAGACTAAACTTTAAAATTTTTTTTAAATCGGTTTTCTTTTAAAAAGAGTTCACAAAATTCAACGAATTTTAACTTTATCTAAATATAATAAATATATAAATTCAAAAAAATCACTTACCTATATAAAATACTAATCAATGGATGCTTCCATTCTTCATTTATGAGAATTTGTCCATGTTTATATTTTATATTCCATGTATTTTTTAAATAAAAGCATTTTTTTTAAACAACCATTTGAAAAGACCGCCATTACGTAAGAATTAACCGGTGTTAGGAAGCCAGTGTTTCTCTTGCCTTTCTTCCTGTTTTGAAATATGGATAGATAAAAGGGCTATGAAACGGGAAAACAACACATACGCGTGAGCCTTGTGCATGAAAAAATATAGATCACCGTAGTTGAAAATGATCACATTTTACTTATCAGTTTTTGCCTTTAAAAAAAAAAACACTTGACGAATTTTCGATTTTTTTTTCCTTCTCTCAAAGAAATTTTTTTTTTTTTTTTTTACATCGGCGTCACCACTTATCAAGGCCGAGTGGCCACTGAAGGATAAGGGTTAAAGAGTGTACAGTTGTCAAACGGACAACATAGTAATTGATAGTAATGGAAGTTCGGTAAATTTGTTAAGTTAAGTGGAACGGCTCATCAGAAACTTGTTCACGTTGGACTTGGAAACCATATTATAGACAGCTGGAAAGCAGGAAAACGGAAGACAATTTCACAGGTGTGCAGTTCTAAGAAAGAAGCTTTGATCATGGAATCTACATTTAGGTTTAGGCACCGATAAAGAGTGGGGAAATTATTGATAGTGTTTTCAGCTAGACGAGTGTTTCTTGTGAAAGTTTGGTGAGGGGGGACCATAGATTGAAGCTCAGTCAAACACTTTCCATGAAAATAACGATAAAGCAGAGACAAACTCGCAACATCTCTTCTGTGAGATAGAGGCTGCAGCGAAGAGAAAAGGACATCTCCCACAAGGCCACAAAGTCTATTTTGAACCCTATCAAGGCAGGACAAGTCCTTTCTAGCAGCTCCTGCCCATATGTGGCAACAGTATTCCATCCTTGGACATACCTGGCTCTTATATAGATAGAATTGCATCAGCAGTGAGATATCTACTGGATCGATAGAAGGATCCGACCATTTTTCCAGCGGCCTTGGAAACAGATTTGATGTACGTATTCCATTTAAGATCAGGAGTAATGGTCAAGCCCAGAAGCTTGTCAAAACTTGAGGCCACCCCAAGACAAGAGCCATTCATTTTAATTGATGCCAGATGGGGATCAGAACGTTGATGATATAAAGATAGAAGCTTGGTTTTAGATGCATTAAAAGTAACCAGCCACTCCTTTCCCCATTGTACAATGTGATCAAGATCAGAGGAGAGAGAATCAGAGAGAACTTGGTCGTTTACTGTCTTAGATGTGCTACCATAGATGATAGTGTCATCAGCAAATATGTCTACAAATGATGTAAGGATGTGATTTGGAAGATCATTAATGTAGATCAGGAAAAGAGTTGGGCCCAGGATGGACCCCTGAGGGTCTCCAGCATTAATACTGTGAGCTTCTGATTTTTGCCCATCAACTGCTACTCTTATGAATCTATCAGAAATGATTTAATAATTGAGAAGACATTTCCAGCAATACCATAGCTGGAGATCTTGTGAAGTAAACCTTTATGCCATACCCTATCAAAGGCCTTTGATATGTCAAGAGCAATTGCCCTAGAAAGATTGCCTCTGTCGAGAGATTCACTAATCCTATGAGATATAAATGTAAGCACACCTGCTGTAGATCTAGCAGAACGGAAACCATATCATGTGTCACTAAGAAGGTTATTTTTGCTGAGATGGTTGATTACTTCTCTATTTAACACAGATTCCAGCAACTTACTCATGATGCACAGGAGACTTATTGGCCTGTACTGAGAGGGAGATGAGCGATAACCTGAATTCTTAAATACAGGGCATACTGATGAGATTTTCCATGGTGATGGGAAGCAATTCTCCTTAAGACAATGTTTAAACAGTTTTGTAAGTATGGGCGCTAGTTCAGGTTGAAGTTTTTTGAGTACTATAATTGGAATACCGTCAGGGCCGGTTGCTTTACTGGAGTCAAAATTTTTGATTAGCTTGGCAACATCACGTACAGATATTTGTATATCACATAGCGTATTTTCTGATACAGGAGGAAATATTGGGGGTTGGCGGCCTTGGTCGCAAAGGGTAGAATTAGCTGCAAAGTTCTTGGCAAAGAGTTTGGCTTTATCTGATGCTGACGAGATTACCTCAGATCTATTGATGATAGTTGGATAGAGCACACGCTTCTGTTCAGGATTCTGTTTGCTATTTGCCAAAACTGATGGGAACCAAACTGCTGCTCAGCTCCTTTGGACTTGACGGACTGAGCATACAACTCTCTTGCATTCTTTATTACTTTCTTACAATGGTTACTGGCAGTCCTGAAAGCGCCTTTAGTTTCCATACATCTATTATGTTGGAAGCAGTGGAAAAAGTTATTTCTGTGCGCAATAGCAGCAGCACATTCTGGAGAAAACCATGGCTGGCTGTTAGGTTTTTGTTGGAACTTTTTCAAGGGTATGAAACGGTCTATACCTACAATTAACCATTCTTCCGTCAGGTTTGATACTATAGAGGACACATCCTTTTTAAACATGGAATGCAGAGGTAGATCCGATATAAATGTACGGAAGCTATCCCAGTCAGGCATAGTGTATCGATATACTGTACGATGGAGAGGTACGTCTGAGGACTTAATATATTTTATTTATTCTTTATGGAGTGAATTTTTTTTTTTAATATCTAAAAAAAAGTTGAATGAAATAGAAAAAATTGTCATAATTGTACGAAATTTTCTGGACATTATAACAAGATTATAAGGTTTCACTTAAAAAAAAATTCAACGTGGTTTTTTAAAAAAAAGTTTTTAAACTTTGGACTTTATAGGTAAATTTGAAAATAACTATTCTTTTTTTGTTTTTGTTTTAAATTAGCTTATCTTATTTATTGGTCTTTTATCTTCAATTTGTGATATATAAATTTGAAGTGAGAAAATTAATTATTTTCATTTGAATAAACATTTTAAAATGGGGGAGGGGGTAAATTTAAAAAAAAAACGCTTGTCTGCAATATTATATTTGGTTTATTGAAAAAAGCATAAAATTTCACATTGAACCTGAAAATATAATAAAAATTGAACCATTAGAAAAATTTTAATAGATTTTTAAAGTTTAAAAATTGAAAAAAATTGAACTCGTAAAATTAAATTGATTTCACTACGTAAAAAAATGGCAGCATGGACGCATGCAGGTACTTTGTAAACACTATTTTTTTAAAAATAAAACATAATATTTCTATTATTTTTTAAACAACTTTAGTAGTTTATTTTGGAAGTATATTCCATAAAGAAAATAAACAACCCACTTTAAAAAGAGAAATTACAAGTTTTTTTTGACACCCCTAACACAAAACTGAATAAAATATATTCAGTTTTGTGTTAGGAGTGTCAAAAATCAAAAAAAAATTCTGACACACCTAGAGGTGCTTAGTCAGTTTCATTATGTAATTTTGTGGGAATTTTTTGAAGATCTGCAAAACTATACATTTTTGGTAAGGTTATTGTCTAAGGAATCAGAAAATCAATGTTTGCATTTGCTCAGATGTGTATACGGCGGCCATATTGGAATTTACAAAATGGCAGCCATAAAATGTACGTTTTGCAATATTTCGGCCTCTAAATAAGCTGGAACACTAATTTTAACTGCTAAATCTACATTTTCAGTGTCAAGGAATCCAATGGTCCAGGTTATCATTCCATCTTTTGTAACCTCCCACTTAAAATACATAATCCACCATATGGGTAAAAACTTAACAGCCCAAGCAGTCAGATACGAAATCAGAGTTATTTTTATGGAGATGTCTTTTAACTGTAAATTTTGGATGTTTGTGTAACCATCTTAAACATTATGACATGTTTGATCATAGTCTATGCATCATCATCATCATCATCTGCATCATCACTTTCATGCATGACAGCTAGGGAATCTTCATCGTTCTGGCACTGACTGCTGCACTGAAACATGTCAGTACAGGCTAAGTCCTTAGCCCTGCAGGAACATCTGCCAGAAGAACAATCAGATTTACATTTGCATTGGACCGTCTCAAGGATGGCATTAGGGGCTGGGAGAAGTTCTGTGGTCATTGGTTTCAGCATGCCATCCAATTGCTCGAAGAACCCATTTTGCAGAGGATCCAGCTGTGGAATCTGCAGAGTGATTGCTGCTTGTGCCCATGCCCTTGCTTGAACATGGACTCTCAAAATGTGCTGCTTCAGCTCCGGGTGTTGGAGGGAGTCTGTCACTTTCTGCCATATGCTTACAGAAGATATGCCATCGCAGTTCAGGGATTGTCTTGATGTTGGTACCTTTGGGGGAGTTAAATGCACATACGACAGCATTCCTCCTGTAACTTCTGCTTCATCCATAAGTATTGACAACATCTTCATCTGCTTTGTGGTAGATCTGCATCTGGGTTGCCTTACCTACACGGAAGAACTTCCCTGTGTTGTCAGCCCCAGTGAACGCATGAAAGCCTGGTAAAGCCTTTGCTCTTTCTTCACCTAGAACTCGCCACAGTGGTTCAATTTGCACAACATGTTTTTCAGCAATGGATCATAGTTTCTGTGACTAGCACTAAACATCCGTATCTAAGGGAGAAAAATACCAACTGTGCATCATGTGGTTTTGGCTGTGAAGCCAGCACAGTCTGGTGGATCAGCAATGTGTCTGTTTCCCC
The DNA here is from genome assembly GCF_053919585.1 of Euprymna scolopes. NCBI lineage: Eukaryota > Metazoa > Mollusca > Cephalopoda > Sepiida > Sepiolidae > Euprymna > Euprymna scolopes. The sequence goes on from NC_136513.1 coordinate 90,980,441, forward strand.
GTGGTTATTTATTTCAAAGACCAGGTTTTTGTTGCTCCTTGTGTATCCAGAAGCAGATGTGATAATTCTTGGATGATCCCCGGTTGTACTTTAGAGTTTGGGCAGCCAGATAGTCAGTCAGATCCGCTTTCGTCTTTTCATAGGAGAGGAACATGCTCATTGGGATGTGTTTGATGTTAGTGTCATCTCTGACTTGATACTGAATAGAAGCTTTTCCTTGTCTTCGTTTATCTCTGGTTGCACTCTTCAGAGAATCTGCCCTGCATGTGTCAAAAATGAGAATGATTTCATCATAATCTCATGTTAGTTGCATCAGTATGTCATTGAAGCAGCCACTCAGATCTTTGACTGCCACTATTGTCGTTGGTTTCTTGCTCAGCTTCTGCACAAGCACCATGTCATCCACCAGTGCTATCTTCCGACTTGGCTGATCAGTAGATGTGGGCTGCATAAATTCTGTATTCATTGCATCTTGGTAGGTAGAACTTTCAACAAAGTGACTGGTCTTCGTAGATGAATTCTTAGACTTGTCGTGGCATGACAGAATTGTTCCATTAGGAGCAAACAGTGCCCTTGATGTTAGAGTGAATTCATGGTTTCCTATGGTCTCTTCCTGATTGATATCTCAGCTTGACCTGGCAAGTACCATCAGCCTTGCAAGTACCATCAGCCTTGCAAACAGGTCCTTGGTCTCCTTCAGATCGACAGTATTGTTTCTAAGTTTCACTGTAATCTTCTTATTCCCAGAAAGGAACATCTTGTTGTTCTCTTTCTTCACAGGGGTTCAGAGGCTGACATCTCCATTGATCCGCTTTGACACGTAATCCTTATACAACTTCTGTCTAGTGACGTCAACATTCAAGATGTGTGGTACATACTCATCTGGGATGTAAGTATTAATGATAACATTGAACAGCTTGTCCTCTTTAGTCATAAAGGGGTTTCTACGGCTGAGTATGGCTTCCTTGATCTTGTCGACACTTGACTACAGTTGATCCAAGCTCATGATGCTCTGTGATTCTATCAGCTTTCATGTCAAACTGACTCTTGAATTCTTTTGACAGACGTGAAAGTTCTGGTGTGACCAGGAAAAATCTCTGTCTGGCATTGGCATTGTTGGAGATGCCTATGATGCCAGAGCTTGTTCAGGTGTTCACATGCATGGTCTTCCCCAACAGACACAAAAGGAATGACACTTTTCATGACTGATATATTGTCTGCTTGTAGTTCCTTCCATGTCTGAGGGTGATTGGTCCTCAAGTCATGCATATCTGCGATGTATCTTATACTTGATGCGGTCCATGGCAAAAAACAGCTTGCTTACTGCTTCTCCAACTTGCAGATCGAGTTCCAGGTTAGCATTTCGAGTTGCTGCTACAAAGAACGGAATTGCTTGAACCCAATCTAGGTACCTCAGCATGGCCTTCAACATCGCAGTTCTTTCCATTTTTGGAATGCTGTGATAACCTCAGTAGTGGTCAAGGCTTCCAGGAGAGTGCTGTTTGCTTGCTTCACGGATTTAATCTTCATGTCTTTACCCTCAGAGCACACAGTTTCTATTCCTTCTGTTGTCATCAAGCACACATCTTTCAGTTGCGGGTTGTTCTTGAAGAGCACATCCAGAGCCATTTCATAGAGTGCTATATATGAGTAGATATGGGCAAGGAGAGCTCGCTTGTAGTGTGTGCATTTCAGGATTTGCCTTGTCGTTGCAGGACCATACATATCTGCTTCCACCGAGGCATCATCTATGCCTGAGTTCTCCATAGTGGCACCAAGCGCTGTGAGGGCAGCCATAATGACATGCAGCTCACCCAGTCTGGGAACAACAATTTGTTTCAAGTCAGGTCTGGCATCTAGGAGCTGCACAACCTTCTCATATAAAGCCATATCAAAGGTAATGACCATGGGGTGATCTTCCCCAACTGCCAACTTCCTCAGCTGATTTGCTTGTACGATCACAGTCAGCAGAGTTGACCACTCATGTGAAACCTCTGGGAATAGTGGCAAGACTCCAACCTGTGTCAAGGGAAGGCTTTCAGACAGCAATGAGTTGTATCCTGGCAAGCCTTGAATCTGGCTGGAAGTTTCTCGGGGTTTCATTCTGGATAAAGCAGATGCAGCAACCCATCTAAGCTGTGTCAGCTGAAAGGGTTCTGAGATCCCCTGGCTGATGGCAAACTGATATGACCTCTTGGTATGCTGTAGTTTTGGCTTGTCACAGTGAAACATGTCTACATGGTAGGGTTTGACTGATCGACTCTTTGCATCATCTATGATTAAAGGTTCTGCAACAGTTTCTTTAGAAGGATCAACTTTCTGGTACACTGATATGATGGTTCCATGGGTGCTTTCTTTCCCATTCAGGAGTATCCTCTGCAAAATCTGTGTCATCTACTGCGAAAAACACAAATTCTTCAGGAATGGTAGTATATAGAGTCCTTGTTATGTTCTGGTGTTTTCTACAACAGAATTTGCCAGAGCAGTTTCCATGAGAAACTACAGTCATGTGAAACAGCGCAGCCAAGTGCAAGAGAAGATCCATCAGCTTCTTGCTGCGTGTGTCATGGTGGACAGCCAGTGCCAGTCCTAGAACCTGAAGGTTCCCTCGTGTATGGATTCACTACTTGCTTGTAATTCCAGTAAAAACCTAACAGCCAGCCGTGGTTCTCTCCAGAATGTGCTGCTGCCATTGCACACAGAAATCACTTTTTCCATTGCTTCCGATGTAATAGATGTACTAAGCTGCTTTCAGGACTGCCAGCAACCACTGTAAAAAAGTAATATAAAACACAAGAGTTGTATGCTCAGGCCGTCAAGTCCAAAGTAGCTGAGCAGTGGCTTGGTTCCCACCAGTTTTGGCAAATAGCGAACAGGATCCTGGACAGAAGCATGTGCTCTATCCCAACTATCATTAATGGACCGTAGGTAATATCGTCAGTATCAGACAAAGCCAAACTCTTTTTCAAGAACTTTGCAGCTAATTCTGTCCCATGCGATCAAGGACGCCAACCCCCAGTATTTCCTCCTGTATCAGAAAAAACTGTGACATACAAATATCTATGCGTGATGTTGCCAAGCTAATCAAAAAACCTTAATTCCAATAAGGCAACTGGCCTTGACGACATTCCTATTATAGTGCTCAAAAAGCTTCAACCAGAACTAGCTCCCATACTTACAAAGCTGTTTAAGCATTGTTTTAAGGAGAATTGCTTCCCAACACCCTGAAAAACCTCATCAGTATGCTCTGTATTTAAGAATTCAGGTGATCGGTCAGCTCTCTCTCAGTACAGACTTATAAGCCTCCTGTGCGTCATGAGTAAGTTGCTTGAATCAGTGTTAAACAGAAGTAGACAACCACTTCGGCAAAAATAACCTTCTTAGTGACACACAATATAGTTTCCGTTCTGCTTGATCTACAGCAGATGTGCTTACAGTTATATCTCATAGGATTAGCGAATCTCTTTATGGTGGCTCCGTTCTAGAACAATTGCTCTTGACATATCAAAGGCCTTAGAGTATGGTATAAAGGTTTACTTCACAAGATCCCCAGTTACAGTATAGCTGGAAATGTCTTCTCAATTATTAAATCATTTCTCTCTGATAGGCTCATAAGAGTAATGGTTGATGGGCAAAAGTCAGAAGCTCATAGTATTAATGCTGGAGTCCCTCAATCCTGGGTCCAACTCTCTTCCTAATCTACATCAATGATTTTCCAAATCACATTCTTAGATCATTCGTAGACATTTATTCTGATGACACTACCATCTATGGCAGTACATCAAAGACCGTAAACGACCAAGTTCTCTCTGATTCTCTTTCCTCTGATCTTGAGCATGCGGTACAATGGAGAAAGAGGTAGCTAATTACTTTTAATGCATCTAAAACCAAGCTCCTATCTTTACATCATCAACGCTCTGTTCCTCATCTAGCATCAATTGAAATGGATCGCTCTCGTCTTGGGGAGGCTCCATGTTCTGACAAGCTCCTGGGCTTGACCATTACTCCTGATCTTAAATGGAACATGTACATCAAATCTGTTGCCAAGGTTGCTGGGAAAATGGTCGGATCCTTCTACCGCTCCAGAAGATATCTCACTACTGATGCAATTCTCTATCTTTATAAAAGCCAAGTACGTCCAAGGATGGAATACTGCTGCCATATCTGGGCAGGAGCTGCTAAAAACAGCCTATCCTGCCTTGACAGAGTACAAAATAGACTTTGTGGCTTAGTGGGGGATGCCCTTTTCTCTTCCTTGCAATCTCTCTTCCACAGAAGAGACGTTGCAAGCCTGTCTTTGTTTTATCGTTATTTCCATGGCAATTGCTCATCTGAGCTCCAATCTCTGGTCCCCCCCTCACCAATCTTTCACAATAAACACCCGTCTAGCTGAAACCACTGTCAATAATTTTCCCCACTCTTTATCTGTGCCTAAATCAAAACATAGATTCCATGAAAAAAAGCTTCTTTCTTAGAACTGCACGCCTGTGGAACTCTCTTCCGCTTGCCTGTTTCCTACCTGACTACAACTTGGATGTCTTCAATAGGGGAAAAAATATATATATCATATGGTCAATTCTCCTTTATGGTTGCGAATATTGGACAGTAACAAAGGCGACTGAACGTCATTTGGAAGTTGTGGAGATATGGTTTTTAAGCAGAATTCTGCGAATCTCATGGACAGAAAAGAAGACAAATGAAGAAGTCATGCGTAAGGCAGAGTACAGCAGATTGTCACTCAATACTGTGCATGCCAGACAGTTAAAGTTCTTCGGCCATTTAATGATGATAGGCAAAAATTGCCAGGAAAAAAAAGCAGAGGAAGACAACAAACACTGACAGTCTCAGCAAAGTCACTGGAAACACGACTATAGATCTCATCAGAAAGACTGAAGGCAGAGAGGACTGAAAAGCTATGATAATTGATGTCTGTAATAACAGATCTGATACTCGAAGAAGAAGAAGAAGATTTATTTATTATTTATCTTTTTGTTACATGATAAGGGCTGTCCCCTTTTCATGTAAGTATAAAAATGGAGAATTTAGTTTAAAATGAAAATGAATAGCATAGGCGAAATTCGAACCTCGTAATCTAGTTTAGAAATAGATTACGTGTGAGAATTTAAAAATGTAAAACAAACATTTGTTTAGAATATAGATAAATATTTCAAGTGTTTTTTGTAAAGCTCGTCTTGTGTCTTATGATTCCTACAGAAAGGTAAAGTGGAATTGTATTATATATTTGTGTTATATGTCTTTACATACACGTCTCAACATCATCATGTCCGAACTGTCTGAACAATATCCCTTCACTCCAAGAGCTTTCTTCTTCTTCCATTCAACACAATTAAGGAATGAACTTTTAATATATAAGAATCTCTCCTAACATGAACAATCTCTCTAAGTCCCTCTTATAAACGAATCATCTCTCTAAGTCTCATACAACATCCCTCACTGTAATAAGACAAACTCTCACTAAGACTCGTATCTTTACTAATAGGAATTCACGTAACATACGCACAAGTGGTAAATTCGTCTAATAATAATACCTATATGTAACATTTTTATTATAAATCCAATTTAAAGTCTATATCAAATTTCAAACTTTTGCACCGACAATCGTAATATGTTTTAATCTGTTTATTTAAACAGTTACCAAATTGTGATTGCAATGTTCCAACGCTGTTGCTGTCGAACCCTGTCAAAGATGTCAGATATAAACTTGCTACCAAGGCCGATATATTGCAATTGGCTTATATTTTTACCTAAGTTTTCTTTCAAAATTTTTAATCTATTTGTATTTTCTAATTAGTTGTTTTGACCAAATAAATGAGAGTAGCTTAAGACAAAGCATGAAGCCACTTGAATATGAATATCTAAATATTTCTAAGACTGATATCAAATTAGACTGGAGAGCCATGATCATCAATGTCTGCAATAACAGACCTGAAGAAGAAGATACTATTCTTGAAAAGAAAAAAATGTATTTGATCATATTTGTTTCCATGAAAAAAAAAAATTGTTTCATCATTATAAAAAGGAAATTATTTTATTGAAAAAAATATTTTATTGAATCTTTTCTTGCAAAATAAAATCTTCTTAGATTCTTTCCATGAAAAAAAAATTGTTTTCATCATTATAAAAAGGAAATTATTTTATTGAAAAAAATATTTTATTGAATCTTTTCTTGCAAAATAAAATCTTCTTAGATTCTTTCCATGAAAAAAAAAAATTGTTTTCATCATTATAAAAAGGAAATTATTTTATTGAAAAAAATATTTTATTGAATCTTTTCTTGCAAAATAAAATCTTCTTAGATTCTTTCCATGAAAAAATTGTTTTCATCATTATGAAAGGAAATTATTTTATTGAAAAAAATATTTTATTGAATCTTTTCTTGCAAAATAAAATCTTCTTAGATTCTTTCCATGAAAAAAAAAAATTGTTTTCATCATTATAAAAAAGAAATTATTTTATTGAAAAAAATATTTTATTGAATCTTTTCTTGCAAAATAAAATCTTCTTAGATTCTTTCCATGAAAAAATTGTTTTCATCATTATGAAAGGAAATTATTTTATTGAAAAAAATATTTTATTGAATCTTTTCTTGCAAAATAAAATCTTCTTAGATTCTTTCCATGAAAAAAATTGTTTTCATCATTATGAAAGGAAATTATTTTATTGAAAAAAATGTTTTATTGAACCTTTTCTTGCAAAATAAAATCTTCTTAGATTCTTTCCATGAAAAAAATTGTTTTCATCATTATGAAAGGAAATTATTTTATTGAAAAAAATATTTTATTGAATCTTTTCTTGCAAAATAAAATCTTCTTAGATTCTTTCTATGAAAAAAATTGTTTTCATCATTATGAAAGGAAATTATTTTATTGAAAAAATGTTTTATTGAAACTTTTCTTGCAAAATAAAATCTTAAATTCTTTCCATGAAAAAAAATTGTTTTCATCATTATGAAAAGGAAATTATTCTATTGAAAAAATATTTTATTGAAACTTTTCTTGCAAAATAAAATTTTCTTAGATTCTTTCCATGAAAAAAAAAAATTGTTTTCATCATTATGAAAAGGAAATTATTTTATTTAAAAAATATTTTATTGAAACTTTTTTTGCAAAAAAAAATCTTAGATTCTTTCCATGAAAAAAAAAATTGTTTTCATCATTATAAAAAAAGAAATTATTTTATTGAAAAAATATTTTATTGAAACTTTTCTTGCAAAAAATAATCTTAGTTTCCATGAAAAAAAAAAAAAAAAAGACTCGATTTTCGTTCATAGTTGTTTCCATATTTGAATCTTGGGAAAAAAAATTATTTCTTTGTAAATGTTTGTTGAAAAAAGTGTTTAATATACTTTTCTTTAATAAAATAAAACTATTTCTTTCATATAGTTAAACTTACAGTAAATCTTTTCTTTTGTTAGTTTTGTTTTCAGCATTTTGAATTTATCATCTGACAGTCTTCGCATCAGCTTTTTCTACTTGCTTACCATAAACCACCAGAAGATGCTGATGCGGCCTTGGATGAGGTTCTTGATCAGTACTGCAAGAAAGTAATTTCTTCCCTTACTCCCCTTCAATCGAAATATGTAAGGTTGGTGCGTGTATCTTCTGTGGTTTCTGAGGTTTAGTTGGACACAGACAAACAAAACAATCATCTTTCTTTTTATATAGTAGAAAATAAATCAAACATGTTTATTTTCCATTTCAGTCGCCTCTGTTTTCGGCAAAGGAAGAGTATGTTACGCTGTGGGAAAACGCACACTACAAACAAAAGGAGAAAAATATCGGAAAATGTCTCACACCTTTACAAAGATTTCGAATACGAAAAAAGTAAGATGATAAATTTTCTTGTATATTTTTGCGTGTTTGTTTGTCTATTTTTATACTGAAACTGTAGATTAATTTGTTTCAGGTTTTGTAGATAAATAGTTTCTATTTTTTATTATTTGGATTCTTCAGACTACTGCTCTCGCCTTGAGTTTCAGTTTTGCATCTCCAACCTTCTTAAGGTATATCCTGTTGACTTTGAGAATCTATTGCAACAGCGTTAGCTTTAACGGTACTGAAACGGAGCTCTACGGACATATTTATCTTTAGTTGACCTTTGACAACTAAATATTTTCGTTTACTAGCCAAATAGAAAAGTTACTAGCTAAACCCACGTGATTTTTGGAATATGACATTTTCATTCCGTGACGAGTATGTACATCATAAAGATTTTTTTTTTTTTAAATAAGTGTAATTCTAAATATGCACTAAATTTTATGTAAAGATTTTAAGGTATAAACATTCAAATTTCTTTAAATGTTTTTTTTTTGCTATTGCTTTGTTAAAAAAAAAGCATGTATTGTTCTATTAAACTTTTATTGTTTAAATAATTTGACTTTGCTCGTTTTATTAAAAAAGAAAAAAGTGGAAAAGATATTTTTCACCCAGTAATAAACGTTGAAAGATTATCAGTGGAAAAAAAAAACACAATCACCAAAAGATAGGTTTTTTATTATTTCTAGTCGCCACTTGGAAAAATCATTCGCAAATGCAACTGTTTCACTCAAAACTGTGAAAGTTTTTTTTTATTATATGATTTAATTTGAATTCATTATTGAGATGAGTATTATTTATTAATTTATTTATTGCGGACTATTATCCTAATCTTTCTTAGTTTTTTTTTTTTTTTTTTGGAAAGTGTCTAAAAAAAACAAAGATAACCAACAAAGCCGTTGAAAGTTGCATATTCTGAGGTAACGGAAATATAGAATAGAAGACAAGAGTCTCATTCTAATATTTATAAAACAACTTTATTCATTATCGTTGTTAGATATTGAGAAACGGTTAGCATTGGAAATGTGAGTTCATGTGTATGGACGTGAACAGAGGAATATAGACTGTCCTGTTGAAAGATAAAAAAGTTCATGTGTATACTTAATTGAAGTCTGTGTGCAGAGGTAGCCATGTTGGCTTCTTTGTTTTCTCATCAACCTAGGGTCAAAGATCTAGGCAAAGTTGTGCCCCAACAGAGGAGTGTGTTGTCAGGCTATAGCTAGGGAAAAAGAGGAACAATTGCCACAGGTTTAACCTTTTATAAACTCAATCACTTGGTCAACTCGCCTGAGAAATGGTCTCTGATTGGGTAAACTAGAAAGGAAGTCAACTGCTACAACCAATCAACAATGATGTTATAAACCAAACACTTTTAAAATATCTAACAGCAAAGTGTCGCTGACACTGTTGTTTCTATCAGAGTCTCCTTCTCTCTCTTTCTACCTCTCCTTCAGATTGTTCCCATCTCTTTCTCTCTCTCCTAAACTCCCTCCCCTGCTCTCTGCTCTCACTTTACTTCTCCCTCAGATTGCCTCCTCTCCCTCTTTTTCTCAGACTGCCTTTCTTCCTATATCACTCTCTTTCTCTCTTAGATTGTTCCCTCTTTCCCGCTGACTCTTTACCCTCTCTTTCTCTTTCAAACTGTTCCCCCTCTCCCCTCTCTCTCCATGCACATTTTCCATTACATTACGTTTCAAACACACATTTCTCTCTCATATGCAAGCTTTAGCAACTTGTTCAATATAAAAGAAAGCAAAAAAAAGATAGTCACCAGCAGCTAACTGACTGTTTAACCTAGTTTCAGTGTTATTTTTCAAGCAATGAATAAATAAAACAATGGATGCATGTATGCGTATGTCTGTCTGTGTGAAAATCTGTGTTTGGATTTGTCTGCACAATCTCCAGACCTCAATCCTATCGAAAACGTCTGGCATTACACCAAGCAACAACTATACAATGATAAAATTTCAAATCTGAAAGAACTTTAGACAAAAATTAAAACGAAATGGGATGCCCTTTCACCAGAGTATTGCTGCAGACTAATTCAAGGAATGCCTAAAAGATTACGGGCTCTCAAATTGCAGAAGGGCTATGCTACTAAATATTAACTAGTTCATTGTGCTTCTGTTGTATTTGTGTTGCATTACTGTCCTGAAGTTACATTTAAATAACAATTTTCCATTGTGCAGAGTTTCTTTTTGCTTTTTCGGTTTGAAGTTAATTTTAAATTGATGTGAACACTAGGATACTTCAATTAAAAATCAAATATGAACAGGTAAAATTATAGAGGAATAAAAGGCAAATCAAATGGGGTATAGGTTGTTTAAACAGTTACATTCAATTTAGCTTAAATTTGCGGTTTTTGAAAAAAAATGACAAGTGCGAACTTACTTTTTCGAGTCACTGTAGGTTACTCAAAATGGTATTGATGTATGGATAGCCGACAGAATCGCCACATCTTGCAGAGAACATGCAACTGTTATATCAAAACTTTTATTACTCTATTTCAGATATCCTCCACCGACAAACATTTGTCCGTTTGGAAGACAAATTATTAGTCCGTTATTCAAGGAAGCAAATGTGATTCTGAAACGCTGGTATAATGAACACGTAAGTAATCCATATCCAAACATGAACGAAAAGAAAGTTCTTTCTCTGCTGACCGGATTGACGTTGTATCAGGTGAAGACCTGGTTTGCAAATACACGCCGCCGGAGGAAAGTCCGTCAAATGCAACTCGACCGTCCATGCCGTCAATTGAATAACAAAGCCCATTCTATGGTTGATTCCACATGGTTGGATAAGAATTCCTCAGAAAGTTTAGATCTTTCTATTGTGAATCTAGAAAAACGAGCGGATTTGGAGGACACAGGCACAGTGGACATGACAGGCAGTGATGCCGTATGTCTCTTGGAAGAAGCAGATCCGGATCTTAGAGAGTCGCACGTCGAGCTGGAGGAATGTGAAAATTCTATGAAAACCTCAATCACTAGTAAAAGTACCGAGTTATTTAACTGTCTATCATCTCGAAAAGTTGACCTTGTGCCAAACGACAATAGTCCTAAGAATTTACAGGTTCTTTCATCAGCACCAAATTTTTTTCTGACCAGTATGACAAATGCCACGGAAATGCCACCAAATCTGGGCTGCCCAAATTCGAGCATTTATTCCTTTCCAGTTTACACAACTCCGATAGAACCATCTACAAGTCTTGGAGCTTTGAGGCCAGACCATTCCAATCAAATGGACCAAGGAATTCAAATTGCAAAATTACAAGGTAAGTCGATAAATTTATTTTTTATTTAGTTATCTTGTTAAATCTTTGGTTTATCACTTTCCCATCTGATCTGTTTCACTGGGCAGTCTGTATATATATATATATATATATATATATATATATATATACAAGCAGGTAGATCTGACGTTGCCTGGGATTTAATAAGGATCAATGAATGTTTCACTATGCCATTTATTGTCATCGAAATTGGTGAAATCGCCTATTTTTCAATCAAATCAATTGATTGCTATCTCTATTTGAGGACCCATCGCAATGCATTGGAAGAAAAGCTTCATATTCCTCCCTGCACTGACTTAGTCCATAACATATTGCACTGTAGAGAATCTACTGTTGATTTTATAAAATTATTTTTATATATAATGGCTGGAATTAAAGTTTAAAATGCAAAAGTCAAGTATCATGGTTCAGTTGTGCTCTAAATGGAAGCATTCATTTTGAACACGACTCTGTCACATCAAAGAACCTACTGTTGATTTTATATGCCTGGCTTTTCTACTTGTGTGGTGATAATGGCTTGAATTTAAGTTGATTTTATAAAATTATTTTTGTATATAATGGCTAGAATCAAAATTTAAAATGTAAAAATCAAATAAAAGTGTTCAATTGTGCTCTAAACAGAAGCATTCATTTTGAACGCGCCCCTGTCACATAAAAGAACCTCCTGTTGATTTTATTACACCAAGCAACAACTATGCAATGATAAAATTTCAAATCTGGAAGAACTTTGGACAAAAATTAAAGAGAAATGGGATGCCCTTTCACCAGAGTATTGCTGCAGACTAATTCAAGGAATGCCTAAATCATTACGGGCTCTCAAATTACAGAAGGGCTATGCTACTAAATATTAACTAGTTCATTGTGCTTCTGTTGTATTTGTGTTGCATTAATGTCCTGAAGTTACATTTAAATAACAATTTTCCATTGTGCAGAGTTTCTTTTTGCCTTTTCGGTTTGAAGTTAATTTTTTATAGTGATGTAAACACTAGGATACTTCAATTAAAAGTCAAATATGAACAGGTAAAATTATAGAGGAATAAAAGGCAAATCAAATGGGGTATAGGTTGTTTAAACAGTTACATTCAATTTAGCTTAAATTTGCGTTTTTTAAAAAAATGACAAGTGTGAACTTACTTTTTCGAGTCACTGTAGATTACTCAAAATGGTATTGATGCATGGATAGCCGACAGAATCGCCACATCTTGTCACATAAAAGAACCTCCTGTTGATTTTATATGCCGGACACATTTGTTTCTGCGGTGATAAAGCTTCTCAAGTACACTTGCAATGCTAGACTGTGTAAAAGTGATAACTTGGATCAAAATCGGTTCCATCTTCAATGGGTTTTTTTTTTTTTTTCGAGTATCGATTTTCGATAATTATCAGTGGCATTCTGATACAAAACCTATTTAAGAACACTCCCAGACACATGAGGTTTGTGTAGAGTTTTTCAAAAATCTGCTCAGACGTTTTAGAGTCCATAGGGAACGAACTCACAGAGACACAGACAAAGTTCCTTTTACAAGCGATAGAGATAAAATCAAGAAGTAAAAATTAAATTTACAAGCCAAAAACTTCTGTAAACTTGTAGAGAATATAAATATTAATATGATCCTAAAGATTTGGGCGACTATTTATAACCATTTCTTTTTTTACAAAGGAGTCACCACTTATCAAGGCCTGAGGGCCACTCAAGGATAAGGGTTAATGAGTGTACAGTAGTCAATGTGACAACATCGTAGTAATCGTTAGTAGTGGAAATTAGTTAAATTGGATTATTTAAGGGGAACAGCTCATCAAGAACTTGTTTATGTTGGACTTGAAGATGACCATATTGTAGTTAGCTGGAAAGCAGGCAAACAGGACAGAGTTCCACAGGCGTGCAGTTCTAAGAAAGTGTCTTTGTTCATGAAATCTATGTTTAGGTTTAGGCATAGATAAAAACTGAGGGAAATTATTGATAGTGGTTTCAGCTAGATGAGTGTTTTTCGTGAATGTTTGGTGAGGGAGGACCATAGATTGAATCTCAGATGAGCATTTGCCATCTCAGATGAGCATTTGCAGATGAGCATTTGCCATGAAAATAACAATAAAGCAGAGACAGGCTCGCAATGTCTCTTTTGTGGGAAAGAGGTTGCAGAGAAGAGAAAAGGATATCCCACACTAGGCTACAAAGTCTATTTTAAACTAAAGACAGGATAAGTCCTTTCTAGCAGCTCCTGCCCAGATGTGGCAACAGTACTCTATCCTTGGACATACCTGGCTCTTATATAGATAGAGAATTGCATCAGCAGTGAGATATCCACTAGATCGATAGAATGATCCCACCATTTTTCCAGCGACCTAGGCAAATGATTTGATGTACATATTCCATTTTAGATCAGGAGTAAATGTCAGACCCAAAAGCTTGTCAAAACATGGAGCCTCCCCAAAGTAAGAGCCATTCGTTTCAATTGATGCCAGACGGGGATCAGTGCGTTGGTGATGTAAGAAGCTTGGTTTTAGTAAATCAGCAACCCCTTTCCCCATTTTACCATGTGCTCAAGATCAGAGAGATCATTTACGGTCTTTGAAGTGTTGCCATAGATGGTAGTGTTGTCAGTATAAATGTCTACGAATGATCTTAGGATGTGATTTGGGAGATCATTGATGTAGATCAGGAAAAGAGTTGGGTCCAGGATGAACCTCTGAGGGACTTCAGCATTAATACTGTGAGCTTCTGATTTCAACCCATCAACCACTACTTTTATGAACCTATCAGAGAGAAATGATTTAATAATTGAGAAGACATTTCCAGCTATACTGTAGCTGGAGATCTTGTGGAGTAGACCTTTATACCATACCCTATTAAAGGCCTTTGATATGTCGAGAGCAATTGCCCTTGAAAGGAAGCTGCCATCAAGAGATTCGAGAATCCTATGACTATATCCTATAACTGTAGATTTAGCAGAACGGTAACCATATTGCATGTCACTGAGGAGGTTATTTTTGATGAAGTGGTTGACTAGTTCTCTATTTAACACAGATTCCAGCAACTTACTTATGATGCACAGGAGACTTATTAGTCTGTACTGAGAAGGAGATGACCGATCACCTGAATTTTTAAATACGGGACCTAGTGATGAGGTTTTCCAGGGTGTTGGGAAACAATTCTCCTTAAGACAACGCTTAAACAGTTGCTTTACTGGAATCGAGGTTTTTGATTAACTTGGCAGCATCATTCATAGATATCTGTATGTCACATGGTGTGTTTTCAGATAGAAGAGGAAATACGGGAGGTTGGCGGCTTTGATTGCATAGGGTAGAATTACCTGCAAAATTCTTGGCAATGATGCTTGGAATAAACCTCATGTTTTTGTTTAAAACCCTGTTTGTTATTTGCCAAAACTGGTGAGAACCAAGCCACTGCTCAGCTACTTTGGACTTGATGGACTGAGCATACAATTTTCTCGTGTTCTTTATTACTCTTGTACAGTGGTTGCTGGCAGTCTTGAAAGCAGCTTTAGTCTCAATATATCTATTACGTTGGAAGCAATGGAAAAAACGATTTCTGTGTGCAATAACAGCAGCACATTCTGGAGAGAACCACAGCTGGTTGTTAAGTTTTTGCTGGAATTTTTGGAAGGGTATGAAGCGGTTTATACCTACAATTAACCATTCTGTCAGGTCTGATACTATAGAGGACACATTCTTTTTAAACATGAAATGCATAAGTAGATCTGTTACAAATGTACGGAAGCTATCCCAGTCAGACTTAGAGTATCGATGTACAGTACATTTTGTTTTTATCTTAACTGAGACAATCAAGTCATCAGAAGATCCCAGTGGCGAAGAGAGCTGAAATCCGATTGTTAATCAAGGTGTGGCAGGCGACTAGGACAAAGGATTGGACATACATGTTTATATAGTAAGAGTTAGTTCAAGGGTGATAGTGAGTTTTACAACAGTTAGGGACAGTTTATGGACAGTCTTGAGGTTGTGACAGTTTAGGACAGTTTCCAGTTGAAGACAGTGAACAGCAGATTGCAGCTTTGACCAGATTAAAGTGAGGAAATGAAGTGATCAACCAACTAACAAACAGAAGACGTAGATGTGGACCTTAACACTTAAAAGGTTGTTTACCCACAATGGTGTCACACACACACCCAGATCCCAACCGATATATTACGAATGCGTCAGGGTTTGTATTTTTTGTGTTTTGTTTTATTTTATTTTTATAATTGTGAACCCGTGCACGCCCCCTCAGCAACTGTCAGTGTGAGAGACGATGACATGGTCAGAAAAGAAGAAATCCAAGGTACACAACATTAGAGTCAATGATTGCTGTCAAGCAGGGGAGCACATGGTTCCACACCTTGATTCTGTTTTCATGGATTCCAATTTTGTTTTTGCAGACTCCAATTCGAGTATGAGACGTACTCATGAAGCATCATACTTAGTCTCTCAGAATCCAACCCCTGCTTGCATGGCCGACTATTCATTGGTAACTCTGCCTTGTCCAACCATAGATACATCGGACTTTGTAGTTGTCTGTTCTCTTCCCATGATGCCCAATAATAATAATCATCTTAAGCCGATTTCAGCATCATCAAACTCACAGAAATTTTCGATGAATGATGGTGATTTTAACCAATTGACCAGGTTAGTAACATTTTCAAGATTTCTTTTGACTAATTGATTTAGTAAAAGCCGTTTCAATTTTTTTTCCTTTTTTGTTTTTCTTTTATTAAATGTGAGCATGGTTATCCAACATTGCCCAGGAGCATTGAAACAAAATTAGTTAAAGAGTGCATGTGACAACTTTTTTTTAAAAACCTCTCTCTCTCTCTGTATCTCTATCCCCCATCTCTCCTCTTTTATTTCTATTTATCACATCTTTTTTTTTTTATATTTCGTTTTATTTACTTCTCTCTTCCTTAATTTTTTTTTTGGGGGGGGGGGGGGTAACGGGAAAAAATCGTTAACAAATTACTGCATAATAACATTAAAAAAAAAATCAACCTAAATGTTCAGTCCCCCCCCCTTCGCCTGAATCCTATCTTAGACAATTATTTTAAGCCGATTTCAACGTCATCGAACCCGCAGAATTTACTGATGGATGACGGCGATTTTAATCAGTTGACCAGGTTAGTAACATTTTAAAGATTTCTTTTAATAAAATGATTTAGTTAAAAACCGTTTCAATTTTTTCTTCTTTATTTTACGAGCTTAGTGAGCCGGCGCTGCCGAACACAATATTCATAAATGTTAAGGCATCTTAATATTTACGAATATTGTGTTCGTTGATAATATCAGAGTGAATTAGATTACATAGAAATTACCGGGGTCCGAAACACTTGATATTAAGTGTCGATATGATCGACGGTAAAAATTCAGAAAATTCTGTAAATGAACAGACTAAGATTTTCACCAATAAAAATTAAAAACACGTTTTTCCATTAATATTAATTAAATATTCAACTTAAAATGACTTACACTCACATAAATCCTTTCCCCCCTCCCCCTTCCCCTTCCTTCCTCTTTTCATTTGGTTTCCACCCTTTTCTTCTCCATTTATT
Source organism: Euprymna scolopes (assembly GCF_053919585.1). Classification (NCBI taxonomy): domain Eukaryota; kingdom Metazoa; phylum Mollusca; class Cephalopoda; order Sepiida; family Sepiolidae; genus Euprymna; species Euprymna scolopes. Next base: position 90,997,129 of record NC_136513.1, read on the forward strand.
CCCTCCTTAATTTTAATTAGATAAAACTTTCTGTATACGAATAGTTTTACATTCTTGAGTTTGGCTCTTAAGTCAATACTGCGGCTTGATGAAGCAATGCTTCTAAAACAAGACGTTGCAGAAACATGTATGCACATATGTAGCTAATAATATTTGTATAAATAAACATACTATAAACATGCTCTGTTCATTCAGCGAGCAGTCTTTAATAAAAACAGAAGTTTTAGTGGATTAACATCGGAGAAACTAAAACTATATTGTATACATCTAAATAAAATGCTATAAATAGATATAATATTTTATATATCAATTTTCAGTATTTACTCCAAGAGTGCTCAATATGTGAGTAGAGCTAGATGTGACGTTGTTATTATTTTTAAAATGGACTAAATGTTATATTTAGCGAGCAAAAGTTATTAATTTCGTTCGGTTTCACACACAACCCAGTTGACACGTATTTACAACATGATGTGATCCTTCCCTTTCCTGTCATTTGTTTTTAGCTACGATTAGCTGTGTTGCAGTAATTCTCTCTAGAACCCCACAGATTGGCCAGTTCGCTTTAAAAGGGTAGAAGGAGACTCACATTCTTGTCAAGCATACCTGCCAAATTGTGTCTGTTTCTTCTCCTCTGTAGTAACCAGCCAAAATTCACCTGTTGCAGCAGGTCATTCCACTTTCACTCAGGAAAATTGTTAATGTGCCTAAAAATCGATCATGCGTCCCTTCCTTTTTCTTCTCCTCTTTCGATCTGGAGCCATATATATATATATAGGAGCAAATAGTTAATAAAACATATTAAAAAACACTTTGAAAAAGAGTTAAAAACATATTTAATCTGAAAAGGAAACACTTAATAAGTGGATAGTCCTTAATCCACGCAGTTTCGAAGTTTTGAGACATTTGTGTTGAACAAAGATGGCGGCGTAGTTCAGATCAGTAACCAAGATGGCGACCAAGAAACAAATGCAGTCCGTCGCGTAGTTAGCCTCTTAAGTTCTGAGATATCATGTTGAACAAAGATGGCGGCGTAGTTCAGATCAGTAACCAAGATGGCGGCGAAGAATTAAATGCGGTCCGTGACGTAGCAAATGGCGAACTGATTGAATCCAAAATTTGACGATTTTTTAAATAATTTTGCGGCGTTTTGATTCGTTGTTTAGCACAGCCGTTGGTTATAAAAATGATTGGCGAATCCATTCGTTTCATACCCCCCATCACAAGTCAAAAACGTTTTACAACTTTCCTTCTCATCAGAGGATAGGAATTAGCAAAATGCGGGATCGGATTTTGCATACAAAAGTATTTGATGAAACTGCAAGTAAGTCAAAGATCTTACTTGATAACAAAAAGTGAAGCAGAGGGAATATGGTGAGGAAAAAGGTGATTACATTTGAATGGTGAAAGGTAAATTATCCAATGACGGTAAAATCCAAATATATAAATCCAAGAAAGTTAATTGAATTTCCATTCGCACAAGTAAATTCCAAGGAAATCACGTAATTGGAAGATGGTCCAAAATAATCCAAAAGGGCGAAATCCATGGAATAATTCACAAATATGTACAAGGAAAAGGGGAAAAAATTCCAATAATATTAATAAAAGAAAAATAGATATGCGTTTAACACGGCTGCCGAGACAAAATATTATATATATATGTATATATCTATTTATATAAAAGCAAAAATGTATGTATGTATGTTTGTCTGCTAAAAACGTTCGACAGACACAACAAAAATTCACAAACTCGGTATCATATTGAAGCTCCATCCTTCGCTCGAAAAATATCGAAAAATTGGCCAAAAACGTTCATTTTTTCACCCCGAAATCGACAATTTCCAACGGGGGGTGGGGGGGTGTCAACAAAAACAGTACTCTCATAACGACGACCGGTTCTACGCATGCATCAGATGACATCATGACCTGATTTACTTTAAATAGTTGAAAAACTGATTAAATTTCATGTACGTCGCATTAGGTCAGTTGATTAGCGCGTTGGTTCATTATCTAAATGTTTTGGGTTCGAATTGTGGTGTGAGATGTCTTTTTTTTTTTTCGATTTTTTTAAATTTAAATATTGAACCAGTGTTATTTAAGCCATTTTTCACGTAACGTTCGTTTTTCTGTTTGTTTTTTTTACTTCGCTTATCCACCCCCGACCACACACCGAAAAACACCCAGGTACCCACCGATTTTTTAAATTTTAATATCGAAACAGGCTTATTTAAGCTATTTTTCACATGTTCATTTTTCTGTTTTCTTTTTTACGTTAGTTTTTTTTTTTTTTTTTTTTTATATGTTTTGATTCCCCCCCCTACTTAAGTTTTAATGTTCGTTTTTATGTTTTCTTTTTTTTACTTCGTTTATAACAAACAAACCTGGTCATTGACTTAATTTGCTGAATAGCTTCCGTCGTCGTCGTCATCGTAACGCTCGACGAATTCCGTGCGCGCACCTGTCAATTTGGTTCTTACATAAATAAATTCAAATATCTTTCAGTAACTCATTCTGGCTGGCCGATTTTATTTTCAAACTTCACCTCAGGGCTTCGGGTTCGATCCTTTCCCCCACCCCCGGTTCTTTTTTATTTAACATCACACACACTTCCAAACACCCGGGCAACGCCGGGTACCCCTGCTAGTATATTATTAATTATATATTTGAAGGAAGTTTCGAAGTAAAGATGAAACGTTGAACACATAACTTGGTTTGCTCCGTTTTTTTGTTATTTCTCTATTTTGTCGGAATACTATTTCCATTATTCTTATCATATATATATATATATATATATATATATATATATATATATATATATATATATGCATTTGATTCCATGATGTCATGCTCACACCATGGCTTAAATGCTGATGGAACATTAATTCAGCACGAGTCGTCAATAGGCGTACATGTCCTGGCTTTGTCATTTAAATGACAGAGCCAACGACTACGTTACATAGGTAATAATTTATGAAAATATATAACAATCAAGCTACACAGCTTCTTTCATGTTTCATCCCCATAGGAAATCATCAGGCTAGAATGCATGGAATTACTGTGACCTTATGGTTCCCCGTTCAGTGAGCTAATCAATGGGATTCATTGTTACTTCTACCCCTGAGCTTTGGTATTCATCAGCCAATCATCAGGCTCCATTCCAACAAGACTTAGCTACTTCTATTTCCTGTTCTATTGTTCTGCTTTTTATAGGTGTTTCGTTTTAATAGTTTAAATTAATAGTTACACTTCCCTCAAGCTCCTAGAGTTAACATTCACAAATAACATGAATTGGAACAAATTTATTTAAAACGTTAAAAAAATTTGGAATTTTTTGAAGCTTTTAAAATTTTATACATTTCTTAAAGTTAAAAATTTTTTTTTAAGTTTTCGAAATTTTTTTTTTTTAATTTATAAATTTAAAAAAATTTATTATTATTTTCTTATATATTTTTTATATATTATAAAAATATATAGCCTTTTTAGCCTTTATTTGTTCTGTTTCTTCTCTTTTTTTTATCCGCATCATATTACCCTTCTCCAGAAATTTTTTTTTTCCAATTCTAATCTGAAAAAAACTTTCCCATTTCTAATCTGAATGTTTTCAACGTCTTTCTACCTTTGCATTTGCATAATGCCAGCTTTTTCTCCTCTTCTGACGAGAAGCATTTAGCTTTGAAATGCCATGGCCTTAGTGTTACCGTAAATGTTTGCTGTCCTGTTTATTATTTATTTATTTAATCGTTTACTTTACTTATCGTTTTCTTTTTACTTTTTCTTTTATGGGTACTTTTACTACTACGAGTCTGTGTGTTTTTATCAAGATTCTTACTTATATACGTGTGTATGCTCTTACGTATGTATGTGTATGTATGCTCTTACGTATGTAAGTGTATGTATGCTCTTACGTATGTATGTGTGTGTATGTTCTTACGTATGTATGTGTGTGTATGTTCTTACGTATGTATGTGCGTATGCTCTTACATATGTATGTGTGTGTGTGTATGCTCTTACGTATGTATGTGTGTGTATGCTTTTACGTATGTATGTGTGTGTATGCTTTTATGTATGTATGTGCATGTATACTCTTACGTATGTATGTGTGTGTATGCTCTTACGTATGTATGTGCATGTATACTCTTACGTATGTATGTGTGTGTATGCTCTTACGTATGTATGTGCATGTATACTCTTACGTATGTATGTGTGTGTATGCTCTTACGTATGTATATATATGTATATATATATATATATATGTATATATGTGTACAGGTGTGTGTGTACACATAGGTATATTCATATATATATATATGAAAAAGAAAAAAAAAGGAGGGAAAAGATCTACCTTAAACCACTAACCTAGTTCTAAAACAGATCCTTTGTTCGATAAAATGCATGCCCATTGGCCGATAGGAGGGGGTGCGGTGGATACTAGAAAGCTAATTGGCTAACTAGAAATCCTCAACATATATAAAAACAAGAAGCAACCACAAAATTCGCGCATAAGCCTGACGAATCCTACAGTGGATGAAACGCAGAATATTCAGTGTAGCTTAATCGCCATATATATTTTATAAATTACTAACTAGCTCTACCTACGTATTGAGCACTTTTGAAGTAAATACTTAAAGTTTATGCATAAATCTATACTTTCGTATATTAAATTTGTGTGAGTAAATGAAGTAGTTATATATATATATATATATATATATATATATATATATATATATATATATAAATGCGACTTTGTCTATGTGTGGGACCACACCAGAAAGACTCCTATCTTGCTGAAAACATGAAAGCAACAGTTTGGTATGTTTTCAATTAATTTCTATAAATCCCCCCCCCTTTTTAGCCATTATAACTTAATCCCTACCTAATGAGCAAAGCAAATCTATACAGACCCCTGAATATATATATATATATATATATATATATATGTATCGCCTTGACAGAGTACAAAATAGACTTTGTAGCTTAGTGGGGATGCCCTTTTCTCTTCCCTACAACCTCTTTCCCACAGGAGAGACATTGCGAGCTTGTCTTTGTTTTATCGTTATTTCCATGGCAAGTGCTCGTCCGAGCTCCAATCTCTGGTCCCCCCTCGCCAAACTTTCACAAGAAACACTCGTCTAGCTGAAAACACTATTAATAATTCCCCCACTCTTTATCTGTGCCTAAACCTAAACATAGATTCCATGAACGAAGCTTCTTTCTTAGAACTGCACGCCTGTGGAACTGTCTTCCGTTTTCCTGCTTTCAAGCTTAACATAAACAAGTTCTTGACGAGCCGTTCCACTTAAGTTAACAAATTTACCGAACTTCTATTACTAACGATTACTATATTGTCCAATTGACTACTGTACATTCATTAACCCTTATCCTCGAGTGGTCTCTTAGCCTTGATAAATGGTGATGCCTATGTAAAAAATATATATATATATATATATATACACACACATACCAAACTAATGAATTGCTTATGATATTGTGTTTTTGCATTGAATAACAAAGCTAGAAAACGAAACTTTATTTTATTCTTAACATTCAATTTTATTTTGCAATAATACAGGTCATGTGACAATTCTGTTACGATGAATCATGAGAAAGCATCAGTTGGAAATTCGACACTGAGCCCTTCACAAGATTTTATGGTGAGCATGAATTAATCAAAGATTATTTTACTAAAATTTATTAAATCACAGAAACGGATGAGTTAAGGCGAATAAAAAAGACAACACATCCAAATATGTATGTAAATGTGAACAGACAAATCAGATTCTGTTTTTGACCTGTCAATTTTCATTTGGTATTGTTGTACCATGTTATCGACAATATGATAATGTTTTTCACTGCAATTCATTTTTTTTATTGTTTTTTATTGATTCTTCAATAATAAAAAATAGGAATGTGAGTTATTAATGACAAAAAAAGCTGAAATCAATTAAATTCCCTGATGTAAAAATGTGTTGCACATACATTCGAGAGCGTGATGATTTCAGAATTTTTTAGGTGATAATTTAGATTCTTTGAACTTTATGAAACTGAAACAAGTATGAGGTGCCTTAAATAAGTTTCCAGACTTTTTTCGCATGAAACTCTAGTCCCCTATCAAAGTAATCTCCTCCGGCTGCAATGCACTTGTTGTACCGTTCCAACAACTTCTGGAAGCCTCATGAGCCTGTCAATGACCCACGTCACAGCCTCTTTCATCTCCTCAATTGTCTCATAACGACAGTCTCTAAGGTTTTCCTTAAGCTTAGGGAATAACCAAAAGTCGCAGAGAGCAAGGTCTGGACTATAAGGAGTGTGAAGAACTGTCTTAATGTTCATCTTGGTCGAATGGTCTGATCTTCTCTGAACTCCGTTGGGACAAACTCAGCACAAATCTTCTGCATCTTCAGTTTCTCGCAAATGATTGTGTATACAGTTCTCACATTGACATCAAACTGAACCTATTGTCTATTTTTTCCAAGTTTAAAACAGAATTTTATTGCATATCGTTCTTCTAAAGTGTTTTCATGTCCAGATTGTATTTTTGAAATTCATCAGCTGTAACAATCAGGCTTTAGTAGGGTGTATTCCAATTCCTGCTGTAGTTGTTCATTTGAACCTGAAATTATAAAAATTTGTCAGTCATTTCATAAAACACTGAATTTTCAAGAGTCTACAACAATTTCAAATACCTGTATAAAAAAAAGTCTGGAAACTTATTGAAGGCACCTCATATTATATTGGCAGGGTATTGATAATTCCTATTTGTAAGATAAACTAAGAATCTGCCATATTATTATTTTTAATACTCTACCATATAAATTTTGAGAGATTTTAAAAGTTGGGCTTTAATAGCATTTAAGCTGACATGTCAAACTTTGATTCTGACTAGCCAATTTCATTTGTTATTGTTGTACCATGTTATTGACAACATAATAATGTACTTCACTACAGTTATTTTTTGAAACTGTCCAATACTATGTATAGTATGTAATATGGTATTGCATGTAGTGGAGTTGATATTGTAAACTATACTGGTAGATGATGGTAGTGGTGATGTAGAAAAATAAGGTCACTCCTTTCAATTGTACCACTCTCATCTTCGTAGCTCTTCAACGTTTTGAATTAAAAATTAAGAGGCTCTACTTTTGGAATGACTCATATGCAGTGGAGTCGATATTATAGACTGGCAGAGTTTGAGATAAATAAGAAAAACACTATGCAAACACCGTGGTGTCTGTGTTGGTTTTGACACACTAATTTCTACTATTATATAAAAGGAAATTGTATAGCTCCGGTCTTGTAACTGGGCATCTTGGGTTCGATTCTACCTCTACACACCCTCCCCCTTCTAGGGCCACAAGATACTTGCATTGTGGTCCAATGTTTTGAAGCTCTGGAGTAGTCGTGCAATGTGCCCCATGTCTGTGGGGATAGTTTTCTGGGTGGTCGCGTCACCCTTCTGCTGCGACGCACTGGTTGGTCTTCCTCAACCTCCGTCATCTCAGGGGAAGCTGTGTCATCCACCTCCATCTGTTCTGGCAGAGTATCGAATGTTTCAAGCTGGTGTTGATCCGTACACGTGGGGGTACCATTGTCCCGGTACTTCGGGCTCTGTTAGGTTGTCTATGGTATCCAACATTCCTGGTGGCTTCTCGGGTATCGAGTGACAAGGGGTATTTACCACGGGGTTTATTCTTCGGAAAGCGATGTTCTCTTGCTGTAGCTCAAGGATCCGTTGCAGTAATGTCTGCTGTGTTTGTCCGTCCATATTCCAACATTGTTTGTAGCAGATTTCCTATATCGGCGATGCCATGTAAAGTGTCGACAAGACAATGTATATTTGGAAACACACTTGTTGCCAGGAATGTCTTGTTTAAGTAGTCCGCTCTCGCCTGTTATGCAAGCGGGTGAGTCTACTTCTATGGGTGCCCTGTCAGTGGGGCATTAGAATACACCAACTGCCCCCCTACAGAGGGTAAAAGTCCCTCAATGGGGATCCTGGATATGACCTTAAACTATATCTGATGGTGAGGCCCCAGCTTGTGGGCTTTAGGGAGTGTGGAGCCACCATTTAATTGCCATTGCTCCCAGGTCCACTCTGACCCGGAATGGTAGTACCTGTTAGGGTTCACACTATGGGTTAAATAGAAACCGACTTGAAAACAACAAATATATTCTATTAAAAAATTTTTTCTTCAAAATCTTTGGATTTGGCATTAAATAACCCGAAAAGGGTTGATATGCCGTAAAACAAAAACAACCAACCAACCAACTTGGGGGGAGGGGGGGGGGGGCTGACGCCAAGACCACTCCGGTTTTGTAACTGGGTGTCTTGGGTTCAATTCCATCTCTACAGTGAAGTTCTTTAGATTATGTATATCATTCAAGTTTGTTTTTTTTTGTTTTTTTTTTGAAGGGAAGAGGAGATAAAAAAAAAATTTTTTTTAAAACGCAAAGCGAGATAGAAACCCTTGCTGGAAAATAAGTCATTTGCTATGTTTGAAAGATTTCACTCATACGCTAGGTATGTATGTGAAATTCGTTGCAAAAGCTTATCATCTACTTTTGCTTTTATAGAAACTTTCTTTTTTTTCTTCTCTCTCTTTCCAGGACACTGAGAATGAAATTGCTGCTCACATATTGCTGAGACTTTCCAGGGAGGGGAAATCCGATCCATATTGAGAATCCAAGTTGGTCAATTCTGAATCCAACAAAAGAATCATTGATGCCTGTCCAGAATTTCCAGTATATTAAAAAAATGAATATGAAGAAAAAAATCTGTATGATGTATGTACCCCTGACGAAAAGAAAATATCATACAATAAAAATCATGTAAATTGATCAAGCAGTTTTATTTTTAACTAAGAAAATCAAAATTTGTGGCTAAACGAACAGCAACGATATCGCAATACCATTTTGAAAAGAAACTGAATGGATAAGGGAAATAACTCCAAATAATTAGAACATTTTAGATTTTAGAAAGTCATTCTTAACATGGAAAGTGAAGGAGATATTGGAAATCTCGAATTTTCTTAAAAATATTTTTTTATAAAAATAAGCTACTTAATTAACAAGCAAGACGTTTTAGACTAAGAAGTAATTCTTTTCATTGCTTGTAAATGGAAAGTAACTCTTTTCCCTTTGTAATCTCGCTTGCCTCATTAGAGAGTAGTTATGTCCCTTGCATATTCCAATGTTGAATTAACAAAAAATATGAAACAATAAAAATCATGTAAATTGATCAAACAGTTTTATTTTTAACTAAGAAAATCAAAATTTGTGGCTAAACGAACTACAACAATATCACAATACCATCTTGAAAACAGGCTGAATGGATAAGGGAAATAACTCTAAATAATTAGAACTTTTGAGATTTTAGAAAGCCATTCTTAACATGGAAAGTGGGGGAAATATTGGAAATCTCAAATGCTCTTAAAAATGATTTTCTTTATAAAAATAAGTTAGTTGATTAATTTACGTGATTTTTGTAGTATGATATTTTCTTTCCCGTCATGGGTATGTACATCATACAGATTTTTCTTTTTTAATCTAGGGGGAATTATGGACAAGCACTGACTCATCGTTTCACCAGTTTGATTTTAGCGATCAGTTTTGTTTTCTGTGTTTTTATTTCACTTCTTAAGGCCAAGAGTTACTCAAGGATGAGTGCTATCTAAACTTTGAAAATTTTAAGGTTTTTGAATATAAACTATTTTCAGGTTGTTTATTTAATTCCTAAAAGATTTTCTTATAATTCTTGATTCAAAGAAAAAAATAATTTTAACTTTTACTTTTTTTGTCTAGGATTGGGGGGGGGGGTAAAAATTGTCAAAACCTCTAATACTAACAATATTAACAATATTAACAATACTAACAATACTAACAATATTAACAATACTAACAATATTAACAATACTAACAATATTAACATAGTTAAACTTATTATATTTTATTTTAAAACACTAATGAGTCCCAACTTACCAGGGTCAAAGGTCACTGAAGCATGAGGGTAAAATAAAACTGTTTTGTTATTTTATTTCAGTGTTATGGAAACACAAAAAATGATTATATTTAAATTTTCATAAATTCAAAATTTGTATTTTTGTTTCTTTTTTTTATATATATATTTTTTTTTCATTTATTCATATGCATAAAATGTAAAACAATAAAAAGGCATTCGTTCAAAGGACACGATATCAAACAATGTCCGAAAGAAAGATATTCTAAATGATATTGCACAATCTCTTAACAGATATTTTTAATGATATCATATAATGTCCTGGAAGATATTCTAAATAATATCACCTAATGTCCCAAAAAATATTTTAAATGATATCACACAATCACAAAAAAATATTTTAAATGATATCACACAATCTCCCGAAAAATATTTTAAATGATATCACACAATCTCCCGAAAAATATTTTAAATGATATCACATAATCTCTCAAAAGAAAGATATTCTACATGATATCACATGATATAACACAATCTCCCAAAAAATATTTTAAATGATATCACACAATCTCCCGAAAAATATTTTAAATGATATCACATAATCTCTCAAAAGAAAGATATTCTACATGATATCACATGATATAACACAATCTCCCAAAAAATATTTTAAATGATATCACACAATCTCCCAAAAAATATTTTAAATGATATCACACAATCTCCCGAAAAATATTTTAAAAGATATCACACAATCTCCCGAAAAATATTTTAAATGATATCACACAATCTCCCGAAAAATATTTTAAATGATATCACACAATCTCCCGAAAAATATTTTAAATGATATCACACAATCTCCCGAAAAATATTTTAAATGATATCACACAATCTCCCGAAAAATATTTTAAATGATATCACGCAATTTCCCAAAAAATATTTTAAATGATATCACACAATCTCCAAAAACATATCTTAAATGATATCACACAATCTTCCGAAAAATATTTTAAATGATATCACGCAATCTCCCGAAAAATATTTTAAATAATATCACATGATCCTCCAAAAAATATTTTAAATGATATCACACAATCTCCCGAAAAATATTTTAAATGATATCACATAATCTCCCAAAAGAAAGATATTCTACATGATATCACACAATCTCTTGAAAGATATTTTAAATAATATCACACCAGCCCTCTGAAAGAAAGATATTTAAAATGATATTGCACAATCTCTTGAAAGATATACAAAATGACAACCTCTCAAATCTTAATAACACTGCACAATCTCCCAGAAGATATTTTAAATATCACACAATCTCTCAAAAGATATTCTAAATGATATCTCACAATATCCCAAAAGAAAGATATTTTAAATAATATCACACAATCCCCCTGAAAGAAAGATATTTAAAATGACATCACACAATCTCTTGAAAGATATACAAAATGATATTGCATAATCTTTCAAAAGATATTTCAATGATATCACACAATCTCTCAAAAGAAAGATATTTGAAATGATATCATATGATCTCTTGACAGATATTTTAAATGATATTGCACAATCTCCCGAAAGAAAGATATTCTAAATGATATCATACAATATTCTGAAAGATATTCTTAATAATATCACTTAATCTCCCAAATGATATTCTAAATGATATTACACAATCTCTTGAAAGATATTTTAAGTGATATCACACAATCTCCTGAAAGATATTTTAAATGATATCACACAATCTCTTGAAGCTATCTCATCTCCAAAAAAGGATATTTTAAACATTTTTTCTACTTTTAAGCATATTATTTGTTTTTAAGTATGAAATAATAATTTAGAGTTCAGTAAAGAAAATAACCTTTAATCACAATCTTGAAATTAAAAATATTTCAAGTGAAATGTGTCAACCATTCAAGAAAAAAACTTGTTTGGATGGCATTATGAAATGTTTTGTTTTTTTTTTTTTTTTTTTTGTCAAACTCAATGATTAATAGATTATATCAATCAGTTAGAGAATAATTGGGTAGATTTAAAAACATTCAAAACATTATAATTTCAAATATTACAATCCAGTACCAAAAATAAACATTTAATAACGTCTCTCCTAATGTTTGTGCGTTTTATTATCAAAATAATAAAATTATAATAATCTATCATATTAATATTATTATCTGAGATTGTAATTGATAAATTTAATATGCTGAGGAAGAAAATTACATTTTGAAACTTTACTTAAATGTAATTTTGGTAATAAAAGTGATTTCCAGCAACGCATGTACATATTAATGGACGTTGCTGAATATTTATTGCTAGAGCATGCTTCAAATGTTTGAAATTATAATATTTTGAATTTTTGAGATGAGGATTGATAATTTGGATCATTCAGACTATTGTTCTCATCCTGAGTGTTATTTTTACAACGTTTCAGCCGATATAACCTCTGAACTTCTTCAGATACTTCTTGTCGAACTCGGGAATCTGCACAGAACTCTTTATTTAATTCAACAGGGGTAGTATGATCTCGTTGTGTCAGCCATGACCGGGTAGAAGTTTGAAGTAATTCGCAATTGTAGTCTTCATATCAACTGTACTGGGGATTGAAATTTCAACCTCCAGAAGAGTGTCATAAGTTTACCTAGTATTTTATCCATGCAGACAATTCTGGTATTAATTCTGAGAGCCTTAAACCAATTCTTGCTTTCTGACGTACAATCTTATTATGTATCACAGTAGATCACTAATTATTATCGCATATATAATATTTTTTACTAATGATCTTATTTATCATTTATCATTCAAACACTACTGTGTTTGAATATATGGTTAAGTGGCAGTTTTAGTCATTTAGAACTGCTTTAAAGCTTCACTGCTCATTCATTTTTCGACCAAATTTCAAACAATTATTACAATTTATAGATCACCTTCTCAACTATATTGTGAAAAAACATTTTTCAATTTTCGTTCAGTAAAACAAAAGCTATGATGAATTTTCTAGTGTTCAAAATCGTAAAAATATGTAAGGAGGTCAGCGACGCTTTTTATTACTGGTTACCATAGTAACCATGTTGCTTCAACGACCACTGTTGCTACTAATTCACTGCTGTCGCGGAAAGAGAAGTAACAAGTGAAACAGAATGAAAGCATGAAAGGGAGATAATTGGGGGAATTTTATTGAAAGCAGACGAGTGCCGTACATTGTTATTACATATGTGAATGTCATGTTTATGGGGGCAAAAAATAAGACTGAAATTAAACAAAGAACAAGGGAATTTATTGGAAGCCAAGAAAAATCGTGTATTCCAATAGAAAAATGCAAGCATTAAAAGTAATATGGTTAAGCTTAAACATGGAAAAGTAAAGGACTAGTTGTTAAAACTGGGAAAGAAAACAACAAAATATTCTAGTAAAAAAATATAAATTTGTAATTTACAATATTGCAGCATTAAGAATTTTTTTTTTTTAATTCAATTCATAAAATTATATAATTAATTCTTAATACTGCAATATTTAAAGTTGTAAATTTATTATATTTTTTACTAGAATATTTTGTCCTTTTCTTTTCCAGTTTTAACAACTAGTCCTTTACTTTTCCACGTTTAAGCTTAACCATATTGTTTGCATTTTTCTATTGTAATAAGTAATGGTTCTTACATTATATTTATTTCTATACTAAGTTTGCTTAGGAGATTGTCACCCAATATTACATGGCTCTTAAGTCATCTGTTGAGTCACTGTTCTTTTCTCTGTATAATTTTTACTTAGTCCCATAAGGATAGATGGTTTTCTTTCATATGTGGTCAAATTCCCGAGTTTCGACAAGATTCACCTGAAGAAAAAAGTAATGGTTCTTATATTGTATTTAATTCTTTTTTTTTTTCTTTTTTTTTTTTTATTACATTTTCACCCCAAACAAGGCACATTGCCACTTTGGTGTAGGGGGCTACTATCAGGGGAAACATCTACTGGGGTACTATGTAGGGATTAGGGCAGCGAGATGTTGGTTCACGTTGCACTTGAACTTATGCATGTCAGTACAGTTGGGGAAGCAGTGACCTGGAATGGAATTCCAAAGTCTAGCAGTTCTGGGGAAGAAACTACTGGAGTAGAAAGATCTTTACATCTAGGGATCTCTACAGTGTGGGGGTGAGATTTTGCAGCTTGTCGGGTTTGTCGAGGGTGTTCACGTCGTGGGGGCACAAGTGCTTGCAGTTCTTCAGAGCATTCACCACTACAATACTTGTAGAACAAGCGGAGGGATGCAACGTTTCGACGATGGGACAGAGGCTGAAGTTTAGATGCCAGTTTAGGGCCTATCAGATTTGCGACTCTCTTTTGAACCCTGTCAAGGAGTACTAGGTTTGCTTGTTTTTCACCCAATATATACATGGCTCCTTTGGAGAAGAAGGTTGGATGTGACATTGGACAAAACATTGTGAAAATAACACTCAAGATAAGAACAGTAGTCCGAATAATCCAAATAATGAAATAATGTTTGGAAATCTATCCACATACACATTGTACGCATTTTAGGTAAAATATGTGCTACAAGGAATGCTTTTATTTTTCTAATTTTGGAAAACAAATATTTTTTTATTTGCTTTTTTGTTTGTAGTTTGGTGAATGTTACGTTCAATTGTTAATGTTCAGTTTTTATTTTAATAAAAAAAAAAAAAAATCCTTTGAAAATGTTTTTATGTCTTTGCTTGAATTATTGACACTCGTCCAAAATTCCCCCTACAAAAAGAAAAATTTTTTTTTTATTTTAAATTGTGGCTCATTTGAAAGAAAAATATATATTGAAGCTTATTTAATAAAAAAAAAACATATCCAGGTTTATTTTTTAAAAATGTTGGAGCTTATTTAAAAAAAAGAATATTGGAGTTTATTTTTAAAAAAGTATCTGGGCTTATTTAAAAACAATATTAGGGGTTATTTTAAAAAACATTGGAGCTTATTTAAAAAAAAAAATATTGGAGCTTATTTAAAAAAAATATTGGAGCTTATTTTTTAAAAAAATCATATCCGGGCTTATTTAAATAAAAATATAGGAGTTTATTTTTTAAAAAAATCAAAACAACTAGGCTTATTTTTTTTTAAATATTCGAGCTTATTTTTTTTTTTTAAATCATATCTGGGCTTATTTAAATAAAAATATAGGAGCTTATTAAAAAAAAAAAATTGGAGCTTATTTAAAAGAATAAAAAAACAAAAACATCCAGGCTTATTTAAAAAAAAATATTCGAGCTTATTTTTAAAACAAAATTTTGGAGCTTATTTAAAAAAAAGATATTCAAGCTTATTTAAAGAAAAAATATTGGAGCTTATTTAAAAAAAATATTCGAGCTTATTTTAAAAAAAATATTCGAGCTTATTTAAAAAAAAATATTCAAGCTTATTTAAAGAAAAAATATTGGAGCTTATTTAAAAAAAAAAATATTCAAGCTTATTTTAAAAAAATACTGGAGCTCATTGGAAAAAATATTGATGCTTGTTTAAAAAAAAACTATTGGAGCTTATTTAAAAAAAAAAAATACAGAAAAATCTTTATGGTGTACGTACTCATCATGAAACGAAGATATCATATTCCAAAAATCATGTAAATTGATCAACCAGTTTTTTTTGTTTTTTTTTTTATCAAGAAAATCAAATTTTATGATTAAGCAAGACAGTAATATTTGGTTCGCCATATCTTTGATCCAGCATATATAAGAGGAAGATAACTCAATTCGAAGTAACAAGATCAAATTAAGCCTTATTATAATAAATGCATTTAGTATTAGAATTGCTAAAAGTTGTAAATTTTTATTTTGTTGCTTGTTGAATACATACATCATAAAGATTTTCCTGTATTTTGTTTTAATAAGTGTGATCGTAAATAAGCAACAACAGGTGTGATATATATAACAAAAAGTCATGTAAGTAGTTTGATTTTTATAAAGAAAATGATTTTTAAACAAATTGGAGTTTTTCCAATGCCCTCTCTTCCCATGTTAAAAATGGCTTTCTAAAAATCACTAAAGTTTGAATTATTTGGAGTTATCTTCCTTGTTCAAGATGGCATCACAAGATACTTTAGCCATAAATTTTGATTTCCTTATCTCTATATAAATAAAATGAACTCATTTTTTCCCCGTCTGATTTTGACATTAATAGGATTAAAAATCAAGATATTTCATGCAAATATAATATGCACAAACGGCAGAACAATATCTGAGGTGTGTTATAGGCTTATTATTTCTCAAATTCCTCGATAATCTTAGATTTCTATACTTTTTCTGCTGAGAAATCACGGCCAAAATCGGTTAAGATCAATGGAAGTGGTAAAATATTTTCTCTCTAATAAATTCCTCCTCCCCCTGCCACCACTTAACACCGTTTGGGGATCGTTCACAAGGAACAGTTGAGAAGAGAACACCGGTTTGGCTTCGTAGTTCTTTCATGTGAAGTTATTTAAAATCACTAAACTAAGCTGCAGTGCTCTGTGGCGTAGTGGTTAGCGTGCTGGACAATTCACATTATATTTTCACGTTCGCGCCGACCTACCGTAGTCGTTTTTTTTTTGTTTTTTTTCCTAAACAACTGGAATGGACTTTTCTTGGTGACCGAACTGTTAACGTTGCAAATGTTTTTTTGTTTTTTTTCACACTTTATTTTCCTACTTTTACTCATGACTCCGGGTTTGATCCTTCCTACTTACCTACCATAACATTTTTTAAAACTCCCCCCCGTCCCGGAAACAAACACTCGGGCAACGCCGGGTACCCCCGCTAGTTTAAAAATAAAACTATGTGATTTTTAATGCAGTATATTTTTTTCCATGACAGTATTGTACAACCAGATTTTTCTTCGTTTTGGTCTTTTCAGGGGTGGGGAGGTCTGAACAAGCATCATATTATTGATGATAAAATTAATAATATCTGCCAATATCTCTTCAAATAACTTGTTTTGTTTTTTTTTATAAGTAGAATTTCTTTTAAAGAACTTCTACAAAACACGATGCCACAAGATTGCTTCCCTGAGTGCTACAACATGTACAACATGATACTCTTCAAATATAATGTTAATTTTATCATGAACATTAAGCATAGTGCTCTTAACCTTGACTAATCAGTAAAATCTTTTTAATCTGTTATGCACACACACATACATGCACGCACACACTAGCCGGCCGCCCGGTCATAAAATATGCTTAAATGTATTTAAATTTATGCAGATTTCATATTTATTATTATAGAGCCAATTCTCTATTGATTATTATATTGTACCCAAAGGATGGAATACTGTTGCCACATCTGGGCAGGAGCTGCTAGAAAGGACTTGTCCTGCCTTGATAGAGTTCAAAATAGACTTCGTAGCCTCGTAGGAGATGTCCTTTTCTCCTCCTTGCAACCTCTATCTCACAGAAGAGATGTTGCGAGTTTGTCTCTGATGTATCGTTATTTTCATGGAAAGTGTTCAACTGAGCTTCAATCTATGGTCCCCCCTCGCCAAATTTTCACAAGAAACACTCGTCTAGCTGTAAACACTATCAATAATTTCCCCCACTCTTTATCTTTGCCTAAGCCTAAACATAGATTCCATGAACAAAGCTTCTTTCTTAGAACTGCACGCCTGTGGAACTGTCTTCCGTTCTGACTACAATATGGTTGTGTTCAAGTCTAAAGTAAATAAGTTCTTGATGAGCCGTTCCATATAAGTTATCAAATTTACCAAATTTTCATTACTAATGATTACTATATTGACCAATTTCTACTGTACACTCTTTAACCCTTATCCTTGAGTGGCCTCTGGGCCTTGATAATGTGGTGACGCCTATGTAAAAAAAAAAAAAAAAAATACAGTTCACCAAACGAGACAATAACGTACGAGGGACAGTCAAAGCATCGAACAACATCTTTGTCTGCTTGGAACTAGACAAGTCACAAACCTTATTTTATCGTCTCCCTCTCTTCTGGTGACTGGCACCTGAAACGAAAGCATCTTCTTCTGAATGGAATGACTGAAACGTTGGGTTATAGTTTATAGATCTTTATTTCCATAACGTTCTGCATCTCAGAGTTTGCACTCTTCTCTACAGTTCTTACATTCTTTTACTCGTTTTACTGAATAACTACAGTGCCATCTTTCAATTCCATTTGTGCGTTCTCGAGCTGTGTATTTAACTTCTTTATTTATGAGGCCGTGACTGTTTCGTTTCTAAATGTCTGTCTTATCTTTGGAAACGTGTGTGTCAGAATAACACACGAACGTGACGACATACCTGTCTTCTCCTGTTCCTCCTGGAGAATTTGTCGATCATCTTGAGGGAGCTGGTTCTGTTACAATCAAAGATGCATGCAAGACAGGAACTCAAGACGAAGGGTTGTTTTATATATTTTTTATTCACTCGCCAGGCATTTCGTCACAGCAGAAACCGAAGTGAATGGTGATCTTTGGTTTGTGGTTCCATTTGGAAACTGTTATGGGGAGACTTGTTTTAACATGTCCCAGAATGAACTCAACTAAAATTAACCAAGTTACTCAAAACCGAAACCCGACATGTCAACTTTGTCATTTCGCTTGAGATATAGATATATATATATAGCTGAATAATGCTTTCTAGCCGGCGATTACATAATAATAATAGCCGTTTGTTTCTGCATAATGAAACAGCTTTGTAAAAAATGTACCGAAATTATAACATGCTGGGAGAGCCGTTTTGCATGAAAAATAAATATTTGGATCTTGGAATGTAACTACAGTTTTTTTGTATCATTCATTTAAATATTTATCTATATATATATATATATATATCTATAAGTAAAGATATGAAAATTTACTTAAAAGTACATCATTTGAAATCAAAATTAAAAATTTCACAAGAATTTTCTTCTCAGCCTAATATATATATATATATATATATATATATAAACACAGGGTGACCCCCCCCCAAAAAAAACGGGCTCCAACTCTAATTAGGCCCCGTTTCTTAGTGTTTTGTCCAAATGAAATGAAACTGGTCATAACTAGTTTATTATATTCAAAACATCACATCAAAACACTAGGGTCTTTGGCACTTTTTTCTCTGTTGACTAAAATGCTCAGAAAAACAATTTAATGTCCTCTGTTTTTTTTTGGGTCGCCCTGTGTATGTATATGTATATATATATATAGTGGGCACCCAGCATGACTCGATCGTAAAATACACTTAAATATATTTTAATTTATCCAAATTTCATTTCCAACACTTTATTGATTATTATATTGTCAATATAGAAGTGATTTCAAAAGTAAAAAAAAAAACATGACTTGGGTGTCATCAGCTAAAATCGAAACCAAAGCACACAGTTCTCCAGCCTTATTTGTTATCATCTGAGCTCCCAACATATGGATATCAACTCTAAAAATAAACAGACATTAATGTATAAATGTATATTTATTTGTGCATGCATAGAGAAGCATTTTTTGACTTATGTCTGCCAAGTTCCAATCTTTTTTTCAATTTTGATCCTTTAGCAGCTATTTTTACCGGCTAAAAATCAAAATTGTTCCATAGGTCCAAATCACCTACATATCGTTTAAGGTCTGTAGACCAAAAACTGATAGTGTAGTTTGTTAGAGACCATTCCTTACACAAACAGATAAGTTCATATATATATATATAAGTGGTTTTTGTTTTGATTTTTTAAACGATAGTAATGTTTATGTCTCCGCCTCGGAGAACTGGTGTTTTTCTTAGAAAGTTGCCCAATTTTATTTGGACGTATTATTTATTTATTATTTTTAAAAACAGTAATCTATATATATACATACCGAAACATGTAATTAAACAGATAAAATGGTAATAAAAAAATAAAATGTGTGTGTGTATATATATATATATATATATATATATATATATATACACTAGCAGTCCACCCGGTCAAAAAAATATGCTTAAATATGATATTTTAATTTATGTATATTTCATATTTATTATTATAGAGTCAATTCTCTAACAACTGCAGCAATATATAGTGATTTCAAAAGTATTGTAAAAAAAAACATGACTTGGGTGTCATCAGCTATGATAGAATCGAAATCAAAACAACTCTCCATCTGATTTAAATTCATACGCATACAAAACTAATATTGTTTAACATATAAATGTATATTTGCATGTATAGAAGAGCATTTAAAGTCGACTTATGCCTGCCGAGTTCCAATTTTTTTTTTGCTATTTTGACTTTAGCAGCTATTTTTAAAAGCTAAATATCAAATTAAATTTGTTCCACAGGTTCAAACCCCCATAAATCAAGTTTCAAGCTTGGTCTGTAGACCAAAAATTTACAGGAATTTGATAGAAACTGTTCATATATGTGTGTGTGTGTGTGTGATGCCTCTGTTCAGTCTCGAAAGACAAAGGATACCCCCTGTAGGGGCAGCTGCACGTGTAATTGTGAGGCAAGGGTTGCGCAATCTCCAACCACACCTCTCCTGAATCGGAATTGTTCGAGTCCAGTGGCAAGGATAAGTCCAGGAAAACTTGAAACAATGCCAAGATAAGCGGAGAGCACATACAGCACCTGGAAATCCCAAATGATCACCCATTTAGTACTGACTAGGTTCAACGTTGCTTAACTTTGGTGATCCAGTGGACACTGAGGTGTTAACATGATTATGCCATCTTCTATATATATATATAAAAGCGAAAACGTATGTATGTGTGTTCGCTTTTTCTGTATGTCTACAAAAGGCTTTTTTTCAGAGAAGCGGTCGGTCGGTTCACAACTTTTTAAAACTTTTTATATCACATATAAATCGTAGTATCTCACAGTTAACAACGAAGCTCCCCTGTCTATTTAATTTGCTCGATTTCGGGAAGATAAATATTCAACATTTGTCGCTCGCGGCATGTGGGTTAGTCTTTTTCCTATAACATCTTGGGAAAATACTATCCCGCAGTCAAACTTGACCTCATTAACTCATTAAAACGGGCACCTGCCAAATCCAAGTAATTAAATAAATTCAAATGTGTTTCCGTTAGCATCTCGCGGTGGGGCAATCGTTATCGTCGCACGTTTTTTTTTTTTTTTTTCACACTTTAATTTATAACTTTGCCTCAACGGTTCGGGTTCGATCCTCATACTTACTTTTTTTTTTTTTTTTTTAAATCCCCCAACCCCGGAGTTTTCACACACACCTACTCCAAACACCCAGGCAACGCCGGGTACCCATCGCTAGTTTATAATATAAATCTCATCTGTATGTTTAAATGTATGTTTGTGTGTCTTCCTAAAACTTTTGACAGAGGCGACAGATTTTCATGAGATCGGTATCATTTTGAAGCTCGACCCTTCGGACGACAAATATCGAAAAATTGGCTGAAAACATTAATTCCTTCATCCTCAACTGGGCAATTTTCTACATGGAGGGGTCGCTTTTTTCGCCAATATTTTTGAAAGTCATCCCCTCTTTTCAATTGAAAAGCTTTAATTTAAGCCTACGTCACTTCCGGTTTGGTGATGGACGCAACAGCAAACACATCAGGGTTTTTTTTTTTTTTTCACATTCTTTTCCTCCTTCGCTGTGCCAACTACCACTTTGTTTTTTTTGCTTAACATACACCTCCTAACACCCAGGCTAGTATATATATATTTCTATAAATAACTCTCAGTGTATGTAGGTATGATGTTTGTATGTTCTCTATCGAAAAATAAAAAGGTTAGAATCTCCATAAAATTTAAGAGTATTCTTATGTAAAATCTTCCAGGGAAGACAATGGAAGTGATTCTGACGATCTAAAGGAGTCATATGAACAGAACCCCTCCCTCCTTTTTAAACTTCGAATACTTATGAGTATTTACAATTTTAATTAAATTTAAATTATATTCACAAAATGGTAATGCAGAGTTTCTCAACATTTAATATTAGAGACGGGAAACGGGAGAAGAAAGGCAATGCAAATAAAGTAATGTGGTGTTTTTTATGGAAATCGCTCCAGACAAGGCATGAAGCCACTTAATGTAAGGAGCTAATAAAAAAAACATACTTTAAGGTCAAAAACTTGCCAATAGATTCTGACCCAGAAAATAGCAAAAAAAAATTTTTCTTTTTTCTTTAACACAGGAATTACCACTTATCAAGGCCTGGAAGCCACTCGAGGATAAGGGTTAATGGGTATATATTAGTCAATGTGATTTTCGTGAAGTAAGTAAACATAAGTAGTGGGAATTTTGTAAATTGGATTACTTAGGGGGACGGTTTATCAAGAACTTGTTTACGTTGGACTTGAAGACAGTCAGATTGTAGTCAGCTGGAAAGCAGGCAATCGGAAGAGAGTTTTCCACAGGCGTGCAGTTCTAAGAAATAAGCTTTGTTCATGGAATCTATGTTTAGGTTTAGGCACAGATAAAGAGTGTGAGAAATTATTGATAGTGGTTTTAGCCAGACAAGTGTTGGCCATTCCCTAATTGTCAGAAGCATCAGGACAAAATAAGGGAGGTGCGAGTTACGAGGCTGTTGAAAGCAAATCCAAATCCACTTTCTATATGTAGTGTTATGAACATAGTGAATAAAGGACATCCTCATTCAATCTCGAGCAACGTTGGGTCTTCTTGCTGGTTTGTAATGATAAAAGAGATAAATAGTTGAAGGTGTAAATTATTCAAATTATTTACATTCTTCGGACTACGGTTCTCATCTTAAATGACATTTTCTCCAACGTTTCGGTCGATATAATCTGCAACCTTCTTCAGGTGTATCTTGTCGAACTCAGAAATGTTTCTGTTGAACTCGGGAATTTTGAACAGAACCATTTACTCTCTTGTTCAACAAGATACATTTGCAAAAAAAAAAAAAAAAGTCAGAGGTTACATCAACTGAAACCTGAAAATAACACTCAAGATGAGAACAGTAGTCCAAAGATTCTGAATAATGCAAATAACCAATCCTCATCTCAAAAGTTCAGAAACGTAAATGAAGCAGTAATTGAAATTCATCATTTTCAGTTTTACATCATGGTATGCGTTTCATGGCTTTTAAAAAACGAGTTCCAAACTAACCTATCTCTGGCCAAGTCTTCATTTATGCCTCAAGTCCATCTTTATCACTTTCACCCATGTTTCCATGTTTTCTGTGTCGTTCCATCATTACCGCAACTCTTCTACATCTATTGACCAAAGAAGTCTCATCCATTCGTCTATCGTCATCAACGGTTTAACGTCCGTTTTACATCCTGGCATGTGTTGTATACAACATAATCACGTTTGACACACCGGTTCCTGTCAGATCACCAAAGTTAAGCAACGATGAGTCTGGCCAGTACCAGATGGGTGACCATTTGGGAATTCCAGGTGCTGTATATGCTCTCTGCTTATCTCGGCATTGTTTCCAGTCGTCCTGAACTTTTCCTTGACACTGGACTCAAACAGTGACGATTCAGGAGAGGTGTGGTTGGAGATTGCACAACCCTTGCCTCACAATTACATGCACAGCTGCCCCTACAGGGGGTGTCCTTTGTCTCTCGAGACTGAACGGAGGCATCGAATGTGTTAGACAGCTTTAAGAAATTGATTTCCAAAACTAATATTTTTTTTTTTCTTTCTTATTCACTCCAAACAAGGTACATTACCACATGGATGTAAGGCGTTACAATTTGAAATCATGTCTAAGGCATCTTTGTGAAGTTCGGCAGCAAGATGTCTGTTCGCATTACATTTAAATTTCTGCAGGCTAGTACAGTCAGGGAAACAGAGGGAATTCCAAAGTCTAGTAATCCGTGGGAAGAAATTAGAGTAGAAGGCCTTTCAGCCTCAACCGTGATGGGGTGGGATCTTGTTGCTTGATGGGTTAGTCTAGGGGTATGTATGTCAAGCACATTCCATTAAAGTACTTGTGAAACAGGCACAGGGTTGCAACATTGCGGTGATGGGATAGGGGTTGAAGCTTGGTTGATTGTGTGGGACCTATAAGATTAGAGACTTTTTTTGGGTGCTGTCTAAAAGGGAGAGACTAGTGAGAGACTCGTTAGCCCAAACGTGGCAACAATACTTTACCTCAAATCCATCCTTATCAATACCATGTTTTCTGTGACTTCCTCCTGAAAACAGATGCTGCTACATCTACTAATCCAAGAACTCTCATCCATTCTTTCAATGTGACCATACCAACAAAGTCTCCTGTTCTGCACACATCTTCCTGATATCAGCAGGTCTAAGCCTGTCTTTAAAACTCACATAACACATTCAGCATATTGTTCTTATATAATTTCTCTCCATGCAACACATGTCCTCAATCCTCACTGGCCAAGTTTCACTTCCATGCAAACATCACCCTGCAAACACATGCTTCATGGACTCTTCACTTAGTCGACAGTGGTAGCTCTCTGCTGGTTAGTAATGACAGAATTTCCTCAAACTTACCCCATCCTCTCGTAACTCCTGCAATCACACTCGCACCTTTTAATATTTTTTTTATTGTACTTCAATTTCTACCTAATTTCACTGGATAATCCCATTCGTGAAGGAGTGGAGGAGGGTGTATTCTATACTATCACACACATTCTTTATAATTCAGCAGAGAAAAAAAAAAAAATTTCTTCATTTGTTTTTTGTTTTTTAATGCGTGTTGTGTAAAATAACGATTTTTTTTTATTCTTACTAAACTGTCAGCCATCCTTGTCCACAAAAATAGTTTGGATCTTTAGTTGGCCTATTGGATAGTGCTGTCTTGCTGTAACTGTAGTCGTAATGGTTATGCGGCAGCAAAAGTTTGTTTTACTCTCCTTTCTGTAGTTGCAATGATAAAAAAAAGGGGGGGGGGCTTCTTGTCCAGAATACCCCCCCTCCCAAATCGAAAATTAAGAAAAATCTGTATTTACATACCAGTGACAAAACGAAACTATATTCCAAAAATCACAAATTGATCAATTTTATTTACTAAAAAGACTTTGCAAGTGATTAATAGGAATTTATAGGTATTACAATATAAATCTAGTAAGTTTGAATTATTGTTAAGTTTTGCTTTTTTTTTTGAGATTTTTTTTTTTTTTCAAAATAGCAGGTGAGATGATCACTGCTTGGATACTCATAAAATTTGATTTTCTTGTTTAGAAATAAAACTGATTAATATACACAGTTTTTTTTTAAATCAAGGATATGTACATCATACAGATTTTTCTTTTTTTAATATAAGGGAAATTCTGGACAAGAACCAAAAGAAAAAAAAAAACAAAAACTGTCAACAATATCTTTGCTCAATGATAATGTTTTTGGATGTTTTATTCGTTTATAGTATCACGCGAGTTTTTCTTCACTCGCACACCAGAAGCGTGAACAAAAACAAATCTTTGAAAAAAATGTCTGAATGGATTCAGTTCACAGGACAAAGACTTTATTAATCTCTACTTGTCACTGTGAACTTCCTCCCATCTCCCATAATACAACTTTCTGTACACGTTAGTTCTCGTTCTATTCTTAACTCCAAATGGAATTTTCCACTTATGCCTAAGTTAACCTTATGGAGAAAATACCGTTTTTAACACTATTTTGTGGAAAGGGAAGTGGATTTTTTATCTTTTTTATTTTATAGCACATCAACCTTTTGTTCCGGGGGGGGGGGGGCAATTTCCTGGTAAATAGTGTGTTCAGTGGAATAGTCAAAGATATTTAGGGAAATTTTGGTTATTTGTTTTAAGCAGCGGTTGAATCTGAAGTTGTACCGACTCAGATAATCACTCCCCAATGACTAGAGAAAGTCAAGAGAGAAAAAGAGACGGAGGAAAATAAAATGAAATGGAGTGGGGGAGGGGAGGGGTGATAGAAAATTCAAACTTAAAATGTCTGTGTTTTGAGAAAACGTTCAAAATAATAGCAGCAAAAGACGGAATGAATCAAGTTAACGAGGGCGCCGAAAGATGGATCGTCGGGGACGTCACCGAAATTTAATGATAAACCAACAGACAACAAATACGAAAAGAACAAAGAAGAAAAGATAAAGCCAAATTTTCCAATGTCCGCCTTTCGTGAGACCCTTCAGACGATGCATAGTCTTCTGGAGCAAACCTGTAGAATCCTCAAATTCCAAATCCTGCACAAAAAAAAAAATAAAATAAAAAAACAGTTAACCACAATTAATAAATTTGAATAATGTGATCATTTGGGGGGGGGGGTGAAGATGAAACATGTGAATATTAAAATATTTAATTCTTGTCCAGAAATCAAACTAAAAAAAAAAAAATTTATGATGTATGTACTCCTCACAGAAAAAAGAGGTCATATTCCAAAAATCATGTAAATTGATCAATTAGTTTTATTTTTAAATAAAATCAAATTTTACAGCTAAATTATGAGTGATCTCTCAACACTATCTTGAAAACAGTCTGAAGGAACAAGGGAGATAACTCCAATTCAAACTTGCAATATTTTAGAAAGCCATTCTAAATATAAGAGGGTGCGCATTGGAAAAAAACTTAAATTCACTTAAAAATGATTTTCTTTATTTTAAAACTTAATGTACATGATTTTTGGTGTATACTTTCTTTCCATCATATAGATTTTTCTCTAGTTTTTTTTTTTTTTTAATAGAGAGGAGGAGTTCTAGACAAGCACCAAATATTTATTATAAAAATATTTAAAGCCACATTCGTGGGCGATAACTATTAAAGAGAAACATTAAAGGCTTTTACTTAAACAACATTGTGAAAAATTCTCTGGATTGAATATGAAGGGGACTTCAGTCGAGGATTTGAATCATGTGACACCACATTTATACATATAGCCACACTGATAAGTTTCGGTTAAGATGAAACGTAGATAAAATATTTATTATTATAATAATATATATATATGCACACACACACACACACACACACACACACACACACACACACACACACAGTAGAACCTCTAGATACAAAATTGGTTTTGTCTTGGCTTTTGTATCTTGAAATTTTTGTATGCTGAAAAGCATTTTACACGTAAATCGTCTAATCCATTCCAAGTCCTATGAAAACACTCATTAAATTTTATACTAAGTGTAAAACCAGAATGAAATAAGAGCCAAATAATACCTAACCAAGGACCTATGGCGCAGTGGTTAGAGTACTTGAAAAAAAAATCAATTGTAGAAAGCGATATTCTCCTGAAGCTTCAATTCTCAGTGTAGGCGACTAAAAAATACAATTGCAAATTACTTAGGACCTCTATCCAGTCATGGCTGACGGAACAAGAACATGCTACTCCCGTGAAGTAAATAAAGGGTTCCGCTCGAATTCCATCCAAATTCCCGAGTTAGACAAGATACACCTGAAGAAGGTGGAGGTTATTATTAACCAAAACGTTGTGAAAATCACACTCAAGATGAGAACAGTAGTCCGATGAATCCAAATATAACTAACCAATCCTCATCTCAAAAATTCAGAAACGTCATTAAAATATTCATTATAATAATATATACTTATATATACAGTGGAACCTTTAGATACGAAATTAATTGGTTCCGGTTTGGCTTTCGTATCTTAAAATGTTTGTATCCTAAAAAGCATTTTATACATAAATCGTCTAATCCATTCAAAGTCCTATGAAAACAAATTTTATAAGTGTAAAATCAGAATGAAATAAGAGCCAAATAATACCTAACCTAACTGTTAATATCTTCACTTGCTATTTTTTTTTTTTTTTTTCAACTCTTCTTTGGCATTCAAAGATAGAATTCTATTTAATATAAAACCACTAAAAGAGATAATTTTTTTTTTGTTATTTTAATCATCACTCAATCTCGCAACCTCAATCAAATCTATGTGCACACAAGCATGTGGAAAAAAAAGGATTTATTTTCTTACAACTAATTTGCGATTTCTAAGAAAAATAAACTCCCTCACCCTCACAAAAATTCTAGATGATGTACGATAAAAATTAAAATGGAAAATCTTTCTCCAATCTATATTCTTCAAATGTAATAAAAAATTTTAATGTGTGAGTTGAAGAAATAAATTAAAGACAACAAAAAATGTTTTCCAGATTAAAATAAAAAAAAATAAAAAATTTCCAAAAAATTGCTAAAAATTTTTTTAAATCAAATAAAACCCTGATTTTAAAAAGATTTTCAAAGAATTAGGTGCCTGGAAAATAGTCTGTCACTTGTATATTTTATATCCTGCAAAATTTTTTCATATTTAGAAACAAAAAAATTTTCACATGTTTCATAAGCTGAAAATTTTGTATCTAGAGGTTCCATTGTATATTTTCTTTAGCATTTTATATCAAGTGGCTTCATGCTTTGTTTTGAATGCTGGGAGGTCTGCTAGCATATTATACATATACTAGCAAAAGTACCCATTGTTGACAGGGTTCAAAAACAGCCTACAGAAAATGGACTCTGATTTATGAAAATATGATAAGTGATGAAAAGCAAGGGTTGTAAAGAGATAGCTTCGAATTTGGGGGTATCAAAACCAAAGCAAAATATGATGAAAGTAAAAATAAAATAGATAAACCCCATAATTTATTATACCATACCTGTTCACACTGAAACACTTATCACAATATTCTGTGGATCTATATTAAAAAACCTTGTTAAACTTTGTGACATAATTCCATTCTATGGAGGTCAGGCATGAACGAACACCCCATAATGTTATTATACGATATTTCTTCAAACTGAAACATAATTATCAAAGTATACTTACGCAGATAGATATGGAAAGTCTTTATTAAAGTTTGTGCCTATTTCCATTCTATGGAGGCCAGGCGTGAACGCAGACCCCACAATTTTATTATACCATCCCTATTTAAGTTAATACATACTTATCAAAGTATTATTATGTACATCCATATCAAAAACACTTGTAAACGTTTTTTTTTTTTTTTAGTTTTTAAATTTTTTATTTCCATACTTTGTGGACCAGGCGTGTACGCAGACCCCACAATTTTAACGAATCATCATTATGCCAGATCAAATATACCCATTCCTGTGTCTCGATACATCTATCATTATATGTGATCAGTTTTCTATAATAGTCAATCATATAGGAGCCTATTCATGACCAGACACACAGACGTTCAGCTTTATATTATAGATATACACACACACTAGCAGGCCACCCAGTGTTATCCGGTCATAAAATAAACTATTTTAATTCATGCAGATTTCATATTCATTATTATAGAGCCAATTCATCCAATTATAGTACCTATTTACTATGCCTCCCCAGAGTTAGACACCAGGGTCGTTTTTTAACGTGGAGAAAAGGTACAAAAATAAAAATTGTCTCAGTCGTGAAGGATTTCTCTTCCACCGAAAGAGAACAAGAAATAGAAGTGCAGCATCTGAAGAACAGATACTACACTGTGATCTTGTCCCGAAGGCCAATATTATAGTAGTAATTTCAAAAATTACAAAAAAAACTTTTTTAAATATATATGAGACTTTGGTGCCATTAGCTAGAATCGAAACCAAAACATTCAGTTCTCTAGCAGTATTCACTTTTTTTTTTTTTATTTATTACATTTTCACCCCAAACAAGGCAAATTGCCACTTTGGTGTAGGGGGCTACTATCAGGGGCAACAACTACTGGGGTACTATGTAGGGATTTGGGCAGCAAGATGTCAGTTCACGTTACACTTGAACTTTTGCACGTCAGTACTGTTGGGGAAGCAGGGACCTGGAATCGAATTCCAGAGTCTAGCGGTTCTGGGGAAGAAACTATTGGAGTAAAAAGATCTTTTACATCTAGGGATCTCTATAGTGTGGGGGTGGGATTTAGCAGCCTGTCGGGTTTGTCGAGGGTGCTCACGTCGTGGGGGCACAAGTGATTGCAGTTCGTCAGAGCATTCACCACTAAAATACTTGTAGAAAAGGCAGAGGGATGCAACATTTCGTCGATGGGACAGAGGCTGAAGCTTAGATGCCAGTTCAGGGCCTATCAGGTTTGTGACTCTTTTGAACCTTGTCAAGGAGCGAGAGACTAGTAGCAGATGCACCAGCCCAGATGTGGCAGCAATACTCCATACATGGGCGAATGGTGGCCTTACAGGATACTTTCGGGTGTTAGTAGTTTTCTAGCACGGTAGAGAGAGCCCACCTTTCTTGCAGCGGCCCTGGCAATGCCTTCAATGTAATTGTTCTAACTCATGTTTCCTGTGAACGTTAGGCCAAGGAGTTTGAAAGATGGACTCTCAGATAAAGAGTCGTTGGCCATTGCTATGGGTGGTAGAGAGGGTTTCTTGTAATCATTGAATGAAACTAGTTTAGTCTTGGCAGCATTGAACGCGGCCAACCACTTTTGTCCCCATTCCACTACAGATTGGAGGTCTTCCTCTAGTGTTTCTGCCATTTTAGAAATGTGTTCATTCGTCTTCCTGTCGTGCCTGCCATAGAGTGTAGTGTCATCAGCATATATACCCATCTCAGAGGCAATTTTGTCGGGGAGGTCATTTATGAATATCAGGAACAATAGAGGTCCAAGGATAGAACCCTGGGGCACCCCCGCATTTATATCATATGGCCTAATTAATTAACAGAGTTAAACATATAAATGCATATTTCTGAATGCATGGAGGATATAAATTAAGTCGACTTATTCTGCCAAATACTAATTTTACAATTTTGACCCCTAAGATTGAATCAATCTTTCAGCTGAAAACCAAATCGAATTTGTTTCACAGGTACAAACACCTCATATCAAGTTTCAAGTCTGTAGATCAAAAATTGACAGTAGTTTGGTAGGGACTATTCCGCACACATACAAGGTAACTAATCTATGTATACTAGCAGTCTGCCCAGCATTGCCCGGTTGTAAAATATGTTTATGTCTTAATTCATGCAGATTTTGTGTTTATTATCAGAGACAGTTCTTTATTCATTCTTTTATTGTACCCAATATATAGTCATGGCTACCTGGTGTGGCCCGGTTATAAAATATGCTATACAATATTTTAATTTATGCAGATGTCAAATATTGTAGAACCAATATTGTATTAATTATATTGTACCCAATATGTAATAGTGATTTAATATATACATATATATATATATATAAGTGAAAGTGTCTGTCTGTGTCTGTACATTTCCCTACGCAATAACTCTGTCAATTTTTAGTTTACAGACTCAAAATTTAGTATACAGGGTACTGAGATTTGGAAAAATCGATGTGATCGGTTTTTGGCCAGAAATTTAGCTGGTATGGGGTCAAAGTTCAACGATTTGACGTTTGAGAACTCTACCAAACTCCGACAATTTTGGGCTTACACACTTGAAATTTTAGATATAGGTTCCTTGGACATGGATCTAACTTAACTTGATTTGATCCCAAAACAATAAATGTTAAGGAGTCATAATAGGGGTCAAATTTTAAAAAAATTGACTGTTTATTTTTTTTGTTTTTTTGTTCAGCATACACCTCCAAACACCCGGGCAACGCTGGGCACCCATGCTAGTATATATATATATATATATATATATATATATATTTAGTGGAAATGGTAATTAATAAAAACTGAAGAAAATGCTCAATACTGTTGTAGAGCAAATATGCGTTTTATTTTTTATTACCGTATCTTTCTGTTAAGTTACATTATTGTTTCAGCTACTCGGCCGTTTTTTTGGCCGTCTGTAGCGTCCTCAGACTTAAAAAAAATAAAAAATAAAAAAAAAATAAATAAATATATATATTCACTTTTTTTAAAAATTTATTTTACTTTATAAATTTTTAAGAGATCAAGGGAGTTAACTCCTCAAAGCTAACGCTTGATTACATTATGATTTGGATTTATATCCGAGGACTCTTTAGAATTGATGTTGTTCCCTTTATGGCTGCAATCTGTATTTCATTATAGCTTGACCTTCCAGGGATTGTTTCCAGATATTTAAGATTCTTTTTCACTAGGCCAGTTGCTCCAATCACAACTGGTATAATATCTAAATTTCACACGTAGGCACCCATTTATGGGTATCCATAGTATGTCAAAGACTGAAGAAGTCTGTTTTTACATAGTATGTACTTAGGCAGCATTGTTTAATTTAAGCAGATATTGTTAAAAATAGAATTTCTGTCTATTTTTATTTTTTTCAATTTTTCTAGTAGCCTTTTTGTGTTAAAAATAAAAAATGTTTTTGTTTTTTATGGAAATTACCCCAGACAAAGCATGAACCACTTTATGTAAGGAGCTTATAAAAAAAAAAAAAAAAAAAAAAAAAAACTTCAAGATCAAAAACTATCAAACAAATCTTAGACAAATAGCTTCCAACCCAGAAAACAGCAATTCTTCCCCCTTTGTCAAAAACATTCATAAAATGTGAGGACTAAAGGACAAAATAAGGGAAATAAGAGTTATACGGATGTTGAAAATAAACACAAGGTCTATTTTCTACTCTCCCGCTCCAGCTATGAACATCAAAAAAATGCAGAAACCAAATGTTCCATGTTTGTTTTAATTCTTTCAATCCAGATCTTCAGTGTTTTGCATCTGCAATTAGGGCTACCAATTTGTGGATGAATTGCAGGGCATTAAAGAATGTGACCAAACCAACAAAGTCTGCTTATTTTAGAAGAGTCTTTGTGATGCTGGTGGTGTTGTATCAAGACCAAATTATGATTGTGATGCACACACGTACACACAAATACATGCAGAAGTAATTGGCTTAATCCTACCCTTCTTGATGTAGCTAGTCTCAGTCTTTTCTAAAGTGGCATGCGTTCTCCAGAATTATCTGATCTATTCTCAGCTTCCTTTGTTCAAGCTCGTTTGACTCTTGGTCTAGTGGTCTTCATCAATTCATTGTTTTAATATCTCATCGTAATACAGTTTCTTATTCCAGCAGCTTTCTTTCTGAGAACTGCATGCATGTGAAACTATTCCTGCTGACCGTTTTCTTCCTACCTATAGGTGTGGTCTTTTCAAAACTAAGGTCAATAAGCATCTCCTGTCTTTGTGATAATCATCTTTCATTCTTGTTAACTCCTTACATCAAGTGGCTTCACACCTTGTCTGGAGCGATTTCCATAAAAAACAAAAATAAAAGTAATACTGCATATCTAAATCAACATTTGATTTAAAGCTAAAATTCATACTAAAATTACACACTTGAACAACGGATAACAGCTCAATCCTTACTTTCTATTCCCCACAGATGAAGATGACTAGATAGGGGAGAGGGGCTTGAGGAATTGTCCTCTGGTGTCAAAGCTCACCTCTTCTGATACGGAACATATTTCCACAGATCGCACATGCAAAGCAGCTGCAATATTTCTCTTATTCTTTATCACTAACCTTCCCTTTGTGTAGACTGCTGTGCCAGCTTCCTTGGTCACTTGCTTGTGTCTCAGTTTGGGATATCAATGCCCATTTCGTTTACATGGCATTTAACTACGTCGTCGTATTAGAATTTTATCCCACCCATTCTTCTTTTGACATTCTCTCGCTATCCATAGAGGAGCATTTTCATCCACCATTCTTACAAGATGACCAGTCAAACGCAATTGCGTGATTGCAAGCACTGCTTTTATACTGTCTGTATTTGCTCTTTTTAGGACTTCCACTTTTGTCACAATCATTCCACCTGATTTTCATTATTAGGTTTTGGAAGAGTAGAGCAAGACTAGCAGTACATATTGACTTTGTACATATTGAAATCCTTCATACAGACAATATGAACTAACAATAACACTTCTAGTCAATAGAATTAGAACAGTATGCCGCCATGGATCAAATAAAGGATCAGTTCAAAATGCTGTATTCGTTCCAGAAAGATGCACCTGAGAAAGGTCAGAGGTCACATTAGTGAAAACGTGAATATAATAAACAAGATGATAATCAATCCTCATTTAAAAAAAAAATTCCGAAACAAGATGAGAACAAAAAATATGCATTAGTCATTGCAGTAACAAAGCATTTATCTGTGGCTCACCGTGGCCCCACTAACAAGTCGTGGACACCAAATGTTGTGTCGTAGATTTTTTGTTCATCTTATGGCCATGTCGTCATTTTCTCACTGGCAATTGTCGATGAGGACGCACAAGTCCACAAGTATAAAAATGAAATAAAAACAAACAGACGCTGATGTTTCAACATATGTCAGTTGGACTATGGGTGCACGTTTCTACATCAACCCTTTATGTGCTAGGGCCAACATCTACATGCGCGAGTCCATGTGCGTCTATTGCTGGCAGCTCATCTCTCCATTTCCCTCTAAAACCTCCAAGCGATCACCTGCTCTTGACCTATCTAGAATCCATCTGTCCATCTTGGATTTAAGTGACTAAGTGCCTAACTGATTTGTCTCCCCACCCTATCAAGTGTCATTCCTATTAATCAATCCTTAATCCATTTGCTATTGCCATTTGTCACACCCTGAATTAAACCCTACCCTTATTTCTCTTTGTCTGCGTCAAGAACAAATTCCTGTCTATTGTTAAGCTCCTTTTATTACTCGCTAAACCTACTTTCTGTCCTTTTGTCATTTATCCTTTGTCTTTTTTCCTTACCTCCCCAGTACTCGAGGAGGTCATTCAAACAGGGTCACATATCTCCACATTATTCTCAGCAAAAGTCAATTGTAAAGAAAATCATTAAAATCAGACATTTAAAAAAAAAAATAAAGAAATAAATAAAAAAAGAAAAAAATTCTAAATGTGAAACTGCTTACCATTTCATCTACGAGTTTCTTTGATGTCCTAATTTCGGTACCGATGTCGATGCTGAGCTGTAAAAATAAACAGAAGCAATAAAAATTGGTTCATTGGAAGAAAAAAAAAAAATTTGTAAAACAATCTTTGCAGCATATATTTTAGAATTGATTTCTATCAAGACTTCAGAAGTTCTCGCTTCATGCCATGTATAGGTAGAAGTCTAAAGCTACTGTAAAATGATCTTATACCTAGAATTTATATTTTCTAGAGACTTCTTTATTACACACTAAAAAAATTTATATTTTCTAGGGACTTCTTTATCACACACTAAAAAAATTTATATTTTCTAGGGACTTCTTTATCACACACTAAAAAAATTATATTTTCTAGGGACTTCTTTATCACACACTAAAAAAATTATATTTTCTAGAGACTTCTTTATCACACACTAAAAAAATTATATTTTCTAGGGACTTCTTTATCACACACTAAAAAAATTTATATTTTCTAGAGACTTCTTTTTCACACACTAAAAAAATTATATTTTCTAGGGACTTCTTTATCACACACTAAAAAAATTATATTTTCTAAAGACTTCTTTATCACACACTAAAAAAATTATATTTTCTAGAGACTTCTTTATCACACACTAAAAAAATTATATTTTCTAGGGACTTCTTTATCACACACTAAAAAAGTTTATATTTTCTAAAGACTTCTTTATCACACACTAAAAAAAATTATATTTTCTAGAGACTTCTTTATCACACACTAAAAAAGTTTATATTTTCTAAAGACTTCTTTATCACACACTAAAAAAGTTTATTTTCTAAAGACTTCTTTATCACACACTAAAAAAAATTATATTTTCTAGGGACTTCTTTATCACACACTAAAAAAATTTATATTTTCTAGAGACTTCTTTATCACACACTAAAAAAATTTATATTTTCTAGAGACTTCTTTATCACACACTAAAAAAGTTTATATTTTCTAGAGACTTCTTTATCACACACGAAAAAAAATTATATTTTCTAGAGTCTTCTTTATCACACACTAAAAAAATTATATTTTCTAGGGACTTCTTTATCACACACTAAAAAAATTATATTTTCTAAAGACTTCTTTATCACACACTCAAAAGTTTATATTTTCTAAAGACTTCTTTATCACACACTAAAAAGTTTTGTAACCGTAAAAAAATACAGC
This sequence comes from Euprymna scolopes, assembly GCF_053919585.1. NCBI lineage: Eukaryota > Metazoa > Mollusca > Cephalopoda > Sepiida > Sepiolidae > Euprymna > Euprymna scolopes. Next base: position 91,032,880 of record NC_136513.1, read on the forward strand.
TGTTACCAATATTACTGTCAACAAAACAGTAAAATTGAGAACGAACAGATTTTTTTTTTTCAGTAAAATTTTGTAGATGGTCTGCCTTATGGATTTATGAAGAACTTTCTGGACAGATATTTCTAATAATTACATAAAAAATTCCAAACCTGTTTCATTCATACGTCAATTTGGTCAGTTGTAAACATACATATGGTTATACCACACTCAAACAACGTGCCTCTCTTTTCATCATAATCGCTCTCACCTCCATTTGCCCCAATTGTAATAAATGGTTCTCTGGGAAGCACAATGTCTTAACAAGCTTCTGGGATTGACCTTCAATCCTGATCTGAAATGGAACACATACATCCAATCTGTTGCCAATCTGTTGCCAGGATCGCTGAAAAAATGGTTGCAACATTCTACCACTCCAGTAGGTATTTCACAGCTGATGCAATCCTCTATCTGTAGACGGAGTACTGTTGCCATAGAGTTCAAAACTGGCTTCGAAACCTAGTAGATGATACCCTTTTCTCTTCCCTGCAGCCTCTTTCCCACAGAAGAGACATTGTGAGCTTGTCTCTATTGTTATTCTCATAGCAAGTGCTCGACTGAACTCCAATCTATGGTCCCCCCCCTGTTTAACTTTCAAAAGAAACACTCGATTAATTACAACCATTATCAACAATTTCCCCCACCATCTGTGCCTAAATCTAAACACAAATTCCATGAACAAAGCTTCTTTCCTAGAACTGTCCACATATGGAATACGGTTCCACTGGCCTGCTTCACGGCCGATTACAATATGGTAACCTTTAAGTCCAATGTAAACAAATTCTTGTTGAGTCGTCCCCTTAAATAATCAAATTCTACCCAATATACACCATTAACAATTACTAAACTAACACCTTACATTCATTAACTCATATCCTCAAATGGCCTTTGGACCTTGATAACTGGTGACTCTTTGTAAAAAAAAAAAAAAAGAAACAGACCATCAGCAGGAGCCAGTTGTCATGCCATAATTTGTCAGTACATAATAAAATGCTATAAATGTTTTGCAGCAGGTGTTAAATAATTTTTAAGCAAATAAACCAAAACTAGTTTACTTTTCACGTGACAATCATTGCGAAACTAAGCAATTAAAAACCCATTAAAACCCACCGATTTCAAAGCTTGAACTTTTCCTGATAAAGCATTTTCCATTCGTGCATTCTCGCCTTCCACGAGATTGGGTGGAGGCCTAGTGGAGGATCTGGCTTCATCTGAGAAAAAAAAAAAGAAAAACATTAATAGAAATAAAAATACATTCAGTTTGGTGCATTTTTTTCTTTTTTTTATCCCGTGTTCACCTGTTACAAAGCATATTGCCACTTGGATGTAAGGGGCTACTATTTAGGGCCATGTCTAGGAAAGATTAACATATTTGTTTGTTACATTTAAACTTTTGCATATCAGTACAGCCAGGGAAGCAGGCAGCAGGAAGGGAATTCCAAAGTCTAGCTGTTCGAAGGAAGAAACTATTAGAATAGAAAGCTTTCTGGCATTTAGGGACAACAACAGAGAAGGGGTGAGATCTTATTGTTTAGCGGGTTTGTCGGGGATATGTACGTCGAAGGAGTACAAGTGAAACGAGTTCATCAGAACACATTTCATTAAAATATTTGTAAAACAGGCACAGTGATGCAACATTGCAGTGATGAGACAGGGGCTGGAGCTTAGTTGATAAAGTGGGACCGAATAGATTGACAACTCTTTTTTGGATTTTATCTAAGAGGGAGAGACTAGTGGTAGATGCACCAGCCCAGATGTAGCAACAATATTCCATGCATGGGCGAATGGTAGTCTTGTAAAGGTAAAGGAGACTCCTAGGTGTGAGTAGTCTTCTAGCTCAATAGAGGGAACGCACCTTCTTTGCAAGGTCATAAGTCAGGAAGCAGATAGCTTCAGCCAGTCTAATAACTTAAAAAGCAAGGATGGGAATATTAAAAAGCAATGATTGTAATATTGAATTAGAAACAAATCTAAAACCACAAAAAATGTTTAAGATTATTTTAAGTAAAGTCAATCCATCATTTCTTTTAACCATCGATTGATTTCTTCTAAAAAAAAAAGTTTGATTTTCGTTTAAGTTTTCTTGTCGATTGTTGTACAAGTTAAGATTAAAAAATTATTCGATTCAATTCTTTTCAGAATATATTTTGTTCAGATTGGAATTAATTTGAAATGGTCACCCTCTTAAAAATAAAAATAAAAAATGGTGTGGCATAACTGTTCAATTACTTCCTTTCTGATTCGAACAAAAAAAATATCAAAAAACAAAAACGTTTAACAAAAATAAATTTGGCTTAACTTATTTTACTGCAGTTTTATGCGATTTAAGATTGTAAAAAGAATATCAATAAATTTTTTGCGGCTTTGAAATCTTTTAACTACTATTTTCATTTTAAGTACTATTTTTAAGTTTCAGTTAAGTTACCTTGACATCAAACTCTTGGGTACCTTTACGCCAAACTCAATCTGCACAAAATTTCAAACAGAACTCTGTATTTAATCCACAGGAGAAAGCTTTCAATCTGTCAGTCTGAGTAGAAGTCCGAAGTAATTCACAATTATATTTTTTGATTGCCTGCACTAAGGATTGAACCTTCAATCTCCAGGATTGTAACTTTTACAACTGAATTTCATCAAGTACTCTATCCATTATGCCATGGGTTATGTTAAAAATTCCATGCAGACTCCAGAGTTCAACAAGACAGACCTAAAGAAAGTTACATCGATTGAAACGCTGTGAAAATAACATCCAAGATGAGAACAGTAGTTCGAAGAATCCAAATGAGCCGAATAATAATTCCTCATCTAAAAAAAATGAGAAACTGTAATATGTTCTCTGTATTCATTTCAACTGTTATGCTAAGTAATTTGGACATTTGACTATCAGTGGTTGAAAAGGAGCTTTGTCTAGGTAGCATTAAATGAGATCATCTATGTTGGCTGCATTTTACTACAGACTTTATTGTCAGCAAAAATAAAATCCCTAATGTCAGCAGAAACAACGTTCGATATTCTAAGAGTGGGATTTCAATTACACTGGCTACAAAGTGCCAGTTTAACAATGAAAGTAAAAGAATTTTTTTTAAAAAATAGCCAACAAAACAATCCGGTGAAAATAAATATACAAAAAATATGTTACCAAAGGCAAGATAATGTACTCTTCTACCTACCGGAATGAGTCTTTTTTTAAAATCTGTTTTAACTTATTTTAAAGTGTTTATTTAGTTTGAAAGTGTCAAGTCTGTCAAGTTAGAATAAAAAATGGTCTCACTACATCCACATCGATTCTTGATAATCGCTCAAAGATTGAAAATTAAACAAAATCTAGGGACGTGTAAAATGAATAGCTGATACTCAAAACGTGTAAACATTTTGACTTCTCCCTTTACTTAAAAATTCATCAAAATTCAGGAAACTAACCAATTTTCATGAAATTTTCAGTATTTATCAAATAATGATCATAGAATATTTTTATCTAAATCTTAGTGGAAATGTATTTTGCTTAAACAAAATAATACCTTTACAAAAGTTATGGTTTTTAATAGTAAAAAAAAAAAAAAAAAAAAAATGCATGAATTTATTTTTTGCTTTTTTAATGAAAATAAAACATTGTAAATTACAATAAAAAGAAAAAATTTTCAGGAACATTACAAAGAAGCCCCCAAAGTCTGTATTAATGAATTGAATATAACTCCAAGAAAAATTAACTTCTCAAACTACCATTGAATTAAACATTGTTTATTTAATATTTTCACAAAAAAAAAAAAAAAAAAAAAAAAAAAAAAAAAAAAAAAAAAAAAAAAATTATAATTGCAAAAAATATTTCTACTTTTTTTAGATTACATATTTCATGTAATTTTTATATGTAAGATGTTAATACTTTGCTTGCTGGAATGAACATAAAACTTTCGGCATAAAATAATTTTTATATAATCTTGAAAAATAATTTTTTTTTTTCTTAATGTAAAAGCAGGAACACAAAAATATTTAACAAAAAAAAAAAAAAAAAAAAAAAAAAAAATTAGACAAAATTTCACAATAGGAATGTACGAGTGCATAGCTAGGTGTATTATAGGAATTTTTGACACCCCTAACACGAAACTGCGAATAAAATATAAAAATCTCGTAATTTCTGTTAAAAATGGGTTGTTTATTTTCTTTATGGATTACACTTCCAAAATAAACTATTAAAGTTGTTTTAAAAGTAATAGAAACATATATATTTTTTTTTAAACAGTAATGAATTTTCCGAACTCAATATTTTTCAATTTTTAAACTTTAAAAATCTATCAAAATTTTTCTATTGATTCTATTTTTACGATATTTTCAGGGTCAATGTGAAATTTTATGTTCCTTCCAATAAACCGAATATATTTTAGACAAACGTTTTTTTTTTTTTTTTAATTCACGCCCCCCCCATTTTCAAGTGTCTATTAAAAAGTAAATAATTTACTCACTGAAAAGTAAATAATCAATTTACTCACAAATTGAAGAGAAAAGGTCAATAAGCAATATATTCAAATTTAAAACAAAACGTAGCGTTTTAGATTTTTACCTGTAAAGTTTGAAGTTTAAAACCTTTTTTTTAAACCACGTTATTTGTTTTTTCTTTTTAATGGAACCTTGGTCCTTGCTCCTTTAATTAAAAAAAACAATTAGGGCTTGAACTACATTTTTCGAGGAGTTATAAGCTTGGAAAGACAGGGGGTCGAATAATTCACGCCTCCCATTTTGAAATGTCTATTAAAAAGTAAATTAATTTATGTACCAAAGTCTTATATCACAAATTGAAGAGAAAAGGCCAATAAATATATTCAAATTTAAAACAAAAACAAAAGTACTGTTTTTTAGAAATTTAGCTGTAAAGTCCGAAGTTTAAAACCTTTTTAAAAAAAAAAAAGACTTTTTTTTTTAATGAAACCTTGGTCCTTGCTCCTTTAATTGAAAAAAAATTAGGGCTTGAATTACATTTTTTGAGGAGTTATAAGATTGGAAAGATGGGGTGGAATTATTCACTATTTTCACGAAATTTCTGACACCTAGTGCACAGCTGGGGAAAAAAGAAAACCAGCACTCCCTACCTTCTTCCAACTACCTGACATTTTCAGGCAGGCTTTCAACTTTCTGACATTTTGGGCTTCCCTAGAATCCATGTTTACAGGACTTCGTTTGTGTTTACTTAAGCTAAGCTAGAATCTCTGCTTTTGGGAGCTAATTAAGCCATATTTTTTTTTTTTTGTACAAACAAGGTTTTTTTTTTTTTTTTTTTTTATTTAATATCTTAGGACTTTACTAATTATCTTTGAAATAGACCCAGAAAACTAATCTTTATCTTTCAAAAGGAGTTTTACAATGAATTTAACTCCAAAATTTAGCTGAATTTGTCAGCTTCTAAATGTCACTGTGAAAACATTTTTTAATATAACTTTTTTTTTTACGTGTATAAATGTTTTTCCTTTTAGAAATTAACTTTAGGCTTTTAATCCTTCAAGTACAATCAAAAAGTAGTCAGAAATCTAAAGAAAAATAAAATTATGACAAACCGACTTTCAAAACTATTTCTCCCCCATCTTTTTTCCGTCATTGTTGCCCGTACCTACAAAATACTGATAGAAACTCATCCAACGTCATCAATTGTATGTAAATGTAATGTTTCTACCAGTATTTTGTTTAATTTTCGATTTTTGAACGGTTATCAAGGGTCTAAATAGCTAAAAAAAAAAAAAAAAAAAAAAAAAAAAAAGCTATCTTTTTTTTTTTTTTTGTCCTAACTCAGACTGGACACTACTTTTCTTTCAAAGTAAATAAGCACTTTAAAAGAAGTTAAAACGCAAACTTTTCCAGGCAGGGAGAAAGTAATTTATATTGCCCTTGGTAATATTTAATTGCTGTATTGAACCCCCCCCCCCTTTTTTTTTTTATTTTGTTGGTTATTATAAAAAATGCCCAATAAAAGTGACTACCCCCCCCCTCCCTCACGTTCTACAGTGTTATGAAAATGACTATTTGTCCGGACTAAATAAGCCCCCCCCCCATCCTTGCATTCTCAATCGCCACCTCATACTCAGGATTAAGGTTGTCTTTTTCCTCACCAAGTAAACTAAAGAGAATACTTAACAGGTAAAATAGAAAATGGAAACATAATAGGCAATACAAGACCCAAATTAACTGAAACGAAATTGCTCCAGTTAAGAAAATTCAAAAGTATCAAATTATTACTAACTAGAATAGGAAAGAACGGATAATCATTTTCTTTTTTGATTTCAAAATAGCCGTTTTTAAATTGTATACTTTTTCCCCAATAAATAGGTACTCGGGCGTTACATTATTTTCTTTTAAAAACAAAATAAAAACATGTAACATGAAAGTTTTTTTTTTTTTTTCTTTGGTAGACTAACACCCTCTGCTGCTTCCCCTCCTCTTTAGAAAAAAAAAAAAGAAAGTTATACTTTTCTTTTTAGACGATTACGTGTAGACACGTTCAAAAGAATTAGAATTTAGAGTATGGGTTCATTTTCGCATATAAATTCAGCCTAAAATGATCCCATTTTCGAGCCATTCATTCACAAATTGTCTTTCATTAATCCTAAGTCTGGGTGGTTGCCAGTTAGATTACAATAAAAAAAGGGGAAAAAATTATAATCTTGCGTATGAAAGAATTAAAAATAACAAGTACCAAAAAGTGCTTAAAAAAAAAAAAAAAAAAAAAAACACCACCAACAAAAGGAGACACTACAAAACAAATTAACCGATGCAAAATGTCACTGTGACAGTTAATTTAACATCATCTTCGGGTATTTCCAGGATGTTAACGTGTAATTACACGACAACAATTGAAATATTAACTGCGTGGGGGCAAAGGATGAAATTTAATGAAGGTTTCTTTTTTCCTTTTTTTCGAAATGACATATGACACCTTTTTAGCCAACGAAGCAAAGTACAAGTGATTCGTTTCCCACGTTCTTTTTACGTGGTCAGAGTCACTTGGCTCTACTTAACCGGTGTTGCCGGGGATATTTTTTTTCTGCTTATTTAGAATTTAAATTATTAAAAAAATAGAAAGAAAAAAAAAAAACTAAATTGCAGGAAAATAATGTACGTACCCGTCACAGAATGTCATATTCCAAAAATCACCTAAATTGATGAAGTAGATTTCTTTTAATAATAATTTTTTTTTAATGTTACGATTTTCAGCGTCTAAATTGTATCCATTGTAAAGGCTGGATCTCATTAGTTCGAATTGAGTTGTTTCTTTTTATTAAATATGGCGGGTCAAAACAACGTCTCGTCTCCTCATAAAATTTTCTTACGTTAAAAAATACTTGATCAATTCACGTGATTTTTGGAATAAGATATCTTTATTCCGGGACGAGTACGTACATAAAGTTTTTAAAGATTTTCTTTGTATTTTCGTTTTGAGAATAGAGTACTTATGCACTGCAGTGCACTATGCAGACCGTGCTATTTTTAATACGATTGAAGTTACATTTAAATTCAGGTTTTGTGGTATATTTTGTTTATTTAATAGTTGGGTGAAAGTGTTTCAACCCCCCCCCCCATCCATATTAAGAATGGGTTTCTAAATAACATTATTTCAGCATGATACCTTCTCTTATCTGGATAAATACCGAAAATTGGTTTAATTCTAAATTAGCGCCCCCCCCCCTTTTCACCCAAGTACGTTTTGGGTTTGTATTACTGTACACACAGATTCGAAAAAGTTGTCAAAAAAAACAAATATATAACAAATAAATGTTATCAAAGGCAAGATATAAATTACTTTTCTACCAAACTGGATATGTTTTTAGTGTTTTTATTCAATTTAACATGTTTATTCAGCTCAAAAAGCATACAGTGTTTACCGATGTATTGGAAAATTCAAAATGGCGGCCGACTCTCTTTAACACGGTAAGTTCTTTTTTTTTTTTTTTTTTTTATTACATTTTTTCACCCCAAACAAGGCAAATTGCCACTTTGGTGTAGGGGGCTACTATCAGGGGCAACAACTACTGGGGTACTATGTAGGGATTTGGGCAGCAAGGTGTCGGTTCACGTTACACTTGAACTTCTGCACGTCAGTACTGTTGGGGAAGCAGGGACCTGGAATGGAATTCCAGAGTCTTGCGGTTCTGGGGAAGAAACTATTGGAGTAAAAAGATCTTTTACATCTAGGGAGGCTCTACAGTGTGGGGGTGGGATCTAGTAGCCTGTCGGGTTTGTCGAGGGTGCTCGCGTCGTGGGGGCACAAGTGATTGCAGTTCGTCAGAGCATTCACCACTAAAATACTTGTAGAAAAGGCAGAGGGATGCAACATTTCGTCGATGGGACAGAGGCTGAAGCTTAGATGCCAGTTCAGGGCCTATCAGGTTTGCGTGCGACTCTCTTTTGAACCTTAAACCACCGAATATATGTCAAGTTATGTCACGGTAACATATATTGAGCGAATTTCTAACAGTATTTTGTCTAGTTTATTATTTATTACACCTTTTTCCGAACTTACTGTGTTAAAGAGAGAGCCGGCCGCCATTTTAAATTTTCCAATACATCGGTAAACACTGTATGCTTTTCGAGCTGAATAAACATGTTAAATTGAATAAAAACACGAAAATTATATCCAGTTTGGTAGAAAATTTATCTTGCCTTTGATAACATTTATTTGTTATATATTTGTTTTTTGACAACTTTTTCGAATCTGTGTACAGTAAAAACCCTTTTAATGAAATTTTTTTAAAAATGGTTTTAATATTTCCTATTATAATTAATGGGTGTCAGTAGCTTACAAAAAAACTTTCAATCTTTGGTATCTTTTTTACGACCTGGCCCACCCAGCGTAGTATAAACACCCCCAACCGCCCTATGTTAAGAACGGCTTTCGAGGTTGGGAGGTTTTTTTTCCGAAAGCCGTTCTTAACATGGGGAGGTTGGGGTGCTTATAATACGCTGGGGCACGTCGTAAAAATTTACCCAAATCTTTTAAGATTTTAGAAAATTTTTAAAGACAGTTTAAAGGCTTCCAAATTCCTTTCAAATTTCAAAGAGTCACAACGTGGCCTTCATAATATAACATTACGAAGGCCACGTGTAAAGCATTCATTTTTTTCCCCCGATACTTGTAAGCAATTATGATTTCAGTACTTATGGAGTCAAGCCCGACGGAGAATACGGGGTCAGTCCTAGAAATAGTCGAAGTAGTTTACGATTTGAAAGCCGCAAAAAACTATAAAAGGGCAAGCGAGCGAAGAGTTATGTAAATTTAAAAAAAAAAAAAAAAAAAACGGGCGGACGTGGGGTTTATATTACTGTACACACAGATTCGAACAAAAAGTTGTCAAAAAACAAATATATAACAAATAAAATCAAAGGCAAGATAAGTTACTTTTCTACCAAACTGGATATAATTTTCGTGTTTTTATTCAATTTAACATGTTTATTCAGCTCGAAAAGCATACAGTGTTTACCGATGTATTGGAAAATTCAAAATGGTGGCCGACTCTCTCTAACACGGTAAGTTTGGGAAAAGGTGTTATAAATAATAAACTAGACAAAATACTGTTAGAAATTCGCTCAATATATGTTACCATGACATAAGTTGACATATTCGGTGTTTTTTTAATAGTATTTTGTCTAGTTTATTATTTATAACACCTTTTCCCAAACTTACCATGTTAAAGAGAGAGTTGGGCGCCATTTTGATTTTCCAATACATCGGTAAATACTGCATGTTTTTCGAGCTGAATAAACATGTTACATTGAACAAAAACACAAAAAATATATCCAGTTTGGTAGAAAAGTAACTTGTCTTGCCTTTGATAACATTTGTTATATATTTGTTTTTTGACAACTTTTTCGAATCTGTGTACAATAATACAAACCCCGGACGTGTATAATACGCACGTGTGACCAGCAGCACCACCTCCATTATATATTTGTGTGTGTGTGTGTGTGTGTGTATTTCCAATATGGGGGATCGATTTACTAGAACATTCTAATTAAAAACTGAGCACTTTTCAAATCTCCAAATATTAACTTTTGTTTTTGATAATTAGTGTCCAATAGATAATAATCCACTGAAAAAAAATGGAGGCGGACGTTGTCGAGAGTGCCCCCTGCCCCCCCCCTCCCTAAATTCCACAATTTTTACTTTTTTAAAAAATGTTTTCCTGTTAATATCATCGATTACAGACTTGAGTTTCAGATTATAATTGAAAAAAAAAAAAAAAAAAAAATTGGGTTTGTATTACTGTACACATAGATCCGAAAAAGTTGTCAAAAAAAATAAATAAATAAAATAAATGTTATCAAAGGCAAGATAAGTTACTTTACCTAACTGGATAATTATTTTTAGTGTTTTTATTTAATGTAACATGTTTATCGGCTCGAAAAGCATACAATGTTTACCGATGTATTTGAAAATTGCAAATGGCGGGGCAGTGGGGCAGTGGGTATCAGAATTTTTTGTGAAAATAGCGAATAATTCCACCCCATCTTTCCAAGCTTATAACTCCTCGAAAAATGCAATTCAAGCCCTAATTTTTTTTTTCAATTAAAAGGAGCAAGGACCAAGATTTCATTAAAAAAAAAAAAAAAAAAAAAAACGTGTTTTTTTTTTAAAAAGGTTTTAAACTTCGGACTTTACAGGTAAAATTCGACGAGAACACGATGTCCGTTTTTTTTTAAATTTGAATATATTATGTATTGACCTTTTCTCTTCAATTTGTGAGTAAATAATTATGTACTTATCCGAGTCGAAATTAATTATTATTAGACATTTACAAAATTGGAGGCGTGAATTATTCGACCCCCTGTCTTTCCAAGCTTATAACTCCTCGAAAAATGTAATTCAAGCCCTAATTTTTTTTTCAATTAAAGGAGCAAGGACCAAGGTTCCATTAAAAAAAAGAAAAAAGAAAAAACAAATAACGTGGTTTAAAAAAAGGTTTTAAACTTCAAACTTTACAGGTAAAATTCTACAAGAACACGATGTCCGTTTTTTTTTAAATTTGAATATATTATGTATTGACCTTTTCTCTTCAATTTGTGAGTAAATAATTATGTACTTATCCGGGACTAAATTAAGTATTTTCTTTGTAATAGACACTTGGGGGGGGGGGGGGGAACCGTGAATAAAAAAAAAAAACGTTTGTCTAAAATATTATATTCGGTTTATTGGAAAGAACATAAAATTTCACATTGACCCTGAAAATATCGTAAAAATAGAATCAATAGAAAAATTGATAGATTTTTAAAATGTAAAAATTTAAAAATATTGAGTTTAAAAATTGAAAAATATTGAGTTCGGAAAATTCATTACTGTTTAAAAAAAAAATAAAAATATTTTTATTACTTTTAAAACAACTGTAATAGTTTATTTTGGAAGTATAATCCATAAAGAAAATAAATAACCCACTTTTAACAGAGAAATTACGAGATTTTTATATTGTATTCGCAGTTTCGTGTTAGGGGTGTCAAAAATTCCTACAAAAATTCTGATACTGCTAGGGGGCACTCTCTGGTAAACACGGTAAGCTTGGGAAAACGAGTTAAAAAAAAAAAAAAAAATACACAAAATACTGTTAAAACCCCACCGAATATATGTCAGCCTATGTCATGGTAACATATATTGAGTTTCTAACAATATTTTTGTTAGTTTTAACTCATTTTCCCAAGCTTACCGTGTTTACCAGAGAGTGCCCCAACAGTAACACTGTATGGTTTTCGAGCCGAATAAACATGTTACATTAAATAAAAACACTAAAAACATATCCAGTTAGGTAGAAAAGTAACTTATTTTGCCTTTGATAACATTTATTTGTTATATATTTGTTTTTTGACAACTTTTTCGAATCTATGTGTACAGTAATACAAACCCAAAAAAACTATTTAAAAATAGCGCGGTACCAAAAATACATGAGCACCATTGTTTTCCAAATCAAACTGTTTAGTGCTTTACTGCTTTCCTAGGTGTATCAGAATTTTTGTAGGAATTTTTGACACCCTAACACGAAACTGCGAATAAAATATAAAAACTCGTAATTTCTCTTTTAAAAGTGGGTTGTTTATTTTGTTTATGGATTATACTTCCAAAATAAACTATTAAAGTTGTATAAAAATAGAATTTTTTTTTATTTAAAAAAAAAAAAAAAGTAATGAAATTAATTGAATTTTACGAGTTCAGCATTTTTAAATTTTTAAACTTTAAAAATCTATCAAAATTTTTCTATTGATCCAATTTTTACGATATTTTCAGGGTCAATGTGAAATTTTATGCTCTTTCCAATAAACCGAATATAATATTTTAGACAAACGTTTTTGTTTTTTTAATTCACGCCCCCCCCCCATTTTCAAATGTCTATTAAAAAATAATTAATTTACTCAATGTTTTATATATTAAAAATTGAAGATAAAAGATCAATAAATAATATATTCAAATTTAAAACAAAAAAAAAAGTAGTGTTTTTTTTTTATATATAAATTTACCTGTAAAGTTCGAAGTTTAAAACTTTTTTTTTTTTTAATGAAACCTTGGACTTTGCTCCTTTAATTGAAAAAAAAAAAATAGGGGTTGAATTACATTTTTCGAGTAGTTATAAGCTTGGAAAGACAGGGAGTCGAATTAATTTACGCCTCCCATTTTGAAATGTCTATTAAAAAGTAAATAATTTACTCACCAAAGTGTTATATATCACAAATTGAAGATAAAAGATCAATAAATAATATATTCAAATTTAAAAGCAACAAAAAAAAAACAAAAAAAATTTACCCGTAAAGCCCGAAGTTTAAAACACTTTTTTTTTGTAACCACGTTGTTGTTTTTTTTTTTGTTTGTTTTTTTAATGAAACCTTGGTCTTTGCTCCTTTAATTGAAAAACAAAAAATAGGGCTTGAATTACATTTTTTGAGGAGTTATAAGCTTGGAATGACAGGGGATGGAATTATTCAATATTTTTCACGTTCTGACACACTGCTTTCCGGGACTGACTAGATTCTCCGTCGATATTGACTCTGTAAGAACTGAAATCGTTTGATATCCATTGTTTTCCACTTTTCAATTATGAATCAAAATGACTGACTAGTTTACAAAAACATCGAAATGAATTATGGAGGATCTAATTTCGTAATTATTCTTGTTTGTACGCTATTATATATATATATATATATATATATATATATATATATATATATATATATTAGATATTTCAACAGAAGTTGAACTTTTTTCTTTTACTCTAACCCAAGTTTTAAGTTTAGTTCAGCAAAATCAGTTTTGTTTGGTTCAGTTCAAATTCTGTAGAAGCACTTTTATCTTAAATGATTATTTACTATTAAATGAATAGTGCCAATGTAAGTCACGTAGAGGTGAGAAAAACATGGGCACACGAGAAATGGTCGCACAATTCCAATATAAACAATATGATGATCAATAAAATATATAATTTCAGAATATTTATTTTAATTACAAGTAATTTATATCCGACAAACATAAGTTTTAGTTTAAAAAGGTGATCTTTCGAATGTTAATTCTGTTTTTGAATGATTGTCGCATTGGACGCGACAATTCGTCGGAAATAATTTTAAATATTTTTAATTATTTATTGCGAATTGTCATATCTACACTAAAAGTACATATATATAACTTACATTGCTCCGTTTGGACATGCTGTCGCCTCATCTTGTTCTCTTGTTTTGGTTAAGCTGTCGAGTAAAAGTGGGAAAAGAAAAAGAAAAAAGTCCCTAGTTGTGCATACGTCATCAATTTATACGAACTACGTCATCACTTTGTGTGTTGGTTGTCACGAATCGGCTGTTTATAGTTTATGCGGTGGCATCATTACAATGTCCCTTACAAAAAACATTGCAAACAACATTATTTAGAGATAATGATTATTAAACTCTGAATATTATAATTAAAAATGATTTAATTAAAAGAATAATTTCTGTAAAGATGTAATTAAAATTTAAAAAAATTAATTAATTAATTAAAATGTGTCAGGAGTGAGTACGAAACTAAGGAAATTAATAATGTTAGCTATTACGTGTATAGAAGTGTCAATTTGACACGTTCAAAGATTATTGTGTATGTAAAATGTATTTGTAACGTTTATTCGTTTATTATGATCGTGTAATATTGCAAATATATAGAAAGAATTTAACAAAAATATATTTCAGGGATTTTTAAAAATACGTAGTGAAATGTGTGTTAAATACGAAAGTTTCCCGGCGACACTTATATCAAGTGTTACAGTTAATCCTTCTTTAAAGGAGCAAACTCATAAAGGCCTTAATGTTTCCGATTGTGATTTACAGAAATAACAAAAGCCGTTTACAGTTTGAAAGCCGCGAAAATAATGTAAAAAGCATTCGACTTCAAAAACCACGTTGCCAGCGGCGGCGGATTTGATATGACATATGGACAAATAATCACATAAAGCCTGTTTTCCCTTGTTTTGAATAAATGGTCTTAGTGCACTTATTGAACCGCGATATTTTTAAATAATATTCAAGTTTAATTAAATTTTTACTATATATATATATATTTTTATTAAATTGTTAGGTGAAAGTACAGAATAGTTAAAACACCCCCTCTCCCTATGTTAAAAATGGCTTTCTAAATAATAATATTGGGTTCTATTACTATACACACAAATTCGAAAAAGTTGTCAAATAACCAATATATAACAAATGTTACCAAAGGCAAGATAAGTTACTTTTCTAAACTGGATAATTTTTTAGTGTTTTTATTTAATGTAACATGTTTATTCATTTTGTATATTTTTGATTTTTAAGTCATTTTCCCTAACTTACCGTGCTCAGCAGAGAGTCCGCCGGCGCCATTTTAAATTTTCCAATACATCGATTAACACTATGTTTTTCGAGCTGAATAAACATGTTACATTAAATAAAAACACTAAAAACATATCCAGTTAGGTAGAAAAGTAACTTATCTTGCCTTTGATAACATTTATTTGTCATATATTTGTTTTTGTTTTTTTACAACTTTTTTCGAATCTATGTGTATAATACAAACCCCAATTGTTATTATTTCAGCACGGTTCAATAAGTGCACACTGCACCACTACCGAATAAATTTCGGATTCATTCTGCACTTCTGCAGTGCACCCAAAAAACAACCTCTAAATTGAAGCAAATGCAAAAAAAAAAAAAAATTTAATGTTTACATTAGAAAAAAAATGGATGGCCGAATAGTTGGGTTTAGATTCGAAAAAGTTGTCAAAAAACAAATATATAACAAATGTTATCAAAGGCAAGATAAGTTACTTTTCTACCTAACGATATGTTTTTAGTGATTATATTTAATGTAACATGTTTATTCAGCTCGAAAAACATACAGGGTTTACCATTGTATTAGAAAATTTAAAATGGCGCCCGAATCTCTCTTTGACACGGTAAGGTTGGGAAACTAAAAAAAAATATATGCAAAATACTGTTAAAACCCCACCGAATATATGTCAGCTTATGTCATGGTAACATATATTGAGCGAGTTTTTAACCGTATTTTATCTAGTTTTTTATTTATAACTCCATTTCCCAAACTTACCGTGTTAAAGAGAGAGTTGGGCGCCATTTTAAATTTTCCAATACATCGGTAAACACTGTATGGTTTTCGAGCTGAATAAACATGTTACAATCAATAAAAACACGAAAATTATATCCAGTTTGGTAGAAAAGTAACTTATTTTGCCTTTGATAACATTTGTTATATATTTGTTTTTTGACAACTTTTTCGAATCTATGTGTACAGTAGTACAACCCCGAATAGTTTTATGTAAAAATAGAAACTGATTGAAATTGAAATGAAATGGGGGGGTAAATTTTGGTAATGTCACTAAATAGGGTATGCGGATGATATGAGAAAAATAAGGCATTAAAAATATTTCTTATCTTAAACATTTTTACATGAGGAGTCATTTCATGTTAAAAGTTCATTTATTTTACCCATCGAAACTCGAGAAATGTACAATTAACATGTGTAAACAAAACATTGAATGAGTAAAAAATGAACATGGTTGTCACTTGCCATTTTCATAGACCAAATAGCATCCACAAATCCTATTTAGCGATATTACCATACTGGAAACAAATATCACATTTAAATTTTTTGCAAATAAGTTTTCCGGATATTTTTCTTTTTTTTTATTGACGTTTCACCCCAGACAAGGCACAGGGCCACATATTCATAAGAAGCTACTATTTGGGACCAGATTTGCAGGGATACTATTTATGGAGTTGGCAGCGTTTACATTACACTTGAATTTCTGCATGTCAGGGAAGCAGGAGGGAATTCCAAAATGCAGCAGTCTGAGGGAAAAAGCTATTCAAGTAGAAGGCTTTACGACATCTAGGGATCTCTACAGTGTAGGGGTGGGATTTTGCTGCTTGTCGGGTTTGTCAGGGATATTGTCGTCGAGAGGGTATTAGAGCTCGTAGTTTGTCAAAGCACTTGCCGTTGAAATACTTGTAAAAAAGGCACAAGGATGGCACGTTTCGATGATGGGACAGAGGTTGGAGTTTAGTTGATAGTGTGGGACCTATTAGGTTAGCGACTCTTTTTTTAACCCTATCCAGGAGCGGGAGACTAGTGGCAGATGCACTACCTCAGATGTGGCAACAATACTCCATGCATGAACGAACCATGGCTTTGTAGAAATACAGGATACTCTCAGGTGTGAGTAGCCTTTTAGCACAGTAGAGAGAGCCCACCTTTTTCGCAGCAGCCTTGACAATTACCCCAATGTATTTGTTCCAATTTATGTTGTCTGTGAATGTTAACCCTAGAAGCTTGAGGGAGGGAAGTACTTTTTTTTTTTTTTTTTTTTTTTACATTTTTACCCCAAACAAGGCACATTGCCATTTTGGTGTAAGGGGCTACTATCTATGTGGGGATTTGGGAAGCAATATTGTCTGTTCACGTTACACTTGAACTTCTGCACGTCAGTACAGTTGGGGAAGCAGGGACCTGGAATGGAATTCCAAAGTCTAGCGGTTCTGGGGAAGAAACTACTGGAGTAGAAAGATCTTTTACATCTAGGGATCTCTACTGTGATGGGGTGGGATTTAGCTGCCTGTCGGGTTTGTCAAGGGTGTTCACATCGTGGGGGCACAAGTGATTGCAGTTCGTCAGAGCATTCTCCACTAAAATACTTGTAGAACAGACAGAGGGATGCAACATTTCGTCGATGGGACAGAGGCTGAAGCTTAGATGCCAGTTCAGGGCCTATCAGGTTTGCGACTCTTGAACCTTGTCAAGGAGCGAGAGACTAGTAGCAGATGCACCAGCCCAAATATGACAGCAATACTCCATACATGGGCGAATGATTGCCTTATAGAGGTACAGGATACTTTCCGGTGTTAGTAATTTTCTAGCACGGTAGAGAGAGCCTACCTTCTTTGCAGCGGCCCTGGCAATGCTTTCAATGTAATTGTTCCAACTCATGTTTCCTGTGAACATTAGGCCAAGGAGTTTGAAAGATGTACTCTCAGATAAAGAGTCGTTGGCCATTGCTATTGGTGGTAGAAAAGGTTTCTTGTAATTATTGAAGGAAACTAGTTTAGTCTTGGCGGCATTGAACGTGACCATCCATTTTTTTTTTCAATCAGTGTATCATTAGCCATGGCAATCAGTGGTTGAGAACGTTTCTTGTAATTATTAAAGGAAAGAAGCTTAGTCTTGGCAGCGTTGAACGTTACCAACCAGTTACGGCCCCATTCCACTACAGACTGGAGGTCTTCCTCTAGAGTTTTAGAAATTTCCATAGATATGTGTTCATTCATTTTACCCTTGTGTCTGTTATAGAGTGTGGTGTCATCAGCAAATGTCCCAATCTCAGAAAATTTTATCAGGGAGGTAATTTATGAATATCAGGAAAAATAAAGGTCCAAGGATTGACCTCTGTGGCACACCCTCCTTTATAGCATGTTGTTTTGATGTACGATCATCGAGGACAACCTGGATTTTTCTCTTATCTAAAAAGGACTTATGTTGAGTATATGTCCAGCAATATTATATTTTCTGTGAGGTGGCAGACTAGTGCTTGATTAAGGACTCAAAGATTTTAGCGAAGAGAGGGAGAAGGCTAATGAGGTGATAATTTAGCAGGTCAGTTCTTTTGCCAGTGGTACAATGTCTTCACGACACCGAGTTGGCCAATTGTCGCGTGATCACGTTTCAACTGGTCGTTCTCGGTTTCCTTCCACGCCCACATTGCTTTAAGATTCGTAGAAAGAAAAGATGGGTGTGATCCAGTCGACGAAGGCTGGATTTGGTGCTGGAGCGAAGAAAATGTCGGAAATCGCTTGTTATAAACAATAACAACGTTTATTAACACAATCTTCAACAAACACTGTGGAATGGGAGTGATTGTGGAATAAAGTTTTCTTAGAAAATCTTAACTGCAATTAGGCAGTGTCAATGGTGGAGAATGCAGTGGCAACAGATTTGGTTGTTTAAGCGGCAACAAAAACGAACCGACTCAATTTTTCACTTTGGGTATTCTCTATTTATTGGCCTGAATCCTTGAACAATCAGTTCCTGATTGGTCAGCCAATGTGGATTGCCGACTAATGGCTATCGTCATAACAATCATCCTGGTTAGCCTCTGATTGATTTTAAATAATCGGCCAATCAGTTGCAGTCATTGGGGGGGGGGGCTACAAGGAACAATCCTGTGATTGGTTGATGAATGATGTGTAGCTGCCCAGTCCTTGTGCCAAACTTGTACTCAATTCCAAGTTATGCCGACCCAAAATGTTCGCCAATTTAGGAATATATTTATTGTTTATAATTCTGAAAATTATGATTTTTGGAAGATGAAAACACCTGCAAATTGTTTTAGTTTAGTTTTATAGGTCTTTGCTCAAATCACAATCTCTTTGCACTTAAAATGTTGGATTCCCAAGACGAATTTATTTTACGAGTATAATTTGTTTATAATTTTGAAAATTATATAAATTTTGAAAGGTCCATACACCTGCAGATGTTTTTTTATTGACAGTTCTACAGGTCAAATCCTGTTCTTGCTCAGGTCATTTTTTTGCACTCAATGACTATTTATTACACTTGATTCTTAAAAAATGTTGGCTACCGAAAACGAATTTTATCTTTCCATCCATAGTTCTTAAGCCACTGGAGGGGCATAGGCCAGCTACAACTTTTTTGTAGATGTTTTTGTAGCGAGTTCTTTTTACAGGGTGAGGGTGCTGGCCTCATGCCCAACCTTCCCAGAAGGTACATACAATGCCTAACCTTCCCAAATGGTCACCCATCTGGTACTGGCCAGGCTCAACATTGCTTTAACTTCAGTGATCTAGTGAGAACCGGTGTGTCAAGGTGATTGTGCCGTACATAAAATTAATTTTATACTCTTCAATAAAACAATTATTATAATTTAATAAATTATTATTTAATTAACTTCGCCAGTCAATTTTTTGATACTTAATTAAAAATGTCATACGAGAATTCTTGTAACCTGTACAACAGGAGCAATTTTCCAACAGTTGGGAAAGCAACATTATTGTAGAGCTTGGAGAGAACTGGAGCAACCTCAGCGGATTTTAATAGTATAGCATGGATAAGATCGAGCCGACATGCCTTTGAGGTGTTTATGTTTATTATGGCATCATGACCAAGAGATAGGAGGTGATTTTCAGTTCATCGAGTGTGACTTTTGTTCTCGAGGAAAATTGAAAGCGGTTGGCTTGCTGGGTCTAAAGTTTCTGCAACTCAATGTGCTTTCTGATGATTTTCTTGGCTGTGGCTATTTCTCTTTTACAATTATTTCTAGCTTCTACAAACTTTTGCAAATACGTAAGAAACAAGATTTTCTTTCCGAAGACAAAAATATTTGAAAACCAAAACATTTATTATATAAAACTGTATCAATACATAATTGGGCTATTTTGATAAAATTGCGTGGAAAAAAAAAAAATGATGGCTGAAATCACCTGGTAAATCAAAATTGCGAACTATGAAACGTCAGGAATATGAAATGAAACATGCATTCCAGCTATTAAAAAAGAATCGTTCATTTGACTGAAATTTAAGTAAAAATAACACGTAAATTTACCAAAGCAAAGTATTTAACAATTCTTTTTTACAGCAATGTTTTATTTGATTTATTCAACTTCTTGTTAAATGCAAAATATTTCAGTAAAAAAAATAGGTAGAAGAGTAACTTATCTGGTTTGGTATTTTTTTGTATGACCGGCCCCGGCTTAGTATAAACACCCCCAACCTCCCCATGTTAAAAACAGCTTTTGGAGGGTTGAGGGTGTTTATTCTGAAAGTTGTTCTTAACATGGAGAGGTTGGAGGTGTTTATACTATGTTGGGGTAGGTCGAATATCCATTTATTTGGGTTTTTTTTTGGGGGGGGGTTACCACTTCTTTGTACGTGTGGGGGACCTAGGAGCGTTTTTTTTACCCGTTCCACAGTGGGCTGAGAGAGTGAAATATTGGAAAAATATCAATATCTTCGGTTACAATGATCCCTTGATCATGGTTGAGGGCTCGTTGGAAGCGTATTACTAAGCTGATTACAATCCTAAAAGAATTTTTCAAAAATTTTAATTTTTGAGGGGTCTGAATCACCGCTGCCCATGCTCAGCACATACACCAGACTCTGTCTATTTAGATGGAAAATAGCTTCACCGAGAATGCCGCAAAATATGTACCGTAATTCTCATCATGGAAAGGTACAATATCGAATGAGAATTAATTCTTCTTAAACAGATTTTATTTCGAACTACTGTTTTCTAATGTGATGAACACACACACACACACACACACACACACATGATGCTTACATGGTTTAATGACTTTCTTTTCCCTTCAGAAAATAACCACGTGTGCTCCCTGTTCATGAAAATCAGTAACCTTAAACTTCATGGCCTTTTTCACGAGACACTCATTTAGCTAAGCCTACCTAAAGAACACTCGTTGCAAGAAAAAAACTAACGTTGGAACGATTTGAATTAATGTTTCTTAAACACGTAAATAAATGTTGCTCTTTCATTTCAATACAGCGATTTCGAGTTCTTTGTCAGGTGTCATTGTTTTTCCGAAGTTATTCAGGGTTTTTTTTATTTTATACGTGCGAGGATGTGGTTTGGTGAAGGCTTTTGCAAATCGGAGATTGCATTAAATTTATCTTTAATGGTCCCATAGGTACTCTACTATTTTCGACTTCTAGAGATTCTTGCACCTGCAACCTCAGTCTTAAATATATCTTGATCCCGATTATGATTTGGTAAACACCGACTCACACCTTGTAACCTATAAGGTGAAAAATTAAACACATTCAAAATTCAGGTTTTCATTCTCAGAATACGTAGACCAGCTGTTTTATTTTATTTTTTTTTTTGTCTCTACATTCTTCCTCGTCTCCACTATACAGTTTTCTGGATATTAAAACCTTTATTGTCCAATGTAATCCATTGTTTTCAGTGATGGCCATATTTTTCCCAACTAAACAAGTACTAATGTGCATGTGTGTTCCAAAACACCGCCTCCTCCCCATGTTAAGAATGGCAAACACAATGACATTTATTAAATAAAATAAATAAAAAAATGTCTTAATATTCAGAAAACTACTTGTATGCAATATTCGTTTTCAGCATACTCGAAAACCTTTAAAAGTCGTCATTTTAAAGGTGAGGTGGAAAGAAAATAAAAGTTTACCAATTTTTTTTAATGCCTACACAGAATTTTTTTTCTCACAATAAACTCATGGCGTGATTCAGTGAGTTTGCCAAAAACAATTACAATTAAAATTTATCGATTTATAATTTCATTGTATGTTTTAATGCTGAAGAGTTCTTGAGATCCAGGGGAGGTAACTGCAATCGATCATTTTTTTTACTATTTATAATTTTGACATTTTTAATCTCCATGCTAAGCAAGTGGTAAACCCAGTGTTTTAACGGAGTCTAATCGTCAGGGACTTCGGCAGAAGTACACGGTGATAGCCTAATTCTTGTCCTCTGACTTTTTTTTTTGTTTTTGGTTTTAAGATAGAGTAGAAAGATTGAGATTTTTTTTTTTTAAATATGTAGTTTTAATCAAAAACAACAGTACTTACTTAATTGTCATGTCGAAAATAGTAATATATCCAAAAATTACGGAAATTTGTTAAGTAGAAATTTAAAAAATTTGTCTTTATTGATGTTACACCCCAAACAAGGCACACGGCCCCGTTTCACATTTCCATAGTTTTAGTCATCAAAATTAGTAAAATCGCCAATTTTTCAATAAAATAGATTGATTTCATGTTTTAATTGGGTTCCCACTACGTAGCACCAGAAGGAAGATTCACATGCCTCCCCACAGTGACTTAGTCCATAATACATTGTAGTATACGTTGCACTGTAGAGAACCTAGTATTGATAAAAAAAAAATATTTTTATATATAACTAGCGAGGGGTACCCGACGTTGCCCGGGTGTTTTTCGGGGTATGTGAAAAAACCCCGAAAATGTGAAAAAAAAACAGGTGCCCGTGAAAAAAAAAAAAACGAAGCCTTCACGACGCGCAGTTGGAAAATAGTAAAGTGTTTAAAAAAAAAAAAAACAGGTGCGCATTTTTGATTGACGTGACGGCGATAGGTATTCAGCAGTTACGATTTTGTGCGGGACAGTTTTGAATGAGGTGAATAAATCGGTTTGTTTGTTTTTAAAAACCCACTCCCTGTTTATTAGGAGGAGCGAAATGAAAGCTACAGTCTGATATGACGAAGTCGACATTGACCAAACGTTACTTAGCTCTCTTGAGACAACTGGCTTTCGGCCTGTTGTATTTATTTGCTTCCCCACTGAGCAAATTAGGCACAAG
The DNA here is from genome assembly GCF_053919585.1 of Euprymna scolopes. NCBI lineage: Eukaryota > Metazoa > Mollusca > Cephalopoda > Sepiida > Sepiolidae > Euprymna > Euprymna scolopes. Next base: position 91,055,757 of record NC_136513.1, read on the forward strand.
GCCGTTTTTTAATGTGGAGAGAGAGGGAGGGGGGAGGGAAAGGGGGGACCAGCTCCCGAGAGGTGGGAAATGGGAGCTGGATAGTAACTGTTGGTCTGTAGGGTGATCCCTACATTGACCAAGGTCAGATATGTGGGGTTACCCCCACATATGGTCTTTGCTGGTCTTTGCTTGCATCATCTGTCGGACAGATACTACACTTTGATCTTGTCCCCCGTGCTGCCGAAGCGGGGGGGGGCTTAATTAAATAGACAGGCGAGCTCCGTGGATAACTCTGAGATATTACAATTTATAGATGATATAAAAAGTTTTAAGTAGTTGTGAACCGAGCAAGTGCTTCTCTGAAAGAAGCCTTTTGAGGACATCGAGGAAAAGCGTACATACATACACACATACATTTTCGCTTTTATATATATAGATGGTTTAAATGAAAATTTAAAATGTAAAAGTCAAGTATCATGTTTCAATTGTGCTTTAAACAGAAACATTCATTTCGAATGCGCACCTGTCATATCAAAGAACCTACTGTTTCCAAAATAAACGGTTAAACAAATCTATTACTATGTATTATTTAATCGGAATTCATTATTGAGATGAGTGTTATTGGTGCAGTGGATAGAGACGTTGAATCTCTACGGTTCCAGGTGAGAATTGTCTGAAGATAGCGGTTTCAATCCTACCCAAAGCCGGCCAGATGGTTACTTGGCCAAAAACGTGGTGAGACAACAACAACTATGGAAGGCAGTAATTGCTGAGAATGCAGTTAGGAGATTCGGAGTTCCTATCCTGTCGCAGTTACCACCTGACGGCCAGAGGAATAATTGGCCGAAACGTTGTGAAACAACAATTAATAAAATGAGGATAATAGTCCGCAATAAATCAATTAATAAGATAAAAATTAACTGTCAAAACTTTTTGAATCGATCTTTAATTAATTATTAACCAAGAATAAAATAACAGCGTTGAAATAATTTTACGATTAAATATGTTTAAAAACATATACATTTATAAAATCATATTTCAGCTTTATATACGCTACTTGCGTGTCGATTCAAATGAATTGAAATAATAATAATAATAATAATATATATATATACATATATATATATATATATACTAGCAGGGAGACCTGACGTTGCTCGGGATTAAGTGATTATCAACGAATATTTCACACTTCTTTATTTTTATTTTCATCGAAATCCGTGAAATCGCGCGCGAGGAAGCTTCACATGTCTCCATGCAGTAACTTAGTCCAAAATATGTTTTTCTACATCATTGCACTCTAGAGAACCTACTGTTTCTTTTATAAAATTATTTCCTATCTCGTCGCGATTACCACCTGACAAATAACTAGAGGAATAGTTGGCCGAAACATCGTGAAACAACAACTAAGAAAGGTGAGGATAATAGTTTGCAATAAATAAATTACATCTATTACTAATTTCCATTAAAAATTTAGAGCTAATTACTAAAACAGATTTTCTTTAATGTAATATGCAAATGAGGTAATCTCTTGAATGTTGATTTCTTTTGAATAAAGAGTATACGAGCAAACAGTTAATAAAACGTGTTAAAAAACACTTTAAAAAGAATTAAAAACATATTTAATCTGAAAAGGAAACACTTGATAAGTGGATAGTCCTTAATCTGTGGAGTTTCGAAGAAATACTTGCCTTCTCATCAGAGGGTAGGAATTAGCAAAATTACTTTTGTATGCAAAATCCGATACCGCATTTTGCTAATTCCTACCCTCTGATGAGAAGGAAAGTATTTCTTCGAAACTCCACGGATTAAGGACTATCCACTTATCAAGTGTTTCCTTTTCAGATTAAACATGTTTTATTAACTGTTTGCTCATATTATAAGCTCTATCTCCTATTTGGTTTTATCGAGCTTTTACATCTGGCTGAGATTACTTTATAAATATTAATTCTTTAATATTTATAATATACTTTAGTTTTACCATCTTGGATCATTTTGGTAAATTTAATTGTAATTTTTATTTTATATATATATATATATATATATATTATAAATCATACATCATACAGGAATAAAAGTATATATGCGTTGTGAACCTGTCTCTGCTTTATCGTTATTTTCATGGCAAGTGCTCATCCAAGCTTCAATCTATGGTTCCCCCCTTGCCAAACTTTCACGAAAAACACTCGTTCAGCCAAAACCATTATCAACAATTTCCCACACTCTTTATCTATGCCTAAACCTAAATGTAGATTCTAAGAAAAAAGCTTCTTTCTTAGAACTGCACGCCTGTGGAACTCTCTTCCGATTGCCTGCTTCCCAGCTGACTACAATTCGAGCGTCTTCAAGTCCAACATAAACAAATTCTTGATGAACCGTCCCCCTAAGTAATCCAATTGACAAAATTCCCACTACTTATGTTTACTATGCAATAATCACATTGACTACTGTATATCCATTAATCCTTATCCTTGAGTGGCCTCTGGGCCTTGATAAGTGATGATTCCTGTGTAAATATATATATATATATATATACTACATTGCCAGGTTGAAACATATTACCAGGCAGAGGGTTTAATCAAATACTATTTAAGATACACCGATTATCCTAATTTGTTATAATTTGCTTCTACCTTTGTTGTCTGCTCTCTTTCTTTGTATTGGAATGGATGACGTCAGAACATTCCTCGATGCTTCTTTTTGTTTATTACCTGAAATGTCAATCAGTCTCACTGATATCAAATCCCCAAGAATTCTGTCCCCCCCCCCATTTTAAACTTCTTTGATGTCATTGCAGGCACACCTGGATCTAGGATCATTGCTGTGACCAACTTCCTGGATCCAGCTTTTATTGACATCATCTTCGCAAGTCCAATAGCCGATTGTCCTCTTCAGAATTACCACTGCCATTTGCATCCCCCACCCCCACTGTAACATGTATAAACACTGGGTAAACTGGAGAAATAGATGAGAAACGAGGCGATAAAAAGATGTTATCATTTCCTTTACATTTCTTTTTCATTTACAATCACTAGTGTGTTTGATTTACAGAAGAATAAAGCATCAAATTCAAAACTATACATCTATATATTAAGAAGTTGTGAACCGAGCGAGCGTTTCTCTGAAAGAAGCCTTTTGTGGACATCGAGGAAAAGCGTACATACATACATACATACATTTTCGCTTTTATATATATATACATTATACTGGACCCAATGAATAGAAATGATTTAAGAAGTTAAAAAACAAAAAATAAATTGTGCGCTACCACTGAGAATCGAAACCAAAACGTTTAGCTTACGAGTTACTTTTTCCTTGGACGTTAATGTTTAATCTATGAAGACATGTTTGCTGCAAAGCTCAAAATTAAAACATGAATCACTAGTTATTACATTACATATTGCATATTTGTAATGCTCTCGTTCAACCTTCACCTGGCAAATTAAAATTTTTTAAATTTTCACACCCGGCTAAAATCCAAATATAAAGTTTCACGTGGGTTCAAATACCTTATATTTTAAATTTCATGTCTGCAAACCAAAACTGACAGAGGAGTTCGGTAGGCAAAATTTTTCAAACAAATATACACATACATAAATATATATTACACAAGTATGAATCATGTAGAACACCTGTATGAATATAAGTACACGTAATAGTTAACTAAAGATGATCATTCCAGAAGAAAACCAAAAAAAGTTACAGAGAATTAATTACAATAAATATTTCAAAGAATATGCAAATTAGCTAGATCCTTTGCAGCTGACCTATATATAACAGAATTGTATTTTTTTTTTAAATAAATAGAAAAAAGGGGGGGGTAATATGGATATCAATACAAAAAAGAAAAAAAAATTTATAAGATTATAGATTGGGAATTATTTTTTCAGTGCAGTACTCTTTTTGATGGAATGTTGTAATTCGAACAAAGTTTTGCAGTAAGTCTTAAATCCAATAATTAGATATTATAGAATACGGTTGAATATCAACAGCAATCATTTCTTCTATCAGATAATGAATCTCTTGTGATCTGCAGTCATTAATATCTTAAACTTTCTTTTTGGCCAATATCGATTATATAGTAGTTTGGTGTTTCACTGGAGGCTTGTAGTATCAGCCACTTGTTCCTGGAATGTATCACCTTGAATATTCATCGTAGGTTTTTTTTCTTTGCAACTTTTGCTTCCTTTGGACGAACCTTTCTAAGATGGTTTAACATAATTTCGCTGATTTGCCACTCTTTAATGTGATAGTCTAACATAACTTGAAGCCAGCTGTATTCTTATTCCTGAAATTTACATCAAAATACTTCCAGCAGAAACTGGTTGCCATAATGGCTGAAGGTCCTTAATATTTAGTTAATTTTTTACGTATCTAAATGACTTAGATCTGAAATCTCATAAGTAATTTATCTCAATAAAATATACATTATCTAAACCAGAAAAATATATATGTGATATTAGTAAGAGTCCAAAAAAGGAACAAGCATATGACTGATGAAGACTGCTTTACTTTTTGGCTCGCACATCATCGCAGTTTACTGAAAGATGAAGTAATAATTTTCTTTGATAGTGATTTAAAGTAGGAAAAATAATGCTGATTTGACAGAAAGAGAAAGAGGGGGGGAATTTTCCATAAGCTTACATCCACATGCCTCAAATTCAGTGCAGTTGTAAAAATCTACATGTTAAACGTGAGTCATGTCTGTTATTTGATAATATGGTGTAGATGATGCATGTTTTTTTTTTTTTTTTTTTTTTTTTTTACAAAGGCATCACCACATTATCAAGGCCCAGAGGCCACTCAAGGATAAGGGTTAAAGAGTGTACAGTAGAAATTGGTCAATATAGTAATCATTAGTAATGAAAATTTGGTAAATTTAATAACTTATATGGAACGGCTCATCAAGAACTTATTTACTTTAGACTTGAACACAACCACATTGTAGTCAGCCGGAAAGCAGGAAAACGGAAGACAATTCCACAGGCGTGCAGTTCTAAGAAAGAAGCTTTGTTCATGGAATCTACGTTTAGGTTTAGCCACAGATAAAGAGTGGGGGAAATTATTGATAGTGTTTACAGCTAGACGAGTGTTTCTTGTGAAAGTTTGGCGAGGGGGGACCAAAGATTGAAGCTCAGTTGAACACTTTCCATGAAAATAACGATACATCAGAGACAAACTCGCAACATCTCTTCTGTGAGATAGAGGTTGCAAGGAGGAGAAAAGGACATCTCCTATGAGGCTACGAAGTCTATTTTGAACTCTATCAAGGCAGGACAAGTCCTTTCTAGCAGCTCCTGCCCAGATGTGGCAACAGTATTCCATCCTTGGACGTACCTGGCTCTTATATGTTGCTTTGATAAATTTTCACGGGCAAGCAAAAAAGGAAGTTAACTTTTCTTCGTTTACGATATGATTCAATTAACATTAGTATCATTTATGGCAACAAAATTTGCTGATAAACTGGCATTAGAAAACCAATTAATTGATAATCAGCCAATTTGCTAATTGGTACATCCCTAACATGTATATATATATATATATATATACACATGAGCAAACAGTTAATAAAACATGTTAAAAAACACTTTGAAATGAGTTAAAAACATATTTAATCTGAAAAGGAAACACTAGGTAAGTGGATAGTCCTTAATCCGCGGCGTTTCGAAGAGATACTTTCCTTCTCATCAGAGGGTAGGAATTAGCAAAATGCGGGATCGGATTTTGCATGCAAAAGTATTTGATGAAACAACAAGTAAGTCAAAGATCTTATTTAAAAACAAAAAAAGTGGAGCAGAGGGAATATGGTGAAGAAAAAGGTGATTACATTGTAATTTTTATTTTATATATATATAATATAAAGCTGAACGTCTGTGTGTGTGTCTGGTCACGAATAGGCTCCTATATGGTTGACTATTATAGAAAACTGATCACATATAATGATAGAAGATTATCGAGACACAGGAATGGGTATGTTTGATCTGGCATAATGATGATTCATTAAAATTGTTGGGTCTGGGTATGGAAATAAAAAATTTAAAAATTAAAAAAAAAACGTTTACAAGTGTTTTTGATATAGATGTACATAATAATACTTTGATAAGTATGTTTTAACTTAAATAGGGATGCTATGATAAAATTGTGGGGTCTGCGTTCGCGCCTGGCCCCCAAAGAATGGAAATAGGCACAAACTTTAATAAAGACTTTTCATATCTATCTGTGTAAGTATACTTTGATAATTATGTTTCAGTTTGAAGAAATATGGTATGATAAAATTATGGGGTGTTCGTTCGCGCCTGACCTTCATAAATATGTCACAAAGTTTAACAAGGTTTTTTAATATAGATCCCCAGAATATTGTGATAAGTGTTTCAGTGTGAACAGGTATGGTATAATAAATTATGAGGTTTATCTATTTTATTTTTACTTTCATCGTATTTTGCTTTGGTTTTGATACCCCCAAATTCGAAGCTATCTCTTTACAACTCTTCTTTTTCATAACCTATCATAAATCAGAGTCCATTTTCTGTAGGCTGTTTTTGAACCCAGTCAACAACGGGTACTTTTGCTAGTATATATATATTTACATTATGCTCCCTATCTTAGGTTGAGCATTTGGGAAGTGATATACAAATTGCCATTAACATATGAAGTGATGCTCTTTGTGTAAACAAATTGAGCTTAGGTACTTTGAACAATGTCAAAACATTGTTAATTCACTGCCCACATAACACAATGGTTAGAAGCTCCAACTGTCGTTTGGGCAATTGGGTTTTGATCCTGGCTTGAGGTAGTTGCTTGTCTAGCCGCACTGATGAGCTGTGAAACAGCGAAACAGTACTGTATGTGGATGAATATATATATAGATATATTTATATATCTATATATATATAAAAGCAAAAATGTATGTATGCATGTATGCTTTTCCTCAATGTCCACAAAAGGCTTCTTTCAGAGAAGCGCTCGCTCGGTTCACAACTTCTTAAAACTTTTTATATCATCTATAAATTGTAATATCTCACACTTAACCACGGAGCTCGCCTGTCTATTTAATTTTATTGACTTTCAAACGTTAATTATTCCACATTTCCCGCATCGGCACGCGTTACATTCGGTTTTCGGTATAAAAAAAAGCGAAACTCGACTCTAATCACAGGCCCAGAGCCACACTTGCCCGCGCGCCCTCCGGGGCCCGGGTGACATGATCAAAGTGTAGTATCTGTTCCGGCAGATGCTGCAAGCTATGACTAGCTAGGACTAGCTATGACTAGCAAAGACCAGATGTGGGGGCAACCCCACATGCTTGACCCTTAACCAGCTCCCATTTCCCTCCTCTCGGGAGCTGGTCCCCATTTTCCCTTCCCCCTCCCTGGACTCCTCACATTAAAAATCGGCCTTGTGCCTAATTTGCTCGGTGGGGGAGCAAATAAATACAACAGGCCCAGAGCCACACTTGCCCGCGCGCCCTCCGGGGCCCGGGTGACATGATCAAAGTGTAGTATCTGTTCCGGCAGATGCTGCAAGCTATGACTAGCTAGGACTAGCTATGACTAGCAAAGACCAGATGTGGGGGCAGCCCCACATGCTTGACCTTTAACCAGCTCCCATTTCCCTCCTCTCGGGAGCTGGTCCCCATTTTCCCTTCCCCTTCCCTTGACTCCTCACATTAAAAATTGGCCTTGTGCCTAATTTGCTCGGTGGGGGAGCAAATAAATACTACAGGCCCAGAGCCAGTGGTCTCTAGAGAGCTAAGTAACGTTTGGTCAATGTCGACTTCGTCATATCAGATGGTAGCTCGGGTTTTTAAAAACAAACAAACCGATTTATTGACCTCATTAAAACTTTCCCGCACAAAATGTTGACTGCTGAATACCTATCGCCGTCACGTCAAGCAAAAACGCGCACCTGTTTTTTTTTTCACACTTTACTATTTTCCAACTGCGCGTCATCAAGGCTTTTTTTTTTCACGGGCACCTGTTTTTTTTCACACACACCTACAAACACCTGGGCAACGCCAGGTACCCCTCGCTAGTATATATATGAGAGAGAGAGAGAGAGAGAGAGAGTTCTGTCTTTTTCTTATCAATTACTTTCATTTCCAAGTATTGAATAGGAATTAACTAGCACAATCTTATTACATAAATATTATATTACTGATATGAATGTTATATTAATATATAAGTATTAAAAAAAACATTACAATTTATTTCCACTTTATTGTATTCTGCATTATAGACTAACCACAAAGAAAACAGAGTTTGTTGATTGATTGATTGATTTTATGGTATATCAACCTTAGTGGTCATTTAATGCTGGAGTCTTTTTTTTTTTTTTTTTTTCTTTTTTTTAAAATACATTAATAATTATAAGTTTTATGTATCTGGTGTTCAATGTCTATGCTTATGTAGTTAGATAAGGTACCGTTTTTTTTTTTATATATATTGTTAAGTAACCCTGTTATCACAGATACTTAAGGAGGGTAGTTGGGTCTACATGAAATATCTTCTTTACAGTTTTTTTTAATTATATAAATTTAGTTGCTTTATTTTCAAATCTTCACATCTTGTCATTATATGATTGTGTATGGCTTCTAGCAGGGTATACAGAATTGGGCTTCTTTTATGAGTAGGTAAGAATGTGTTATAGAGATATGACCTATTCGGAGTCTTTTCATTATAACTTCCTCCTTTCTGGTCATTCTTTTGTTTGGTTTCTGTTTTCATATGGTTTCCTTGATTTGGTATAGTTTGCTTTTAGTACAGGAGTTCCACGACTCTTGCCATGCGTTTCTAATATATTTGTTAAGAGTTTGTTTTAGATCGGTATGAGAGATCTTATCTTTGATTGGGGTCAATTTTAATGCTGCTTTCGCTGCTTTGTCAGCTCTATCATTACCCTTTATGTTGATATGACTTGGTATTCAACAAAAAAGGATGCTTTTATCTTTAGGAATATCATCAATTCTATTTAGGGTTTTGGTGATTATTGGGTTTGTTGGTTTCCTGTTTTCCAGTGTTTCAAGTACTGATCTGGCATCTAACCAGATAATGAATTCTTTATCTTTATAGGATTCTATAAGATCAAGTGCCATGCCAATTGCAGATACTTCGGCACTGTAAATGGATGCTTTGTCTGGTAATCTTTGGATTAGGATTGTTTTATTGTGTATCCATGCACATCCAACATTATCTCCAGCTTTTGAACCGTCTGTATAAATTGTTGAGTGTTTGGGATATTTATCTTTGATTATTTGAAATCTTTCTTGGTATAGGATTGGATTGATTTTTGTCTTGGGATATTTAATTAAGTCTGATATTATTTTTGGTTGTTTTGTCAGCCAGGAGGATTATTTAAGTTTTACAGATTTGTGTATTGTTGCAATGTCTATCTGGGCTTTATTTATGGATTCTTCCATACGTAGGCTAAATGGTTTTATAGCATTTTCTTTTCTATCAAAGAGGTTTTTGTACTGGGGGTGGTAGACATATTTATAAGCAGGATGATGCCAATTTTGTATAATATTGTAGTCCTAATTTTTCTCTTCTAAGTGATAATGGGGGTTCATCTGTTTCTACATATAAGTTTCCACAGAGGAGGTGGAGAAGGCTCCTAGAGCCAATTTTAGCCCTTGGTGATGAATCGTGTCTAATTCCTTTATGTAAGACTTTCTTGCAGATCCATAAATATAGCATCCATAATCCAGCTTGGATCTGACAAGGGATCTGTATAATTTAATTATTGAGTCTTTGTCTGCACCCCAGTCTGTGTGAGCTACTACTTTTAAGAGTTGGATGGCTTTGTTGCATTTTTGTTTGAGGTATTTAATATGGGGAATGAATGTTAGCTTTTTTAATAAAGATGATACCCAAGTACTTATATTGATCAACTATAGGTATAATTTCATTGTCCAGTTTCAACATTGGGTCATGGTGCATTTTCAGGATTTGGCAAAAATGGATGGCTTTTATTTATTTTTTTTTTTTTCATTTATTTTGTTTAGACAAAGTTGTAAATTTTATCCTTGGAATATATTTTGATCTATAACAGATCAGGAAATCATCCGTATAGAGGGCACACTCTGTTCCTGCATTTATATTTTTAACAATGTTATTTTGATGATAAAAAGTGTGACAGACTGGACGCTTCCTTGTGGTACCCCCGTTTCTTGTTTTTTTTTACTAATGGATAGGGTATCACCCAGTCATACATTAAATTGCCTATCATTTATAAAATTTGTGATGAAAATGAGCATTCTGCCTTTTAATCCTAGTTCTTGTAAATCTTTTATTATGCCATGCCTCGATGCTGAGTTGTATGCTTTTTCAATATAACCCCCCCCCCCCAAAAAAAAAAAACTGCTGTTAGGTTTTTAGCCAAATCAGGTGGTCCATGGGGCTTCTTTCATTCCTAAATCCTGACTGATAATCTGCAATCAGATTATTTGTCTCCAGGTACCATACTAATCTGCTGTTTTGGATTTAGTTACCTTTTTTAGTTCTTATTTATCGCCATCTCTTTGGATGTAAGGGGTGTGTCTCTTGTTAGTGTCTGTGTCTCAGCTGAGAAATCTTGCTGAGGGTTTTTTTTTTATGCTTTGGTTTGGGACTTTTTGATTTGCTATCTTACACGTCCTTCCAGATTTATTTTCATTTAATACTATTTCTGTTTTTCGTTTATTTTGGTTTTTGGAAGGAGGTTTTGTGTTTTCCTGTTCTGCTTCCATCTTTTCTCATAGTGTGTTTAATGTCTGTTTTTGTCCTTGTTCATAACTTGGATCTTTCACATTGGTTTATTTGCAGTTTTTGTTAATCAGATTCTTTTTTGCTTTTTGGAACTCATTTTTGGTTTTGATCACTTGACTGAGTTTTTGAGGATACTAGTATTTGTTTGTTGTTAGTTTCATTTCGGTTTGTTTTTAAAGTTTCAATTAGATTTTTGAGTTTAGAAATTAGTTTGAGTAACTTTTGGTAGTTGGTTTGGTTGGAATTTTTGTGATGTTTGCATAGGTGTTTTATTTTTGGTAGGAGTCTACCATTTTCCTTGCTTCAGGAAGGATATATTTTCCTTGTATTTTTATTTCCACAATTTCTTTTTCCTTTTTGAAGGTTTTGCATATTTTGAAGTATGCCGGATGGTTTGTCCAGGCAATTTGGATATATATTTTCATTGAGGCATTCGTTTTCCATGTGGTTGGATTCTTTTAGATCACATTTTCCACCTGTTTTGTGCCCTCTGCAAATTTTTCTACGGTGCCCATATTTTTGGTACTTAAAACATCTCAGAGGGGCTGGTATATATGATTTCACTTTTTCAATTGTGTATCCAATTTTGATTTCTTTTGGAGTTTTAAATGTTAGTATATACGTTGTTGTAGGTATGGATTGACGTTCCTTTCTATGCTGATTCAGATATGATCTATTACTCGCCGTTTTCTTAGAGCATTTTTGATTTCTTCTGTAGTTCATGGCTTCTTATGACGCCTTTTGAAGTATTTAATCTTTTGTGGGCATTTGTCTTTGTCATTTTGTCTTGCATTTATAAATATGGAATTTTTCCATTCCTGGGAGGATTTTTGCATCTTTATAATTGTCTACTGTAACAATTAGGTTGCCATTTTTCAATTTTTTTAACTGCTTTTGGATTGCTATTTTGGGTTAATACCTTTTTAATTTGAAATGGAGACAGATCGTTGGTCTTTTTTCTGTCCAAGGTTTCAATAACTATGAATCTTGGGAAGTTTTCCTTCTCAGTATGTTCAAGATTGAATTCTTGCTCACTGTTTGGGCTGGTGACATCTGAAACGTCAAAATGTGTCCTTTTGATTTTTCTGTTTTTTTTATTTTTAATTATTAGATCCATGTATATAGTTGATTAGTTTTTCATCTTTCTTGCTCCCCACCCTCCTTGGAGCCCAAATGTGGGAGATTTAAGGGGGAGGGGACCCATTCGCCTTTTCATTCCAAGGATACAAAAAAGATATACTCAATCGGTTGAGTTTGTGCCATCGCTTCCTGATTCCTCCTTTAGTTTCATTTTCCCAGTTTAAGAGAAACATCGGGAAGGGAACAGTTGTGTGGTTTTATTTCAGCAATTGATTGACCCTTGCCACCGCCTTTTAACACTTATTTGGTTTGCCTGTGTTTATAGTAAGAATAAGAAGATATTGCACTATCTTTAGACTTTATTTTTCTCTTTTTTTTCTTTAGATGTTGTAATTGACATTTGCCAGTGTAGGTGTTAGGGCTTGGCATGACTAGCCAATTGATTTGATCGGGCCTCTCCGACCTCTGGTCTAGTCAAAGTAAAAGCCGAAGTTGTGTGTTGCAAGGCCACAACTTTTTTCCCCCCAAGTCATGGATTGCTCAACCACCAGGATCTCGTCCCAAGACATTATGGGTCGCTACCTACAGCCAATAGGTAGCCACATTGAGGAACTTTTACTCTCTGCAGGGGGAGAGGGGGGGGGGGTAGATGGCATATTCTAATGCCCCACTGACGGGGTCTAGTGAAATCTTTTTATGCTTCAAGTTATTTCTTTAAATATTTATTCATGGATTTTAGTTTGGTTGTTTTTATTACTTCCTTTCCTAATCATAATGTTTTTGTTGTGTCTGCACAAATAATTAACAAGAACACAAAAGTAAGGGTATAACAATAATATATTAATCAGAAAAGTTATATACATATTTACATGTCTCCAGATATATTTCAGTCGGAGATATTCCGGCAGGTGGCGTGTTGCATATCTTACTGGAGGCAACATAGGCGTCTTGCCTATTTGGAGGTCGTTGCAGAACTCCCCCAGTATTGGTGATTGATACCTTTATATATCTCACTCACCCATCCATGTTAATTAGTGGGCATCTCCATAACAGTTATTATTACTTCCTTTCCTGATCCTAACCTTTTTATTACTTCCTTTCCTGATCCTAACCTTTTTATTACTTCCTTTCCTGATCCTAACCTTTTTATTACTTCCTTTCCTGATCCTAACCTTTTTATTACTTCCTTTCCTGATCCTAACCTTTTTATTACTTCCTTTCCTGATCCTAACCTTTTTATTACTTCCTTTCCTGATCCTAACCTTTTTATTACTTCCTTTCCTGATCCTAACCTTTTTATTACTTCCTTTCCTGATCCTAACCTTTTTATTACTTCCTTTCCTGATCCTAACCTTTTTATTACTTCCTTTCCTGATCATAACCTTTTTATTACTTCCTTTCCTGATCATAACCTTTTTATTACGTCCTTTCCTGATCGTAACCTTTTTATTACTTCCTTTCCTGATCGTAACCTTTTTATTACTTCCTTTCCTGATCGTAACCTTTATATTACTTCCTTTCCTAATCATAACCTTTATATTACTTCCTTTCCTAATCATAACCTTTTTATTACTTCCTTTCCTGATCATAACCTTTTTATTACTTCTTTTCCTGATCATAACCTTTTTATTACTTCTTTTCCTGATCATAACCTTTTTATTACTTCTTTTCCTGATCATAACCTTTTTATTACTTCCTTTCCTAATCATAACCTTTTTATTACTTCTTTTCCTAATCCTAACCTTTTTATTACTTCCTTTCCTAATCATAACCTTTTTATTACTTCTTTTCCTAATCATAACCTTTTTATTACTTGCTTTCCTAATCATAACCTTTTTATTACTTCCTTTCCTGATCATAACCTTTTTATTACTTCCTTTCCTAATCCTAACCTTTTTATTACTTCTTTTCCTAATCATAATGCTTGGCTTGATGTTCTTGGTGGATTTTGTTGTTTTCATTCTCAGCCTTGCAAAGCATGATTGAGTTTTGCAAAGGAAAAGGGTTATAGTATTATTGGTTGGTTTTAAGTTAGGAAGCCAGTAGGGAAGTGGGGGGAGAGGAAGGGGGCTGTTGTTTTTGTTTTGGGCTTTGCAGAACATAGCTTAGTTGTGCAAATAATTAAAAACACTAACAGAAAGGTGTTAATGTAAGTGCATTTGTGTCGGGGAGTCATCTTCGGACAGCCTGATCTGGTTGCATCAGATAACAGAGCTTAACTTATGATTATGCAAACGATAGTGTTTCCAAATTTAATCAGATTTAAAATAACAAAAAAATTTCCACTGAAAGTATATATATTTTTTTATTTTGCTTTTTATTTCACTTAGAAAATGTTTCTTTAATTTCATTTTTTATGTCTTTCATAAATAATTTTTTTCTTTTTTTTTTTTTTTTTCTCTGCTGTAAATGTTATGACCTTTGGTTTCTCGCATGAATTTTTATCTTAAGACATATGGAGACAAGAAGAATAAGAAAAAAATAAATAAATAAAAATAAATAAAAAATAAAACCTTGATTCCCCCCCCCCACCCTGCCCATTAAGGTCCTTCAATATTTCTTTTTGTTGTATTTGATTTTTTTTATTTTATTCTTCTTTATCCCAAGTCCATCACAGTAAATGGATTCGGAGGTAGAGGATACCCCACCACCACCACCTTTGAAAGTTGCGAGGTGTGGTGCCCAGGGTTTAATTTCGATTATCATTGCAGAACAGATCTGTCAATCCAGCCTTTCCGGGCATTTCAAAGACATCAACAGATGAATGGTCCTTATCTTTGAGACGGATGATTGGTGGCAATTTCTCAAAATATTTCTCCTTTTTAAAATGTTCACCGATGCTTTTCTACAATATATAAAAAAAAATTATTTGTAAAATTTTAATAAAAAAACATTTTGGATGAAAAGGGAATAAAATTTTGAATTTCTGTACGATCCTGCAGGCTACCATTTTAGAATCAAAAAGCAGAGCGTGCAAACAAGTCTTTCAGAGAATTTATTTTGCTGTTCCGTGGGTTGGTGTGTTTATTGGTGTTTTATCGGATATCAATCAGTGGGTCATTTAGTGCCAAATCTTTTATTGAATTGGGATAGTTTGTGTTTTTTTTTTCTTTTTAAACTTTTTGGTTGCTTTCAAATTTTTAATTATTATCAAAGTTATGTGTTTTTAAACTTTTTGGTTGCGTAAATTATTATCAAAGTTATGTGTTTTTAAACTTTTGGTTGCTTTCAAGGTTTTATGAATATTGGGTACTTGTACAGTTTAATCAAGACTTAAAAAATTGAAAATATCCAAAAAATGTTATATTGCACGTATCAGTTTTGGACTGAAGTTTTCCAAAAAAAAAAAAAAAAAAAAAAATCACTTAATTTGATAAAGTAGTTTTTTTTACAGCGGAAATATGTTTTTATGACAGCGCGCTGGAGGCAACCATGTTTGGATTTTTTTAACACGCCATGGGGAGATAACTCAGTCTAAAGTGCCGACCCCCCCCCCCTTCCCCAGCTTACAGACTAGCTTTTCTTCTTAAAAATCGAAACATGGCTACCTTTCAACCGGTATCATAACAAATTGTTTTTTCGCTGTAAAACACTTGATCAAATTAAGTGAAATTTCTTTTCGGAGAACTTCATTCCATAATGGATACGAACAATGTAACTTTTTTTCTATATTTTCATTTTTTAATGTCTTGATTAAACTGTAAAAGTACCTCGTATTGTTTAAAGTGATTTAAAGAGTCGTTTTTTGTTTTTTTTAAATTCTCGATAATTTGGTGTGGTGCCAACTGCTGTTCAGTAGGCAATATTTTGGTGCTTTTTCGTTATAATAGCAAAATTATGAAATATTGAATTTCAAGTGAAACCAAGAGTATCTATTTAATTGTTATGTCACAGTAATAAACATATCCAAAAATTACGAAAAACGATGAAGTAGAAAATTAATTATTAATGAAAACAATTCTTGAAGACAATTCGCAAAAATTGAGTTTTGCTAAATTGACCTAAGAATTTTCAACATTTTCAGAAAATTATTACCTCTCTTGTCAGGTTTGAAGTTTCCGGTTTCATTTTTTATAATTAACAAAAATTGAGTTTTGCTTGTCTTCAAAAATTGTTTTCATTAATAATCAATTTTGTACCTTATCGTTTTTCATAATTTTTGGATATGTTTGATTGATTGATTGATTGATTGGTTTTACGGCATATCAACCTATGTGGTCATTTAATGCCGGAGTCCTTTTTTTTTTTTTTTTTTTAACTTTTTTTATTGGGAGGGGGGGAATGACTTTTTCAGCCTTTCCTCCCTTTTTTTATAAAATTGAACTAAGAAATTAAATGTTGTATTTATACATGGATGTGTATATTTGGGTGACTTTAAATTTCCTTATATAAATTTACTTTCCTTAGGTATGCTAGAATATTTGCTGAGTTGACCTTTTCAAAAAGGTCTTCCATATTGCTTTCTGTATAATATAATTTTCTAGTTGGGGCAAGGTCATCACACCCAACTAGGATATGTTTTACTGTGAGTGTCTCCTGGCATGGGATGCACTCTGGCGCCGATTCTCCATTTAGTATATAAGAATGAGTAAAGTTGGTGTGCCCTATGCGCAGCCGAGTCAGTATCACATCTTCTCGGCGTGATCTCTTGGTGTCCGGACATCGTTCCTTAAGTTCAGGTTTGATTGAGTATAATTTGTTGCCCTCTTGCTGACTCCACCGCAGTTGCCATTTTTCCTGTATGTATGCTTTTATCTGGGGTCTAAGGTCAGTATGTGGAATCTTAAAATTGTCAGTTGGAAGGTGAGAAGATTTTTTTGCAGCTGTATCTGCCCTGTCATTGCCTTTGATCCCCACATGGCTGGGGATCCAGACAAGAATAATGTTTTTAGTAGTTGAAAGGATATTGATTTTTTTCTATTAATTTTGTTGTTAGTGGATTTTCTTGTTTTTGATTTTGTATAGATAATAGGACTGATAGAGAATCTGTGAGAATGATGAAGTTTTTGGTGGTTTCCTCTGAAATTATGTTGAGTGCTAGATCGATAGCTATAGTCTCTGCAGTGAATATAGATGCTTCATTTTGAAGATTTCTCTTCATTGTGGTTTTATGGTACGTTGCTGCACATCCAGTGTGATTGTTGCTTTTAGACCCGTCTGTGTAGATAAAGGTGTAGTCTGAATATTGTAATTTTAAATGTTGAAGTTCGTCGTGGTATTTGTGGTAGATTTGGACTTTTTGTTTAGGTTGAGTTTTATTTCAACTTGTTTCATGGTCCATGGGGGTGTTTTAGGCAGTATGAAGTTGTGAATGCTGGAGATTGGAATTTTCGATTCTTCAATGCTTTCCTTCATTCGGAGCCCGAACGTTTTGATAGTTTTTCTTCTCATGTTAAAGAGTTCTTCATATTTAGGATAGAAGGTACATTGGTATGCAGGGTTGTTTGGGCAAGACTTCAGTTTCAGTAAATATTGAAGGGCTAACTTTTCTCGCCTTAGATCTAGTGGGGGTTCGTGTGCTTCCGTGTATAGACTGTTCACGGGGGAAGTTCTGTATGTAGGGCCAATCTTAGGCCAGTATGGTGAATAGGGTCTAGGCTTTTTATATATGATGTTCGGGTTGATCCATATATGAAACAACCGTAGTCTAGCTTTGAGCGGACTAGTGCTCTGTAAAGTTTAAGGAGTGTTTCCCTGTCTGCACCCCAATCGGTATGTGCTACCACTCTCAAAAGATTTACAGCTTTGTTACATTTTTTTTTCAGATAGTTTATGTGTGGGATGAATGTTAACTTTTTGTCAAATAAAATCCCTAAGAATTTGTACTGGTCAGTAACGGGTATGGGCATTCCTTCCATGGTTAGGACAGGATCATTATGCATGTTCTTTAGTTTGCAGAAATGCATGCATTTCGTTTTTCTTTTGGAGAATCTAAATCCATTCTCTTCCGTCCATCTCATTACTTTGTTTAAGCACAATTGAAGCTTCCTTTCTATTATAGATATATATCTAGATCTACAGCATATTAGGAAGTCATCCACATATAGGGAGCAATCTACCCCAGGGTTAAGGTTTTTTACAATGTTGTTAATTCGGATACTGAACAGGGTCACTGACAGTATACTCCCTTGAGGTACTCCATTCTCTTGTTCTTTCAAGTCCGAGAGAGTTGTGCCAACCTTTATTCTGAACCGTCTATTTTTTAAAAAATTTTCAATAAAAATTGGCATTCTGCCTTTTAGTCCAAGCGCCTTCAGGTCCCTTGTAACACCGTACTTCCACACAGTATCGTAGGTTTTTTCCATGTCAAAAAACACTGCTGTTAAATGTTCCTTCCTTACAAAGGCTTCTCTGATGAAGGTTTCAAGTCTGACTATGTGGTCTATTGAACTTCGGTTTTTCCTGAATCCTGTTTGAAATTCTGTAATAAGATTCTCTGTTTCCAGGAACCAGATTAGTCTTTTGTTTATAATCCTTTCCATGGTCTTACAAATGCAGCTTGTTAGAGCTATTGGCCTGAAATTCAATGGATCTGAGACGTTACTTGATTGGGATTGGATGTTTGAGTTTTCAGATTTGGGGATTGGTATTATTGTGGCCTCTTTCCAGGTCTCGGGTACGTTTCCACTGGACCATATAATGTTAAAAATTTCAAGTAGGTATTTCATTGAGGTTTCTGGAAGTTTTTTGAGGATTTCATATGGAATTTCATCGGGCCCTGTAGCTGTGTCATGGGATTTGGTTAGCGATTCTTTTAATTCAGGCAAGGTAAGAGGTTGGTTGTATTTTTCAGTATTTTGTGATTTAAATAGAATTTTCTTTTTCTCTTCCTTTTCTCTAATCTTTTTGAATTTCTCTGTTTGTCTGTCACATGATGAAATGTTTGATAAATTATCTGCCAGGTTATTGGAAATGTCTTTTTGATCGGTGTATATTTTGTTGCCTTTAGAGATGTGGGATATTGGTGTACTACTACACTTTCCTTCTATTTTCCTCATCATGTTCCAAACTGTTTTCGCCTTGGTATTCACATTAATTTTGGATATATAATTTCTCCAAGTTGTTCTTTTGGATTCCTTTATGATTCGTCTGGCTTTTGCTCTGTTGTTTTTGAAGAAATCCAGATTTTCGCTTGTTGGATACTTTTCGAATTTTCTCAAGGCAGCTCGTCGAGCTCTGATGGCTTTTCTGCATTCTTTTGTGAACCAAGGTTTGTTGTGATTGTTGGTTTTGGTTGTTTTCGGTATGGTATTATTTGCTATGTTTGTGAGTGTTTTAATGAAGTAGTTCAAATGGTCATCTTCATCATTCTTTTCGATAATTAATTGGTTTTTGCACTGTTCCTGGAAGTCTTCCCAATCCGCTTTATGTAGGTTCCATTTGGGTGTTTTTTGTTCAGTGCTAGTACTTAGACTTTCCAGGATGATTGGGAAATGATCACTCCCACAGGTGTCATTGTGTACTTTCCAGTCATAGTCCATATATATGGAAGGATCACATAAGGTAAGGTCAATGGCGGTGAAAGTACCTGTTGCTGGGTACATATAGGTGTAGTTTTGATTATTAAGGAGGCATAGATTATTTTTATTTATTATGTTTTCTATTTCTTTTCCTTTTTTATTTGTTTCTTTACTTCCCCATATTACATTGTGACTGTTGAGATCTCCTAGTAGAAAAAAGGGTTTAGGGAGTTGTTTTATTAATTGAGTTATCTCAGTTTCGTTGATTGTATCTTTTGGAGGGATGTATATTGAGCAAAGTGTTATAGTTCTATGTAGAGTCACTGAAACTGCAATTGCTTGCAAGTTTGTGTTTATATTTATTTGTCTTTGAGGGACTTCATTCTTCACAAGTATTGATGTGCCTCCAGAAGCTCTGTCCGTATCTTTATTTATGTAGTTGTAAGATGTGTAGTGTTTTATGTTGATGGTATTATTTTCTTTCAGAAAGGTCTCCTGTAGACAGACAAGTGCTGGGCTCATATTTGTTATTAATAATGTGAGTTCATTTTGGTTTGCTTTTATCCCTCTGATATTCCATTGTAATATTTTGTTCATCATTTGGAATTGTGTTCAACTTCCATCGTCTCTAATCCCTCAAATCTATTTTCTGTCCGAGTCCCTGTTCGAGATATAGATCGGGATCTTTCTTTTCCTGTTTTTGTTTGTTTTTTTTTTTTGTCTGGGGGGATTTTTGATTCTTTTCTGGCTTGTGATGTGTTTGATGGTTGTTCGGTTGTTTTTGTAGAAATGGTTTGTGGTTTTGTTTCTTTTTGTGGTTCAATAGTCTCTTTACTTAATATTATCCTTGGATTGGTTGCAGACATTGCACTATTCATTTTCCTCATTTCTTCTAATAGTTCTTTCATTTCCTTTATTAGTTTGCTTAGGACATCAATTTTCTTGTCAGTTGTATCCGTTACATGTATATAACCATTTTGATTGTTGATTGGATTAGTTTTTTTTGTTGCATCTGCATATGTTTTAGTTTCGATGATTTTCCTGGCCTCTGGGTAGGATATATTCTTTATATGTTTTAGTTTGGTCACTTCTTTTTCTCTTTTCCATATTTCGCAATATCTAGAGCCAGCGCCATGGTTTCCCAGGCAGTTGGCACACTTGAAATCTTTTCTGCAGTCAATGTGTGGGCCACTTTCTCCACATCTTCCACACACTGGTAATCGTGTGCACCGATCTTGATGGTGTCCAAACTTCTGGCACTTGAAGCATTGGAGGGGGTTTGGAATATAAATTTCTACATTTATTTTCATATATCCGACTTTCACTTCTTTGGGTATGGTGAGGGAATCGAAAGTTAGTATATATGTATTGGTATCGATTTTCTCACCGTTTTTTTTAATTTGAACTCTGCGAACATCTAACACATTCTGTTTCTGTAAGTTTGTCCGGATTTCCTCCAAGGGACAAAGTGCAAGTTCGTGGCTTTTCACTACTCCTTTGCAGGTATTTAGGGTTGGATGTCTGTAGCATTTGACTTTGATGTTTTCAAATAATTTTAGTTTCAATATTTCTTTAGTTTGTTCTTCGTTATGGGTTTCTATTAGTAGGCTGCCGTTAAATTGTTTTTTAATAGACTTTGGTTTTAGAGTTTTAAGATTTTTTTCAATTTTAAAAGGTGATAGTTTGCTCAAAGGAGTTTCCTCCATTGATTCTATTACTACGAATGTTGAGTTCCTTGGTTTTATCGTCTCTTCGTCAGAGCTACTGATGTCAGAGACATCAGAGTGGGTTCTCTTTGGGTGGTTGGGTGGTTTTTGGGAGGAATAAGCCATATATTTTGTTTTCTTTTTTTTCTTTTTTCGTCATCTTTGTTCCCCACCCACCTCGGAGTCCTATTTGGGAAGAGCCTGGGGGGAAACCCATTCGCCCAGCCTCTACAGGGATACAATGATGATATAACCGACTTTGGTGGTATCATAATGATTATCTGTTCTCTCTTGATATTGCTATGGGATCTGTAGCAATCCTGAGGGATTTACAGCCTCGTCATCGATATTCACACCTAATCGATTGACCCTCAGCCACCGCTTTCCATCATATATTAGGGAGTAGGGTTATTTGTGGGAGAGGGGGGATGTGTTGTATTAGTAGTGGGTTTTTGGAATGGGCAATATATGGTGGGGCTTGGCGTGACTGGCCGATTGGTCGGATCGGGCCTCTCCGACCGCCCGTCTAATCGAAGTAAGGGCCAAAGTAATGTGTTGCGGTGCCTAGACTTCTATGTATCCTGGTTTAGGTTCGCTCAATCACCAGGATCACGTCCTAAGACTTTACGGGTAGCAACCCACGGCTAACTGGTTGCCCCATTGAGGGATTTTTACCCTCTGCAGGGGGACAGTCGGTTTGTTCTCATGCCCTACCGACAGGGCAAAAAAATAAATAAATAAATAGATAATTTAATAGAATATATTTGTTTTCTTTTTCTTTCTTTTTTTGTTGTTTCTTTTCCTTTTTAAAATCTGTTTCTATTTAACCCATAGTTGGGACCCTAACAGGTGCTACCACTCCGGGTCAGGGTGGACCTGGGAGCAATGGCAATTAAGAGGTGGCTCCACACTCCCCAAGCCCGTAAGCTGGACCTCACCATCGGATGTAGTTTAAGGTCATATCCAGGACCGGGAGTAAGGTAGGAAAAAATAAAATAAAAAGGGGGGGGGGGAAATAGGCTGTTGTTTTTGTTTTTGGTTTTGCAGAACATAATTAAGTTTTACAAAAAAGATCAGAAAACAAAAAAACGTCAACGTAGGTGCATTTCGTCTCAGGAAGCCACAGGGCAGCCTGATCTGGTAGCACCAGATTTTTGGATATGTTCATTATTGCAAAATAACAATTTTACTTTAAATTAAATATTTCGATTTTCCCTCTATAATCTACATAAATCTCACCTGTCTGTTTAAATGTATGTATCTATGTTTGTATGTCTTGCAAAAACTTGACAGAGGTGATGGATTTTCACGAGATCAGTATCAGTTTGAAGCTCAACCCTTCAAATGCTAAATATCGAAAAATTGGCCAAAAACATTAATTCCTTCACCCTCAAATAAGTGGTCGTTTTTTTTGTTGACATTTTTTGCAAGTCATTCAACCCTCGCTTCCACGATGTTGCATAAAAGACATTATTTCAACCGCCTATGACGTCACAACCACGGTAGGCACATCAGTAAGACCATTTGCTTCTTTTCACCTCGTTTTCCTCTGGCACGTTACGAGTTCGATCCTGCTTACTACTCCTTTTTTTTTTTTTTGCACTCGCAATTTTTCTTTTTTTTTTTTTCTTGGCTCAACCAACACCCTTACACACACCTCCACTTTCTTTTCCGTCTTCACATCACGGGTTCGAGCCTGCCTGCCCACTACAAAATTTTTTTTTCTTTTTTTTTTAAGCTCAACACACATCTCCAAACACCCGGCCAACACCGGGCACCCAGGCTAGTCTAATATATAAAAGGGCAAAATAGACACGAGTGTTTATGTACACAAAAGGCTTTTTGGGTGAGGGTTCTCGCGTCGGTTAGATTCCGGGAGAAGTTTTCTTATACTTTCCAGATCGTAATATCTCAAATTTGCAAACGAACATCCTTTCTTTCCTTTTTTTAATCGAGTTAAACAAAATTCCCAGCGTGCCATTGTCTCGGGTGTTTGTTTGGCTTTTTCATATAAAGTGAAACTGTTTGAAAAAGCGGCAAAGCATTCTTGGCCTTCGGACCAGGATTGATGCTTCACTTAAATTAATTGGTCCTTTGTCAACGCAGGGGAAACCCTTCATACTGAGACAATTACTATTTATTTGGATACTGCCAGAGTGCCCCCCTTTTAGAGGGAGCTAATTTTTCCCCCACATTAAAAATGACCTTGTGTCTCATTTGCTTTCATAGGGAAGCAAATAAATAAAAAGCATTTCAATCATCATACGTTCGATTGACTATGCTTAAATTCGACGCACATAACTTCTGCTTGCGCAATGGCGACATCGGCTAATGCGTTATGTCTATTTCGCTTTCTTCCCCTCCTTCACGTTACGAGTTAGAGCCTGCCTGCCTACTACCATTTTTTTTTAAACACCTCTCTCCACCCTGTTCTGTTGTCTCCCCCACCCCAGATATATTCTTAGGACAGAAAGTTTGAGAAAAGATTCATTTCATGAACGCTTTTGGGTTTGTATTACTTTGCACACAGATTCAAAAAAGTTATCAAAAAAACAAATATATAACAAATAAATGTTATCAAAGGCAAGATAAGTTACTTTTCTACCTAACTGGATATATTTTTCGTGTTTTTATTCAATGTAACATGTTTATTCAGTTCGAAAAGCATACAGTATTTACCGATGTATTGGAAAATTCAAAATGGCGCCCGAGTCTCTCTTTAACATGGTAAGTTCAGGAAAAGATGTTATAAATAATAAACTAGACAAAATACTGTTAGAAATTCGCTCATTATATGTTACTGTGACATAAGTTGACATATATCAGTGTTTTTTAAATAGTATTTTGTCTAGTTTATTATTTATAACACCTTTTCCCAAACTTACCATGTTAAAGAGAGTGTCGGGCGCCATTTTGAATTTTCCAATACATTGGTAAACACTGCATGTTTTTCGAGCTGAATAAACATGTTACATGGAATAAAAACACAAAAAATATATCCAGCTTGGTAGAAAAGTAACTTATCTTGCCTTTGATAACATTTATTTGTTATATATTTGTTTTTTTGACAACTTTTTCGAATCTATGTGTACAGTAATACAAACCCACGCTTTTCTATCATCAGATTTGTAAATGAAAGTTTACAGTTTAAAACTTTGTCAAGAAAAATAAAAATATGAAAAATAAAGAGATCATGGGGAAGAGAATTTGACTATGGAAAAAAAAAAAAAAAAAAGAGTTACTTACACCGATAATCTCAGAGACAAGCTTTTTGAAGGCATCTTTCTTCCTTTTTTCAGATTGTTTCTGAGGTGCTGCATGGAGGACTTTGTCATCAAACGACTGAAAAAAAAAAAAAAAATTAAAAATAAAATAAATAGACTAAAATAATAATAAAAAAATGATTTTTTTTTCTGTAGGATGCTTGACTCACAATCTGTTTCCGGAGAGTTAAATCACTTCTGCATACTGCCTAAGAACTGTGTATATGAGATCTCATGTAAATGTGGAAAACTATACAAAAATGATACACCGTCGTCCACTAAAAGTACGGTTAGAAGAACATCAAAAAGCTATAATACGTGGAGTGATTGAAAAGTCAGGTATGGCTGACTATATTTGGAGGGAAAAGGGAAACCATCTACCATTATGGGACGAAGTAAAAATTAGACAGAAAAGAATACTGGAGAGCAAGACGACTCAAAATAGCAGCACAAAAGACAATCGAATATTAAGTAGACCTAGTATAGAATTTAACATGATATGGGAACCATTAATTATAAATAATAGACAATATATATATATACAATAATAAGTAATCAACATAATCTGTCACTTTAAGAAACTTATTTCTTAAGTATTGAGCACCGTGTGTGAATGAAAAGTCGATCAGTTACATGTGAGATTGTAACCTCCAGTCACTCGATCACTATAGATCAACATTTAATAACTTTAAAAAATGTTTTTTTTTAAGTTATTACATTTTCACTGCAAACAAGACAGTGCCACTTTGATATAGGGGCTACTATTGGGAACATAAGTTGCAGAGATACTATGCAGGGAGTTGAGCAGCAAATGTCTGTCCACATTATGTTTATGCAATTATAAATGTTTAAATTCACTTGAATATCGTTGCGGTTGACGATGGCCCTGTGGTTATGTTTCTTACAAATGGAGACGGATGGCTTCATTGCGGGGTTTGAATCCCATGACCAACAGCAATTGTAACTTCTTGCACTGATGATTCAGGAAGGACGAAACACTCCTGTCTATACGTATTAAAAATATATATTAGTCTCTTTATTATACAAATATTAATGGTTTCAGTGGAATTCTAATTCAAAGAGATCAACTCATCAGATACAAAAAAAAAAGAAAAAAAAAGTGATATTGAAAAGAGTCAAGATTACATACATTCGTGTTTTATAAAATATATTCGAGTATGGTTTTCGTTTTCTTGACTCTTTTCAATAATATTGCTCCTTTTTTTTTTTTTTTGTCCGAGATGGTCTCCTTGAATTGGGATTCCACCGAAACATGTATGCACATATGGAACCAATAATCTAATGTTTGTATAATAAACAGACTATATACCAGCTCTACCCTGCATTGAGTACTCTTTAATAATCACACAGGTTTCATTGGGCTTACCTCTAGGAAACTAATCTATACAATCATTATACATTACTAATATATATATATATATATATATATATATATATATATATATATATAGTAATAATAAATAAAAGTGCACCGATATGGAAACTTTTACAGAGAAGACAATGGAAGTAGTTTTAAATTTCTAAGCCTCCTGCTCCCTCTAAAAAAGCAATATGTTCATTCCAAGCAAAGACTAGGATTTTTTGTAGAAGATGGAAGGCAGGAGGTGTTAAAGACTATAAGGTTGTAAAAATAGTATAAAAATGTAATATAAAGTTACGATTAGGTTAGGACACAGGATTCAATGCTGGTTTTTTGTGCTTGTGTGTTATGTACGTGGTGGTGGTGGTGGTGGGTAGGGGTTTAGGAAAGGATATGATACGAACCTGGAGAGCTGATTCAGTGCAGAATGGAATCAATTTCATGACTGAACGGATGTTAGGAAACAAAGGACGCTAATTGAATAGAAAAGAGAAAAAAAAAAAGAAAAAGAAAATTATTTTGCCCATGTAATGGAACAACAGCAATTGCGTTCTAATTTAAACCCTTAATTCATGGTGGAGCCTGGAGATAATGAAAGAAACAAGCCGCACGTGCGTAATCCTCCTCTGGTTCTGCATGTGAGATGACGTCACAAAAAATAGTGAAGAAATGATGAATGTGAGAAATGTGAAGAGCCAACATCGCCTTCACATTTTCGCCAAGTTTTTCAGAAAAATCTAATGGATCGGGCAAAAAGTTATGGGGTAAAATGTGTCAATTCTGGGGCATTTTGGACCCCTTTTGAGCTCCTGGGGATGCCAAACCCCAGTTAAAATGAACAAACCGTGCAGTTTCATGCCTTAAGACATGTATATTTGAATTCAGCACCATGGAAAACCACCATATAGACAGACATATCAAGTTTTTGAGTAATATTAAAAAAGAGATCCAAAAAGGCGTGTTTTTTTTGAGCCCTTAAAGTCCCAGAGGGATGGCGAACCAGAATTTTGTCAGGGTCACCCATACTGAATTTATATTAAGAACAATGGTCTCCACATTTTGGCCAAGTTTCAGGAAAATCTAATGAATGGATCAAATGCTATGGGGTAAAAAGTGTCAGTTTTTGCAATTCTGGGGCATTTTTTTTTTACCTCTTTTTAGCCCTTGAGGATGCAACGGGAACTTTTGTAAAAACATTTTTTTTTACTGTGCAAATCTATTTAATAAAATACAATTTGTGGCAAAATTTCAGGAAAAACTAATGAAAAATTATCTGACAATCGTTCGGAATAACGGACAGACGCACAGACACCACTGAAAACATAGGTCCCTTTCTGATAAATTGGGGGGGGGGGGGAGAATTGATGAAGCCGACATCATAAAACAAAGACGTTTAACAAAAGGAAAAAATAAAACGTGTGTTAATATCCATTTGTTTTATTTTGACATTTTCAGAAATCAAGTATTGGTCCTTTTTTAGGGGTCAACACTTGATTTCTATGTGAGATACAAAGATATCCAAATGTCCGATCATGATTTTCCTCTACCTTTCAAATGTTTAGTTAGCAAAGCAGTGAAGAATATTAATTTTCCTTTACGCAAATTTAAGGTAGGCATCTCTTATTATATTCAATTTAAAATAAATTATCCCTTTTGCTAATTTTTATTTTTAGGTGATTATTTAAAAATGTTTTACATTAGTAAGTCACTAATAAAAAGACCTGATATATAAGAATACTGAATGTTTGTTTACAGTTTGACTAAAACAGAAATTTTTTAATTAGAGTCATACTAAGTAATTTTTAAAATTAATTGTAGTTAAGTGCACCAAGAACATGGTACAACAATAAATAAAAATAAGCTAGTCAGATGCAAAGTTTGATTTGTTAGCTTAAATGCTATTTGCGTCCGACTTTGAAAATTCGACAAGATAAATATTATATATATGTTTTCTTTGATTTGATTTTAGCCAAAGTTCTCAGACCCAGGAAGGGGTCCCTTTCTAACACTTAAACTCCATACGAGACGCATACATATTAAAATAAATATTAAAATATCCCATTAAAGTTCCCCTTTACCTTTCAAACATTGAGTTAATGAAATCAAGAACATTATTTTCTCCTCCCCAATCGACCATTTATACATATTATAGAATATCTTTTGGTTAAAGTCCACTAACTTTCAGTGTAGCGTTACTGGAAGCGGTGACCAGGCAAATCAGTTCCTGTTGGCAAGCTATCAAAACAATTGTAACTCCGACCAGAGACGCAAGGAAAATGAAAAAAATCCCGGTCGTAAAATAGAAATCTGAACAACAAGCCTAAGGAAACCTTCCTCACAAAGAAAACAGACAATTCATGGTAAATATAGATTTTCTGAATCTTAATTTGACCAAAGACATATCTTTAAATATTATTAAATATAAATATTAGACACAAGCAAGACTGGATCTACATCTGAATTATTTCTCTTTTGACCATTTTGTGCCTGTAAATAATTTTTTTTTTTTTTTTACTCTTTTTTCTTTAACTCTTTATTTGAATATATGTTTGCTGTATTTTACCTCGAGACTAAACAACAATGTAACAATGTCATAGGGTCTATGTGACACAGACAGAGAGAAAAGATGACATACCAAAGCTTCATAAACCTGTAATCCCAAACTGAGCAACATGGCCTGACCGGCCTCGTGTTGGCCATGCATGTGTAAACCAAGCAAGACGGCATGCAGTAAATGGCACGCAGCCTCCGAACTCACATTCTCATCAGCAATCATCTGTGAAGAAAAAAAAAAAAAAAAAGTTCAAGTGGTCTGCTGATTGACTTTTTAATAAAAGACATTTTTTTTCTAAATATCACAAGCGACAACAACTCACGTTTTTTTAACTTGTTAATGGCAGCTTTTACCCCAAACAATATAATTTTCTCTTCTTGTTAGCTGAATTTGAGTGGTATAAAACCAACACAGCAAGAAGAAATTTAATCTTGAATTGTTTATCAAAGAACTTTGTTTAATTGTTTAGACTTAATTGTTGATTTTCCATTTCTTACTATTTCAGTTCAATCAACATTTGTGGAAGCCTTACACAATCAGGCTAAGCCGCCATCTTAATCTTACTATTTTGGCAACCACTGATCTGATGTTTTCGAAAACAATCCAGGTCAGTGTTTGTGATTATTTTTAAGTCTTTTCTGATGCGCTAAGCTTTATCAAATTATGTGAGATATTTCTCATATATCTGAGGCATCGGAAGTTTTATAAAGAAAAGTTAAACTATTACTTTAACAACTTAAATTTGAGTTTTTAAAAAAACTGGTTCAATTAAGTTGCCTGTTGGGACTACTCTTCTAATCTCATCAAATTATGCAAAGTTATTTCTCACACAGCTCATGTTTGTGGATGTTTGCACATCACATTAATAAAAAAATAAAAAGAACTGATATATAAGAATACTGAATGTTTGTTTACAGTTTGACTAAAACAGAAATTTTTTAAGCAAAAACAATATCACTTAAGTAAATGTCATCTCAAAAATAATATATCCATTGATGGCCGTTATTAATGTCCGAAAACAAGGGAGATAATTCAATTTGTTTTTGGCACTATTCTGACTATAAGTATGAACCACAACAGCAAAATATGCAATTTTCTGTAAAAATTACATATAAAAAATTATCTATTTGATTAAATTTCATCATTTTGGTTATATTGCTATTTTCAACATTATAATTATGTAAGTAATATTGTTTTTTTTTGCTAAAAAAACATTTTTTTTTTTTTTAAATTACTGCTATAATCTAACCATAAACAAGCATCGAACACTGTTGGGCACATGTGAATAAAATCCAAGATGAAAACAGCAGTCCAAAGAACACAAATTATCCTCATCTTGAAAACAGAACAAGTTGTTACAGTTTACTAACCGCGTTTACGAATGCATTCATCATCAGCGGTTTAACATCCATTTTACATGCTGGAATTTGTTTGATAGCTTTTGGAAAAAATAACTTTCAAAGTAACCTATTTTGGTTCAGGTCTTTATCCCCCCCCACTTTTTTTTTTCATCCTTATCACTTCCTCTTATGTGCTGAACCTGCTATTCAACCGTTCTCAATCAAACCTCAAGAACTCATCCACTCTTTCAACGTTACCATACAATCGAAATCTCTTGTTCTGCAAAACCTCTGCCATTAATTCTAACATGACTGAGTATTTTCGCTTATTGTTTGAACAACCTTCACCGACCAACCGCTCGCACTTAATTTATACAACGTCCATCAGATAATATCTCTTGGCACACTGTCAAAAGCTTTCTTAAGGTTCATAAAAGCAAAATACAGATTTTTTTTTTTTTTTTTTTTTACCAAGGTACTTCTCTTGTATTTGTTTCGGGATAAATACAGTACCAGTTTCGGCGAGATATAAAAAAAATTTACATTTCATCTAATTTTTTATTTGCTGCTCTTGTCCATTTTTAGGAATGGGTTTATCAAACTTAAGCTTCCGTGATTACCTCTATCTAATTGTGATACCATTGACGCTGTCCCCTCCCCAAATGTTGAGAAATAAAAAAATAAAAATATAACAAAAGAGGAAATAGGTTTATCAATAAAACAAATGTATAGTAAGTTGTTCACCAAGGTACACAAAGGAGAGCTGAGATGGGGTTGTAATGAAGGTGTAGCAGATGATGGAAACAAAAGGAGCAGATATTTTTAGAATTAGTTTTTTTTAGGCTTGACTGCGTTTTATGCCGGTTGGAAGTGGTTTGCGATGGTTGCTGATAGAGTTAATGACAGTGATAATTGAGAATTGGACACAGTGGAAGCCAGGCCCTGGCAGATAAAGATGAACTGATTTCAACTAACGAACTTGGCCTCGGCCGAATGTAGATGTGGACCTTAGCATGTAAAGGGTCGATGATGTCACACCTATAATGCAACTAATATTAGGTTGACGAGAAAGTTCTTTTGATTTTTAACTTTTAAATTAAAAAAATGAACATATCTTTGCTCGAACAAAAATTTATTGATCGAAATAAGCACCATCAAAATACATACACTTTTGCCAACTAAAAACAAGTGTATTTATAACAGTAAAGTAAAAAATCTTGCATTCCGGTGACGATCAAGTCGCTAAATGCATTTTTGATATCGCTTAGTTTTTTTTTTTAAGCATTTCTCATGCAGAACGTTTTGTAGCCCAATTTGTTCAACTTCTGCAGGGTCTGGAAATAAGCTGCAGTTCGTGAGAAAGGAAGTGGTAATAATAAATCAGATGTGACGTAAACATATGAGATAAAGAGTGACAGTTGTCAATTTAAAAGAGTCTCAATAGAAGCTTGGATGAGGGAAGATTCGTTTTTAAGATGGAATTGTGAAATCTATGCCCCATCCATGATAACCAAAATGGCAGAACGGATTATTATTTAAACGTAGGAAGCTTTTAGACTAGAAAGGAAGAATGTGTTATTGTACCTGCTTGAGTAGTGGCCACGCAAGGTTGATGCATTTATGACAGGTGGAACTGTCACTCCAGACAAGACCTTCGTAAACGCAGAGTACGATTGCACGAGCAATTTCCTGGGGTGAAAAAAAAAATTGATAAAACACGATTAAAACAGAAGAGGTAAGAAATAGAGAAAAAGAGGAATTAAGAGAGAATCGATATGTTAAGGAAGGAGGGTTAGTGACAAGAAAAATGCAGGTTCTTTCTCCAAAGTTTTTGGTGGCGCTATTCGATACTTACGACCGTTCTCATACACATTTGCCCAAGTTCACTGAGGCTGTCATCTTTGTTTTGGCTCCCTTGAGGAACAACTTCCATGTCATCCAAAGTCTCTTCAGGTTCAGACTTACGATTCATACACACGACACCTGCAAACGATGCGTTTGATGATGATCAGTTCAAAATGTTTATCAATAGTTCTAATTTAAAAAAAAAAAATGAAAAAAGTGAAGTGGAGAGGATGAGAACAAAGACAGGGGAGGGTGAAAAAAAGGCGAGGAAAAGAGGAAAGGTAAGAGTGGGTGGCCGATAAAGAGGAAAGGTGTGAGGTAAAGAGGAAAGGCAGGAGAGGGAAGAGAGGCAAAGAGAAAACATGGGGGGGGTGCTAAAAGAAAAGGCAGGAAATAATGAAAGAAAAGCTAAAACTGTTAAAAATTTACATGAAAAAAACAATTTTTTAAAAAATTATTTGTCCTAGGTAATAACTAGGGCTATGACAACAGCATATTCTTTTCATTGTTTTAACTCTCGAGTATATATCCGACACAGACACAATTAATCAACCGAGGATCACATCACTCTATATAAAAACATAAGATATCAATGGATATATACCTGAGAGTCAAAACAAGGAAAAGAATATGCTGTTGTCATAGCCCTAGTAATAACCATATTTTTGATTGATAGAAAAATAAAAATTGAGATCTGGATAAGAAGGCAATAAAAATAAAAACGACTAGAAAACATTTTAAGGGAAAACAACAAATCTGAAAACTTACCTAAAAGTTCAAGGTATTCTCTCGTCAGTTGTCTCGTTAATTGATCTTCTAAAACTTCTTTGTCTTCATCTGCACTAGAACTTTTAAATAAAGGAGTGACAGTGTTACTTGCTGGTTCAAATAAAGAAACAGTCATGTCAAATCTTGGAACATCATATTCTATTGAGATTTCGGGGGGGGGGGGGGACACATACACACACAAAGGCCATATTTGATTTATTGAGCTGTGCCATCAATCGACTGATAGTGAGTGAGTTAGTGTATTTGTTTAACAGCATTTCAACCTCTAAGAGTCATTTAATGCCAAAAAAGTTTTGTTGGTATAATAGATTTTCAGTTTCTTGTAAAAATTTTTTAAGTTTCTTGAAAAAGTTTATCTTTTGAAGCAAGATGTTTTAGGTTTTCTGAAAAATTGTTTTAGTTGTAAGAGATTTGTTTTTCTAAACTGAATTTTACTTGTTTGCTTTATAGGAGTTTGAATACATTTGTTTCTTTTAAATAGTTTATGATTTGTTGGGGTTCCACTTCCTGGAACACTTTTCTAATGTTTGTTGTTTTAAAATATTTCTTCTGAGTGTGTTTGTGTTTTCTACATTCTGTCAGTAGATGTTTAATTGTTAGTTGTTGGTTGCAGAGTGTGCAATTTGGCGTTTCCTCCGCTTTGATTAGGTAGGAATGAGTTAATTTTGTATGTCCGATTCTTATTCGGTTTAGTACAATTTCTTCTCTTCTTCCTTTAAAAATTTTGTTTTTCGTTTTTAATTATTGGTTGATGTTCATGCAATTTGTTTGCAGTGCATTTGTTCCATTCCTCTTGCCACATGTTTTCTATATATTCGTTGATTTTTCTTTTTAGGTCTGTGTGTGGTATTTTAATTTTTTCCATTTGGTGGTTTGTGGCTTCTTCAGCCAGTTTGTCTGCTTTTTCATTTCCTGGAATGCCGACATGACTTGGTATCCAGGCTATTATAATTTTTTTTATTGTTTTTTTCAGTTATTTCATTGTATTCTTGTATAATTTCTGTGATAAAAGGATGTTTAGATTTTACTTCAAGGGCCATGATACAGGATAGGGAGTCTGTATATATATGTATTTTGTTTGTTGATGTCTTTGATGTGTTTGAGAGCTATTTTGATGGCCTGCAGTTCGGCTGTATATATTGAAGCCTCGTTGGGCAGTCTTATTTGATATTGATTTTGTCCATCTGTGCATGCTGCGCTTGTTCCGTTTATAGTTTTAGACCCATCGGTGTATATTTCTATGTATTCTGCATATTTTTCTCTTAGTTCTCCAAAGTTGCTTCTGTTTGTTATATTATTTGTAATGTTTTTCTTGTAAGTAGTAAGTGTTATGTCGGTTTCTGGTTTGTGTAATGTCCATGGGGGTCTGTCGTTTGTTTTCTGAGTAATTATATTGTCGGGGTTTTCATTGATTTGATGTATTATTTCTTTAATTCTGTGTCCAAAGGAGGGTATACTTTTTGGTTTCTTTGAATAAGAGTTTGTACATTGTAAGTTGAAGGTAGTTTTGTATGTTGGGTTTTCGGGGTTGGTTTGTAGTTTTGTTGCATATTGTAACGCTAGTTTTTTCCATCTTAAGTGCAGGGGTAGTTCTTGGGCTTCTACATGAAGGCTTTCCATTGGAGAAGTTCGGTAGGCTCCCAGGCTGAGTCTTAAACTTTGATTCTGTATTGTTAGTAGTTTGTTTTTGTAGGATTTGTAAGTAGAGCTGTATATGGCACAACCATAATCCAGTTTGGATCTGATATGTGAGCGATATATTTTGAGCATTGTAGCTTGATCTGCTCCCCAATCTAGTTTTGATACTATTTTTAAGATATTTATTGCTTTTAAGCATTTTTGTTTTAATTTGTTAATGTGCTCCTTGAAGTTTAGTTTGTTGTCTAAAATGATCCCTAGAAATTTGGTGTGTTGTACTACTGGTATTGGTTGTCCATCTAGTTTGAGCTGTGGGTCAAGGTGGTATTTTCGTTTCCTACAAAAGTGGATACATGTGGTCTTGCTTTTGGACATTTTAAATCCATTTTGGTTAACCCAAAGGTCTATTTTGTTAAGGCAATGTTGCATTTGTCTTTCAATAGTTGGCATATTTGGTGATGAGTAAATTATTGAAAAGTCATCAACAAATAGTGTTTTTTCGAATCCCATGTTAACATTTTCGATTATACTGTTGGTTTTAATTAGAAAAAGGGTGGCAGATAGTACGCTACCCTGTTGTACCCCTGTTTCTTGTGTGTGTTGATCTGATGTTGTATTTCCTAAGCATACTTTAAATGTTCTGTGGGATAGGAATTCTTGGATAAATTTTGCTAGGTTTCCTCTGATTCCTATATTATGAATATCTTTCAAGATTCCATATCTCCACGTGGTGTCATACGCCTTTTCGGTATCAAAAAAGATTGAGACCACGTGGTGGTTTCTTATTAGACCGTTACGAATATATGTTTCTAGCCGAATAAGTTGGTCATTAGTACCTTGATTTTGTCTAAATCCGCTTTGGTGTGTAGAAATAAGATTATATTTTTCTAAATGCCACATTAGTCTTGTATTGACCATCCTTTCTGTTGTTTTGCATATACAGCTTGTTAAGGCGATAGGACGATAATTGGTAGGGTTGGAGTGATCTTTTCCTGCTTTAGGAATTGGGATGATATTGGAGTCGAGCCAGTGTTTTGGAAAATTGTTAGTCCACCATATTTTGTTAATTATCTGTAAGAGAATGTTGAGAGATGTGTCTGGCATGTGTTTTAGAAATTGATAGTGGATGTCGTCTGGACCAGTAGCTGTATCTTTACTTTTATAAATTGCATTTTTTAGTTCTGTTATAGTGAAAGAGGTGTTATAGTATTCTTTGTTATTGGATGTGAAATTGAGTTTTTCTTTTTCTGCGTTGTTTTTGTATTTTTGGAATTTGGGGGAGTAGTGGTTGGATGATGAGTTTGGGCTGAATTCATTTGCGATTATGTTTGCTATTTCTTTTTTGTCTATAGTTTGTCTACCATTTGGTGTATTTATATTATTTATTGGTGTTCCAAGTTTTTTTCAGTTATTTTTTTTATTATTTCTCATGTTTTTTTTGATGGCGTGTTGTTGTTCAATTTGGAAATATAGTTTTGCCAGGTTTCTTTTTTGCTTTTTTTTATAATATAGCGTGCTTTTGCTCGTGCTTGTAGGTATTTTTGAAGGTTGGGTTTTGTAGGATGTTGTTTGAAGTGTTTTAGCATTTTTTTCCTGTTGGTTATTGCTTGCTTACATTCTATTGTGAACCATGGCGTTGATTTTGGGTGTGGTTTGGTGGAAGATTTTGGGATTGTCTTGGTTGCTATTTCGTTTACTGGTTTGTTAACTATTTCTTGATTAATTAGATTTGTGCAAAGTTTGCTAAATTCAGTCCAGTTAGCTTTATTAATTTGCCATTTTGGTTTTGATTCTTCTGTTGTAGGTTCTTGGGTTTTGAGAAAAATTGGGAAGTGATCGCTGCCACACTGGTCGTTATGTACCTCCCATTGGAAGTCCATAAATATTGTGGGGGAGCATAGTGTTAGGTCGATAGCTGATGTCGTTCCTGTGCCTGGGTGAAGGTATGTGTGTGTTTTGTTGTTGAATATAGTTACTTCAGGTGATTCCAGTAATGATTCAATGGTTTTCCCATTTTGATTAATATTCTCACTTCCCCACATTTTGTTATGGGCGTTGAAGTCCCCCATTAATATAAAAGGTATGGGGAGTTGTGTTATAAGATCTTCAATTTCGGTTTTGTTTAGTTTATGTTTAGGTGGAATGTATATTGAACAAATGGTTATTGGTCGGTGAAGTGTAACTTTAATTGCTATTGTTTGTAGGTTTGTTTGGAGTTGTAATTTTATATGTGGTATCTGTTTTTTTATTATAATTGAAGTGCCCCCTGTGGGTCGATTATCTGCTTGTGATCTGTTTGTTTGATTGTAGATGTGGTATCCTTTGAAGTTGATGGTGTCTGTTTCTTTTAGAAGAGTTTCCTGTAGACCAATTATGCTGGGGTCATATTGTGCTATTATATGTTTGATTTCTTCGTAGTTTGGTTTTATGCCTCTGCAGTTCCACTATGTTTTTATTCATTTCCATAAGTAAGTTCGTTTATTTATTAATTTTTTTCCTTTTTTTTTCTGTTTGGGTTTTTATATCTATTATTCTATTGGTTTGTTGTGTTTTGAGTGGTTTTTGTTTTGTGTTTACTTGAACTGCTTGGTTCCTCAGTCTCCATTTTCTCTTCCTGATCAGTTCTGTTTTTGGAGCTAGATTTTTTCCTGTGACTCTCGATTTCAATCAATTCGAATTTGTTTTCATTTTCGATTAATATTGTCTCTGTTTTTTGTTTACTTTGGTTTTTGGAAAGAGGATTTGTGTTTTCCCGTTCTGTTTCCATCTTTCCAGATATTGTGTTTTTATCTTCTGCTTTTGTCCTTGTACGTGATTTGGATCTTTCACGGTTTATTTGTGGTTTTTGTTGTTCGGGTTCTTTTTTGTTCTTTGGGACTTGTTTTAGATCATTTGACTGAGTTTTCAAAGATACTGATATTTGTTTCTTGTTTTCGTTTTGGTTAGTTTTTAAAGTTTCAATTAAATTTTTGAGTTCGGAGATTAGTTTAAGTAGGTCTTGGTTTTGGGTTTGTTTTGAAGTTTTTGTAATGTCTGCGTAAGTGTTTATTTTTTCTCGAGAGCTTGCTATTTTCCTTGCTTCAGGAAAGGGCACGTTTTGTTTGTATTTTATTTCGGCTATTTCTTTTTCTTTTGTGTAGATTTTGCATATTTTAGAGTATGCTGGGTGTTTTTCTTGGCAATTTGGGCATTTCGTTTCGTTTGGGCATTCACTTTCAGTATGGTTAGGTTCTTTTAAGCCACATTTTCCACATACTTTCTGTCCTTTGCATGCTTCTCTGCTATGTCCATATTTATGACACTTATAACATCTCAGAGGGGCTGGTATATATTGTTCTACTTTTTCTATTGTGTATCCGATTTTTATTTCTTTGGGAATTTTTGGTGTATTGAAAGTTAGTATGTAGGTTTTTGTAGGTATGGTTTGACCATTCCTTTTTATGTTTATTCGGACGTGATCGATTACTCCCTGTTTTCTTAGGGCATTTTCTATTTCTTCTGCTGTAGCCAAGCTTAATTCATAGCTTTTTATAACACCTTTTGATGTGTTTAGTCTTTCATGAGCATAACTTTTGCATTTATAGATATGGAATTTTTCCATCTCTAAGATGTTTTTTGCGTCTTTATAGTTGTCGACTGTGACAAGTAGATTGCCATTTTTCATTTTTTTTGCTGTTTTTGGGTTGCTGTTTTGAGACAGAATTTTTTCAATTAAGAATGGAGATAGATCGCTGATCTTTTTTCCTCCAAAGGTTTCGATTACTATGAATCTTGGATATTTTTCTTTATCAATTATTTCATAGTTATATTCTTGTTCACTGTCTGAGCTGGTTACGTCAGAGTGGGTTTGATTTCTGGGTTTTTTGTTTGGGTTTATTATATCCATAGAAGTTTGTTTAGATTTTCATCTCTCTTGCTCCCCACCCTCCTCGGAGCCCGAAATTGGGAGATGTTAGGGGGGAAACCCATTCGCCCTTTCATCCCAGGGATACAAAAGAGATATACTCAATTGATTGAGTTTGTTCCATCATTTCCTGTTTCCTCCTTTAGTTTCTTCTTTCCCAGTTTGATAGAAACGTTCGTTAGGGAGCAGTTGTGTGGTTTTTGTCTCATCAATTGATTGGCCTTTGCCATCGCCTTCTAACACTTAACTGGTTTGACTATGTTTGTAGTAATGAAATGTATTATCTTTGGATTAAGTTTTTTTTTTTTTTTAAATTTTATTTAGATGTTATAATTGACATTTTCAGTGTAAGTGTTAGGGCTTGACATGACTAGCCGATTGGTTGGATCGGGCCTCTCCAACCGCCCGTCTAGCCTAGTACAAGGCCAAAGTAGAGTGTTGCTACAGGTACCTTTATTTTCCCTAGGCATCGGTTGCTCAGCCACCAGGATCCTTTTCCTAGGCATCACGGGTTGGCACCCACGGCCAACAGGTAGCCCCGTTGAGGGACTTTTACCCTCTGCAGGGGGGCAGTCGGCGTATTCTAATGCCCTGCCGACAGGGTCAACCGGGAAGTAGAGAAGGAAAAAAGGAGGGGGGGAAGGGGAGGGGGCTGTTGTTTTTATTTTGTTTTTGTAGAACATAATTAAGTTTTACAAAAGAGAATAGAAAACAAAAACAGAAATCAATGTAGGTGCGTTTCGTCTCAGGAAGCCAATAGGCAGCCTGATCTGGTAGCACCAGTCGACTGATAGAAATGAGGAAATGAAAAATTCTTTTATCGTCATAATAGCAAAATTCCAAATATTGAATTTCAAGTAAAGCCAATGGTATCTACTTAATTGTCATGTCACAGAATTAAACATATCAAAAAATTATGAAAAACTATAAGGTAAAAAAATTTATTAATGAAAAGTTTTTGAAGACAATTAGCAAAAATTAAGTTTTATAAAACAAAAAAAAGAAATCGGAAAGTCTGAATCGTAACAAAAATGGAGGTAAATATTTTCTGAAAACTTAAAAAAGGGAGGTAAATATTTAGCAAAACCTAATTTTCTGCTAATTGTCTTTGAACACGATTTTCATTAATAATTAATTTTGTACCTTATCGTCTTTCATCATTTTTGGATATGTTCATTACTACGACATGACAAGCAGATATCGGTTTTACTTAAAATTCAATATTTTGATTTTCGCTATTATGACGAAAAACAGAAAATCATTTTAAAAAAAATGAAGATTTAAACAATATCTAGTTTAGGGTTTGACCATCCAGAATTTGGTTTCTTCATTAAAAGGTGAGCTTCCATGTTGAGATTGCGAGTTACTTGAAATTCTACATACATTATGACATCACGGTAAAAGTTGTGGCATTCACCCTGAGTTGGTTGGGCTGACTCTTATCAACAAGCTGCTTACCACGTCTTGAACACTGGCTGACCAGGCACGGTGATCCAAGGCTGTTTCCATTATGAGTGCAAGCCTTTTGCAGTCCCAGTGATGGACTCCATAAAGATGAGGATTTAGAATCAATTCAGCCTTTAAACCCATTTTTAATTGATCACCACACTGTTTCCTCTAGACTGTTGGTGGTGCTGGATTGATGACTTCGTGGACAAGGAGGTGACCGAATCAAGAAAGACATCTGGCAGGAGAGATTTTTATAGGGAGTGGATCTTGCAGCAATCAATCACAAACTTCACTGTTCGAGATAAAGTGCTACCAGCAGACATAGTAGGATGTGGCGTATGCAGTGACCGTTGAGTACATCCCATTTGTGTAGGTCACTTGCCTGCATAGATTAAGTCTCGCAACCATAAAAAAAGAATAGTATGGACAGGCGCCTGATAGATCCTGACTTTGGTGTTCAGCCTTATTTCTTTGCAAGACCAGAGCTGCAATCAAAGTCGAGAGAAGGCACTGTGAGCATTGCTGATGCATTATGACCTCTTCAACTTAGAAATTCCTTGGCAGTGAGTTTTTATGTTAACTGATTAATTGGTTTGGTCATTTTGTTTTAAAGCATGTCCACCCTTTTCAGGTTATTTAATGCTGGATACGGTCATTTTGATAAGTTTTTATGGCTACAAGTTCTTTATATTTTCAAATATTTATTCATGGTGTTTAGTTTGGTTGTTTTGTAGAGGGAAATTGTTTTTGTTTTGAGCTTTGCAGAATATAATAGAGTTTTACAAAGAAAAAAAAAACATCAATGTTTGGAGCATTTCAAGTCAGAAAGCCAATATCTTCAGACAGCCTGATCTGGTAGCATATGTGATTAAAGAGCTAATAATTTTAGTGTAGTTACTCTGTGGTCAAAACAGGACAATCATTTGATTATGTGTTTGCGTGTATATCATTCTTTTCTATCACTGCTTTCTTTTACCCCCCATCAGTGCCCCCTAAAAAATAATTTTTTCCAATTCTAATCTTAAAATTTTTTTCCATTTCTAATCTGAATGTTTTCAAAGTTGGTGTTGTCTTTTTATTTTCATCATGCCGGCTTTCTTCTGACAAGAAGCATTTAGCTTCAAAATGCCCTGGCCTAAAAAGGTTTTTCCTTTATTCCCTTTTCTGTAACCCTTATTGACTTGATAATGTAATAAATGCTTTATATTCTTAAGTTATTATTATTATTATATATATATATATATATATAAAATAT
The DNA here is from genome assembly GCF_053919585.1 of Euprymna scolopes. Lineage (NCBI taxonomy): Eukaryota > Metazoa > Mollusca > Cephalopoda > Sepiida > Sepiolidae > Euprymna > Euprymna scolopes. The sequence goes on from NC_136513.1 coordinate 91,096,145, forward strand.
ATATGGCGATTAAGCTACACTGAATATTCGGCGTTTCATCCACTCTAGGACTCCTCAGGCGTATGAGCGAATTCTGGTTGTTTACCGTTTTTAACCCTAACCCACAACCACAGAATTCGCTCATAAGCCTGAGGAGTCCTAGAGTGGATGAAACGCCGAATATTCAGTGTAGCTTAATCGCCATATATATTTTATAAATTACTAACTAGCTCTACCTACGTATTGAGCACTTTTGAAGTAAATACTTAAAGTTTACGCATAAATCTATACTTTCGTATATTAATTTTATGTAAGTAAATTAAACAGTTATATATATATATATATATATATATATATATATATATCAGTTATTCCAAAATCAGAAAATATATTTAATTCACACTCATAAGTTCTTGTTTTTTTTATGAAGTATGTCTTACACAAGTTTTGTTGAATAATGGCAGACTACTAAACAACTCTTCAGAGACAAATCTACGTTCCCAAAGAAAACCGTTGTAAAGTTTTTTATGTAGAGAATGAAAAAGGATTTGGAGATGAAAAAATAAAATTAGATAAAAAGAAATGGAGATATGTAAAGTCTGCAAAAACAAGTTTAAAAAAAAACTTATTGTAGTGTTTATCCCCCCCCCCCCAATAATAACACTCTTACAACACCATATATCTCTACAGAATTTCTTTGAACAGAGATTTCTATATAGAATTTTCCATCTATGGGATTGCTTTCATAACCATCTTCAAAACCAATGTCAAATTTGTTTCATTCCATTCATCATTTTCAATCTTCTCATATTATTCTTCATCATTAAATCTGATCAGTTACTGTTGAGTGGCTCTTAACCTTAAACACTGGTGATTCATTCAAGACCCCCCCCCCCAAGATTTTTGGTAATTCAATTAACTTACTTGTCTTGGCAACGTTCATTTATCTGCTCCCACCTTTTATTCAACCTCTGGAACACAAAAAAAAAAAATTAGACAAAAAGTTTTATACAATTATTAACATTAATTGTGCCAAAGATAAAGAATTCTTATTTCAAATATAATTAATACATATATACACAAGAATAAAGATATAATTAATACATATATACATAAGAATAAAGATATAATTAATACATATATACATAAGAATAAAGATATAATCAATAAATCTATACACAAGAATAAAGATATTAATCCACAAACAATCTGATATGTCACTACTTTATCCAATTTTTTTTTCATTTTATCAGGTTGACAAGGAAGTTCTTTGGTTGGAAATTGTTGTATACATTACGTCTAATTCAGAAGCCAATTCTCAAACAATTGTGCATGGATTGGCTTTAACTAAGGCTCTCGATAGATCGTTGTCAACATCCGATGGCCGACCACTATGCTCATCGTCTTCACGACTCATTGTCACCACAAAATTTCATGCTTCGGTCTACAGGTGTATTTTGTCGAACTTGGGAATGTTAGAGAACTTGGAAAAATCAATTGTAAAAAAACGTTGAAGTTTTAATTGTGTGGATAATCGAAAAACGTACAATTGCGAATTACTTAAGATATCTATCCAATCATTGCTGATGGAACGAGAGCATGTTACCCCGTGGAGTAAATAAAGGATTCTGTTTGATATTCCGTTCAAATTCTCCGAGTTTGACAAGATACACCTAAAGAAGGTCGGAGGTTACATTGACTGAAATGTTGTGAAACTGACACTCAAGATGAGAGCAATAATCCGAAAAATCCAAAAGATATGAATAAATTGGCAAATTTCAAACAATTATTTTTCTCACTGGAAATTCCATGAAAAACAAAACAAAAAGAAACAAAGTCTCACCTGATACATATATGGACAGAGCTTGGAAAGCAACGGTAGGACAGCGGTCTCAAGGTATTCCCGAGGACAATGCTGGACATAGGGCTTCATAAATACACCTGAGAAAAAGCACAGTTAAGGGACAAAACAAATGGACACAAGGCTGACCAATTTTTTCAGATTATGGGAAAAAAAAAAAAAAAAAAAAAATTAAAGGAATCTTGCTTAATTAGTACTGAATGATCAAATCAAATTTAATGTAAATCTGAAATATTTTGATTTTCAAATGAAAAGTTGTACCAACATTATGCCCCCTAAAAGTCTTAAAATTGAAAAAAAAATTTTTTTAAATTGGGGAATATTCATTAACTGATGTTTAATATCCGTTGTTCAAATTTCACAAAAAGTGAAGGTGTCTGAATTTTCCGCTCCTTTCTATAAAGGGAAATTAAACTAAATACAACCCACATTATGATCCCTTATGCTTAGCAGCCGTGTTCTAAAATTCAGAATGATTGGTTAAACAATTTAGTAGGGAATCCTGTACATGCAAATGTACAAACATATAAACATACTGTCTGTCTACTACCATTTTTTTTTTTTTTTTTTTCACCTCTGCCTACTGTTGTTTTGATTCCTCTCGGCTTGATACTACAACTTTTTTTTTTACACCCCCTACACACACCCGGGCAATGCTGGGCACTCCTGCTAGTATATATATATATGAATAAAAGGCCCTCCCTCCACACATACACACACACACACTAAAAAATGTTTTTTTTTTTTATTTTATTAACTGTTTAAAAATTTGTGAAGAGGAGAAAAAGAGAAAAGGAGAAAAGGAGAAAAAGAGAAAAGGAGAAAAGGAGAAAAAGAGAAAAAGAGAAAAGGAGAAAAAGGAGAAAAAGGAGAAAAGGAGAAAAAGAGAAAAGGAGAAAAAGAGAAAAGGAGAAAAAGAGAAAAGGAGAAAAAGAGAAAAGGAGAAAAAGAGAGAAGGAGAAAAAGAGAGAAGGAGAAAAAGAGAGGAGGAGAAAAAGAGAGAAGGAGAAAAAGAGAGAAAGAGAAAAAGAGAGAAAGAGAAAAAGAGAGAAAGAGAAAAAGAGAGAAAGAGAAAAGGAGAAAAGGAGAAAAAGAGAAAAGGAGAAAAAGAGAAAAGGAGAAAAAGAGAAAAGGAGAAAAAGAGAAAAAGAGAAAAGGAGAAAAGGAGAAAAAGAGAAAAGGAGAAAAAGAGAAAAAGAGAAAAGGAGAAAAAGAGAAAAGGAGAAAAGGAGAGAAAGAGAAAAGGAGAGAAAGAGAGAAAAGGAGAAAAAGAGAAAAGGAGAAAAAGAGAAAAGAGAAAAGGAGAAAAGAGAAAAGGAGAAAAAGAGAAAAGGAGAAAAAGAGAAAAGAGAAAAGGAGAAAAAGAGAAAAGAGAAAAAGAGAAAAAGAGAAAAAGAGAAAGAGAAAAAGAGAAAAAGAGAAAAAGAGAAAGAGAAAAAGAGAAAAAGAGAAAGAGAAAGAGAAAGAGAAAGAGAAAAAAAGAAGAGAAAAAGAGAAAAGAAAAAGAGAAAAGAAAAAGAGAAAAGAAAAAGAGAAAAGAAAAAGAGAAAAGGAGAAAAGGAGAAAAGGAGAAAAAGAGAAAAAGAGAAAGAGAAAGAGAAAGAGAAAAAGAGAAAGAGAAAGAGAAAAAGAGAAAAAGAGAAAAAGAGAAAGAGAAAGAGAAAAAAAGAGAAAGAGAAAAAAAGAGAAAGAGAAAAAGAGAAAAAGAGAAAGAGAAAGAAAAAAAGAGAAAAGAAAAAGAGAAAAGAAAAAGAGAAAAGAGAAAGAGAAAAGAGAAAAGAAAAAGAGAAAAAGTTTTGTCACTCTTATGAAAAGGATACGAATCACCGGCCTCATTCTGTAGTCTGGTAGACTGTTCAAATTGGTCAGGACGTACGTCATTAACATGCTTGACAATTGAGAGTGAGCATAAAATTCATAGCCTAGACACAAACCGGCATTGCCCAGGATGTGGTAACTGCAGTCATGTAAGGAAAAAAAGTAAAGGAAGAAAGAAATTACAAAGAAATTTATCACATCAAATGATAGAAAAAAATGAACATTAATATTGGATGATATTCTAGAGATGCTGGAGTATTTCTCAATCATATTCTATTCATAATCACAAAAGTTTGGTCACTATACAAAAGACGGTGAATTAAGCAGTTAAAATGTTGTGAATGTGACAACTTGGTACTTGTACAGCTTAATCAAGACATTAAAAAATGAAAATATGGGAAAAAAAAGTTATATTGTATGTATCCATTATGGAATGAAGTTCTCTGAAAAAAAAAAAATTTTCCACTTAATTTGATCAATTTTTTTTTTGTTTTTTTTTTTGTTTTTTACAGCAAAAAAACAATTTGTTATGATACTGACCAAAAAGTAGCCATTTTTCAATTTTTAAGAAGAAAAGCCATGATTTAACATAGGGAGGGGGTGACGCTTTAGACGGAGTTATCTCCCCGTGGTGTGTTCTAAAAATCCAAACATGTACCTTGAGCGTGCTGTCATAAAAGTGTTTTTCCGCCGTAAAAAAAAAAATTAAAAAAAAAAAAAACTTGATCAAATTAAGTGAAATTTTTGGGGGGGAACTTCCATTCAAAACGAATACGTACAATATAATTCTTTTTTGATATTTTCATTTTTTAATGTCTTGATTAAAATGTACAAGTACTGACAACTTTACAAAGAATAGCCTAGATCAGGGATAGCTGACCTACAGCACGTCCCCACAGTGGTGCATTGTATGATTACAACTGGTACACTGAAAATAGAAACATACGTGCTAATTAGGTTTCTGAATTTTTTTTTTAGATAATAAATTTGTGTTATTCGAACCAGTGTTCTCATTTTGGATGTTGTTATTACATTCCAGAGAAACAAAAGGTAAGGGGAAGAGTGGGGCGGGGGGTGGGGTAGTTCTTTGTTATAAAGAGCAAAATTTGAAATATTGCGACAAAAGTAAGTAAGTATATATCATTGGTTTTACTTGAAATTCAATATTTCGATTTTCAAATTTTACTCTTATAACAAAGAAGCGTAAAAAAAATAAAAAAATAAAATAAAAAATAAAATAGAAAATAGAATAGAAAAAAAAAATAAAATAGGAAAAAAAAATAAAATAGGAAAAAAAAATAAAATAGAAAAAAAAATAAAATAGAAAAAAAAAATAAAATAGAAAAAAAATAAAATAGAAAAAAAATAAAATAGGAAAAAAAATAAAATAGGAAAAAAATAAAATAGGAAAAAAAATAAAATAGAAAAAAAAATAAAAATAGAAAAAAAAATAAAATAAAAAAATAAAATAAAAAATAAAATAAAAAATAAAATAAAAAAATAAAATAAAAAAATAAAATAAAAAAATAAAAAATAAAATAAAATAGAAAATAAAATAAAATAGAAAATAAAATAAAATAGAAAATAAAATAAAATAGAAAATAAAATAAAATAGAAAATAAAATAAAATAGAAAATAAAATAAAATAGAAAATAAAATAAAATAGAAAATAAAATAAAATAGAAAATAAAATAAAATAGAAAATAAAATAAAATAGAAAATAAAATAAAATAGAAAATAAAATAAAATAGAAAATAAAATAAAAAATAAAATAAAATAAAATAGAAAATAAAAATAAAAATTTAAAACAAACCCATTGTCATGGATATTGCTGATAAAGTTCTGCATACGTTCCACAGGTTGTTTAGATGTGGTTGAATCTGTGTTATCAATGTATGGAGGTTGGATACCTGTAAAATACCATTTGAAAAATTTCCAAAATTATTCATGTAAAAAAACCATCAACACACGTGAGAAACTTTGGTTTAAAATCCACCTGATACAGGCTCGAACTATAAAGTTGTCGCCCCTAAAGAAAAATACATTATTTTAATATTCATTACACTAGCATTATTTTAAAACTTATTGAAAAAAATCAATTCAGGTAACCTGATTATGTAGTAGAGCTGATATCTATTCAAATGTAGCCGCCTTCAGTCTCAATCACCACCCCGATATGGGTCTGGAATTGGGAGCATGCCTTTTCCACAAGCACCGGCATGGGCTTAGCGAATACTTGGCAGTTGGCAGCGATCAGACTGGCTTTGGTGTTATGGGAGGTTATATTGGTGATGTTTTCGATGTATGATGAAATGAAATAGTCCAGCAGGTTCAGGTCGGGGGGGGAGGAGGGGGCCCAGTGAGTGTGTTTGCTTAACGACATTTCAACCTCTAGGGGGTCACTTAATGCCAAGAAAAGATTTGACATAGGGAGTTTTAAATTTATTAAAAAGTTCATTTTCAGAAGCAAGAAGCTTTAAATTTTCCGAAAAGTTTGTTTTCAAATTTGAAGAGTTTGTTTTTTCTAAAATAGAATGTTATTAGATTAGTTTATAAGAGTTTAAATAAATTTGTTTCTTCTAGATACTTTAAAATCTGCTGAGGCTCCACTTCTGGAATACTTTTCCAATACTTTCTGTTCTGAAATATCTCTTCTGGACGTGTTTATATCTTCTACACTCCGTCAATAGATGTTTTTATGGTTATTTGTTGGTTGCAGAGTGTGTGGTATGGAGATTCCTCCGTTTCGATTAAGTAAGAAGGAGTTAGTTTTGTGTGTCCAATTCTTATTCAGGGAAGGGTACAAAGTCGTAACACTTCTGAAGCCAAGCCTGGTTCTCTTTGCTGCCACACCCAGGGTCTGTCAGTGGCCACCTGATTGCACCAGGAGATCACCACTCTCTTCAGCACATCCAGGTACAATTTGGTGTCGACTTTCAAAAATGTGAAGTGACATGATGTTTCCTTCACTTGAAACCACACCAACGACCATAACCGTAACTGTAAACTTTGTTTTCATCACTCTGAGCACGTCCCTGTTATTTGTGGCAATCCAGTGATGCATCTTGAGGGTGCTGGCAATGATCCTGTTGTCATAACTTGGATCGGTAGGAAGCATGAGTTGTATACAGTGGTACATCGATCTCGCTCATTGAACATTGTGTCACTTTCAAACATAATAGAAGGCTCCTATCGCTCTTGGGATTTGTACACAACTGGTCAACTAGTAGATGATTTGTAACAAAAATGGAATCGTTTTTTTCTAGGGTGACAATTTTGTTGATCCACCTTGTATGTTGGCATCTGTTGGATAGCTTTTAGAAATAAACTTTTAAAGTAACCTTTCTCTGGTCAGGTCTTCACCTCTCTCTCAAGAGGGGAGGAGAGAGACAGGGAAGAGAGACAGGAGGGAGGGAGAATTTCTTATGCGAGAAGTAAGCTGTAATTTTTGTACTAAAAAAAAGAAAAAAAAAAAAAAAAGTCTTACCTAAAACTGCCAACTTGTCAACTTCCTGCAAGTCGTAAGCATTAAAGAAATCCTGATGTCGTAACTTCAAGTTTTCTGGCAGCCACAGAGCACTGAGTGTTCTATAATAAAAAAAAAAATTGTAAAAGAATAGAGAAAATAATCTTAAAGTGAAACAAGGGATCACCCAAATTGTTTTCTATTTTCAATAGAACAGGATAGAGATTTTGTTTATATTTTTATAGTAATTGCTCCAGACAAGGCATGAAAGCACTTCATATAAAAAGCTGCTAAAGAAAATACTTCAAGGTCAAAAACTAACCATTTGATGCATAGATTCCACCCGGTCTTTAGCAAATTGATGTACTCTAAATTATAGAGATAAATTGTGAATTAAATATACACACACATGTAAAGTGGTGATAAACAGTTAAATAAAGCATTTCTTCATTATCCTGATGATTTTGAATCGATCGTATAAAATTAACAAGAATATACTAATAAAGGAAATCCTAAACTATATTAGTAATGTATAAAATGTATTTTATAAGAAAAAAAATTTTTATATATATATATATATATATATAACTATTTTATAACTTAGAGAAGAGGAAGTGGAGGGAAAGAGAAGAGGAAGTGGAGGGAAAGAGAAGAGGAAGTGGAGGGAAAGAGAAGAGGAAGTGGAGGGAAGAGGGGGGGAAGAGAAGAGAGGGGGGGAAGAGAAGAGGGGGGGGAAGAGAAGAGGAGGGGGAAGAGAAGAGGAGGGGGAAGAGAGAAGATGAGGAGAGGGGGAAGAGAGAAGATGAGGAGAGGGGGAGAGAGAAGATGAGGAGAGGGGGAGAGAGAAGATGAGGAGAGGGGGAGAGAGAAGATGAGGAGAGGGGGAGAGAGAAGATGAGGAGAGGGGGAGAGAGAAGATGAGGAGAGGGGGAGAGAGAAGATGAGGAGAGGGGGAGAGAGAAGATGAGGAGGGGGGGAGAGAAGATGAGGAGGGGGGGAGAGAAGATGAGGAGGGGGGGAGAGAGAAGATGAGGAGGGGGGGAGAGAGAAGATGAGGAGGGGGGGAGAGAGAAGATGAGGAGGGGGGGAGAGAGAAGATGAGGAGGGGGGGAGAGAGAAGATGAGGAGGGGGGGGGAGAGAGAAGATGAGGAGGGGGGGGAGAGAAGATGAGGAGGGGGGGGAGAAGATGAGGAGGGGGGGAGAAGATGAGGAGGGGGGAGAGAGAAGATGAGGAGGGGGGAGAGAGAAGATGAGGAGGGGGGGAGAGAAGATGAGGAGGGGGGAGAGAGAAGATGAGGAGGGGGGAGAGAGAAGATGAGGAGGGGGGGAGAGAAGATGAGGAGGGGGGGAGAGAAGATGAGGAGAGGGGAGAGAAGACGAGGAGGGGGGGGGAGAAGACGAGGGGGAGAGAAGACGAGGGGGGGAGAAGACGAGGGGGGGAGAAGACGAGGGGGGGAGAAGACGAGGGGGGGAGAGAAGATGGGGGGGGGGAGAGAAGATGAGGGGGGGGGGAGAGAAGATGAGGGGGGGGAGAGAAAATGAGGGGGGGGGGAGAGAAGATGAGGAGGGGGGGAGAGAAGACGAGGGGGGAAATGAGAAGATGAGGAGGGAAATGAGAAGATGAGGAGGGAAATGAGAAGATGAGGAGGGAAATGAGAAGATAAGGAGGGAAATGAGAAGATAAGGAGGGAAATGAGAAGATAAGGAGGGAAGAGAAGATGAGGATGAGGAGGAAGTGGAAGAGAATAGCGAGGGAAAGGTAAAGAAATAAGGAATGAAGGAAAGTGCATGACAAAAAAGCTTGCTTATCATTATCTTAATACGTTACCTCATCAGCGCAAAAAGATTGTTGAGCAAAATACTAATGTGCGGCGTGGCAGGATTGCGGAGTCGTTCAGAATAATCGTGACCAACGCTGAGAAAACCACCAAATTTGGCCGTCTGCGGAAATAGAAAAAAAAAAAATTTTGTTGCAAAACTGAAATTTGTTTGTCACAATTTATCCTTTTCTTGTTCTCATGTTGGTCTAATTGCTAGAACCTTCAGTCACATACACTCAACAACACTTTAAACTGCACTAAACTTTTTTAAATTAACTACACACTTCCCTTCTTAGCAAAGAGTTTAGTTAATATCTTCAAATCCATCTAAGCAACAATTAGTTATCAAAACTCATTTTAGTTCAGTGAACTTCTCTTCTAACTTGCAATCTTTACTTTTTTCAGTCATTTTGATAAACTTTAGATGTAAACAAAACTTAATACTCTTCATAAATGTACATTTTTTTTTCTTTTGTCGTTCATAATTTTCTTTTTCAGGTGATTTCAAGTTCGGTTGTCACGACTTTCAGTGATGAGTGATTTATCACATGAAATAATTTGATGTGCTTAATACTATCATGTATCTCTACGCATATAAAATAGTTCTATCCCAAAGAAAGGAGGCGTCTGATAAATATAGAGTTTTAAGTTGTCTTTCAAAAGTGAAATCAATGTTGAATGGAATAAAGGTTTCCCCTTATTAAATTGTGTTTTTGATCCTTTTTTTTTTTTTTTTTTTTTTTTTTTTTACAGTGTCCAAATTGCATTTTTTTTTTTATTTATAAATTTACTAGTAAAAAAAAAAATCTAGCTTGATCTCTAATGTGCTTTTGTGGATACTGATGCCCTTCTCATCCATAGTGTTAGGAAATGATGCATAAAAAAAGGAGGAAAATGTGTCGGAAGCTGAGCATGCAGAATCTCCCCCCCCCCACCTCCACAAGTGAAAATTTTATTTTCACCATGATTAATGTTTGTGCAAAATTTCAAAAAGATTCAACGGGTGATTATTAAGAAAATGTAAACAAATGAACAATTTGGAGGCAATTTTGTCTCTATAATGGCAACTAGGGGAGTAACCAAAGTCATCTTGGAAAATCTGTTCTGGCAAAAATTTATTTTCACCATCACTAATGTTTGAGCAAAATTTACAAAAAATCTAAAGCATGGTTATTGAAAAAAGTGTGAACAAATGAATGGGAGCTAATTACTAGGTCCAATCCCTCCTTTGTCAGAGGACCAAAAAACATGGGGGGGGGGGGGGTAAAGTGTTCGAAAAGGTTGTTGGTTATCCTCAACTACCTTCTTGAACATGACACCCACCGGAGGGTGCCTCACGATCAATAGTCAGTTTCTGAATAATCAGTCACTCCTAGCTGATGGGACGGAAGCAATCAGTTTCTATTTATCAGGTGTGACGGTGGTAACTAAAACAAAAACAAAAATATTGGTTTCCAATTTTGAGTCAATAAATTTAGGAGTCAGAGATAGTTTCCAGTTTGTAATAGGTTGTGACTCTGGGCATACAAAATGAACTGATCAACCAGTGATGGCCTCGATAGACAACTAAGATGCGGACGTTAGCATTTGGTATAGCATTTCTGCGATAGTATCTCTGTCTCTCTCACTCTCCGAGTTCAAATCTGAGATCTACAGTATTTGTCAGAGTTTGTATTTTCTCTTGTAGGTGCATTGTTTTATTTTTATAGTTGTAAGCAAGTGCTCGTACCTTAGGCAATCACCAACTTTAGAATAAATAACATTACTAGAGCATAAAGAAAAGACGAAAAAAAAAAAAAAACACCACAGAAAACAGCATTAGGGTTTGTGACTGTTAACAAGAGGGACACCTATAGCGTCACACTATGAATTATGTTAAGATTCAACGTATTAATGGTTGAAATAAGCAAGCTGCATTTTGCCCAATATTTACGTTTGATTTGTTTTTTTTCCATTATGATTTATTTTCATTTACTCTAAAACATATGTAAGGATTTTTTTTCACTTGTTCAAAACCTGCATTTAATTTTATTTAGGAAATCGCTCCAGACAAGACATGAAGCCACTTGATGTATAAGGGAGCTAATAAAAATTTTTTTAAAAAATTCAAGGTCAAATATTTGCCAATGATAAGCGTTAGATGGAATAGATTCTGATCTAGAGAACAGCTATTTTTTCCTCTTTGTCAGACAGATTGCTCATGGAATATGAGGACTAAAGAACAAAATAAGGAAAGCAAGACTTATAAGGATGTCAAAGTAATTCATTGTGAAAATTGACTTCAAAAACAAAAAGAAGCACACAAGATTGCAATTTTTTAAAACATTTCCAACAAACTTTGATCATAATTAAGCGACCAAAATAAATTTGATAGTGCTGTCATTTTTTTTTTTGCACAGAGACAAGTGGTACTGTAATGTTTTTTTGGTTTTTTTTTAATTTCGGTTGGAGATAACCAATTTAATTTGTAGATTTAATAGAAGTCTAATCACTTAACCAAATCAACCAGTTAGAAATCAGCTACTTGCACATGGGGATGATCTAGTTATGAGGTCACAACCTAAATAATTTCTGGTAAACATTTAAAGAAACCCAATAAGGGATAGATAAAGAAGGGAGCGTTGAGAGAGATATTTATAAATACAAAGAATTTTTCTATCGCTTCTAAAACTGATAAAACATTTGCTAATCATTCTTACCTGGATGTCGTCAGGCCATTTGCTTCGTTTCATGACAGCAAGAATTGTTGTGATGCAATAAGAAATCTGTAAAGAAAAAATATATAAGAAAAAAAAATTATATGCACAAGTAAAAAAAATTTTTTTTTAATTATATACACAAGCAAAAAAAAAAAAAAATTGATATACACAAGTAAAAAAAAAATTGATATACTCAAATAAAAAAAAAATTGATATACTCAAGTAAAAAAAATAATTGATATACTCAAGTAAAAAAAATAATTGATATACTCAAGCAAAAAAAATAATTGATATACTCAAGCAAAAAAAAATAATTGATATACTCAAGCAAAAAAAAATAATTGATATACTCAAGCAAAAAAAAATAATTGATATACTCAAGCAAAAAAAAAATAATTGATATACTCAAGCAAAAAAAAATAATTGATATACTCAAGTAAAAAAAAATAATTGATATACTCAAGTAAAAAAAAAGATTGATATACTCAAGTAAAAAAAAAAAATGATATACTCAAGTAAAAAAAAAAATTCATATACTCTAGTAAAAAAAAAAATTCATATACTCAAGAAAAAAAAAAATGATATACTCAAGTAAAAAAAAAAAAAAAAAAAATTATACACACAATTAAAAAAAAATTATATAACATGTCACCTGTTGAACTCAGGTTAGATAGTTTAAAAGAGTTTGCAAAGCCAGTTTTTATACGAGACAACTGCATTCAATCTTTACAATTGAATAATTTTCTTTTTTCTACCATAATTATTCCTTTTGCCATAATTTTTTTATTATCATTTTTCGATCATAAAAATGACTATATTCTACACCTTAAATAATACTACTACTTGCAACGCCTTTTATTTACAATGAACAATCCCAATTTTTTTTTTTTTTACACTTTTCTTTCTTTATTTTTCATTTTTACTTCTGAAACCACTGTCAAAAATTTTCCCCACTCTTTATCTGTGCCAAAATCAAAACGTAGATTCCATGAACAAAGCTTCTTTCTTAGAAGTGCACGCCTGTAGAACTCTGTTCCGGTTGCCTGTTTCCCACCTGACTAAACCTGGATGTCTTCAAGTCCAATGTAAACAAATTCCTAATGAACCGCCCCCTTAAGTAAGACACTTTATCAAATCTCCAACACTAACGTACTGTACACACAATAACCCTTATCCCCGAGTGGCTTCCAGGCCTTGATAAGTGGTGACTACCCTTTAAAAAAAAAAAAATAAATAAATAAAAAAAAATATTAAAAAATGAAGGCCCAAAAGCCACTTAAGGATAAAATAGCAATGTAGTAATCATTAATGGTGTAAACTGGGTAGAATTTGATTATTTATGGGGACGACTCAACGAGAACTTGTTCACATTGGATTTGTATTCAAGCAGGAAGCAGGACAGCGTTGCACAGGTGGACACTTCTGTGAAAGAAGCTTTTATTACTTTCAATGTTCATATTTCTCCCTCTGCATATATAGGGTCAGGATGAAGTTTGGCCATTTTGGTGTACCTAAACCTCATTTTCACAACGGCGGTTACATCAACTTAAACATTCGTTTTCATTTACTTTTAATGTATATTTACATTGTCTTTACGAACCATATGAGAAAAATTCTATACCAAAGTGAAGAGAAGATAAATTACCTGTGACCGATTGATCCCACATAAATCATCAGAACTTGGCTCTACTGGGGCTTGGTCCAAACCAACAAATGACATGAATTTCTCTGGAGACTGGAAAGCTCTGCAAAATCAACACAAAATAATTACATTTGGCAGCAAGTCATTTTTCAAGCATGTCTGATTGAACATGATAGAGATATTCTTTTTTCCGATTTTTCTAGATATCTTTTCCATTCGCCAAGCATTTTTTTTTATTTCAGCCTGCATGTTGCATAAAATCTATTTAGTTGTTTTCTTTTATTTTTGGTTATAAAGGTGGGTGTAGGATAATTAGGAGCGAATTATTTTTAATTTTAATTTTGCCTTTCTTATTTTATATTTTATTAATTTAGTTTCTTGTTAGTTATTAAATACTGTTAGTATATTTGTTCCGGTGTTAAATGAGACCCGGTTAAAACCCACCCACACTTTTATAACCAATAATAAAAAAAACTATAAATACACTAAACCTCAAAGGAAAAGAAAAAGAAACCGACAACAATCGCTCCTGATAACAATCAAATGCACGAATAGAAAGCGCTAGATTAGAATATGGCTGAACAACAACTTTTGGGCGCCATTTTATACAACATGCCAGACAAAATAAAAAAGATAGCTCGGCGAATGGAAAAGATATTCAGAAAAATTGGAAAAAAGAATAACTATTGTGTTCAATCAGATGTGGTTGAATATATATATATATATATATATATATATATATATATATATATATATATATATATTAGTTTAAGTATTTTGCCATGTTTGGTTTTTACTGAACTTTAAAACCATTCTCCCAACTTGTTCCTTCCAACCATCTCAGTTAGTTGCAGTTTATTTTAAAATGTTTCAATAAGTTATTATAATGCCAATAACATAGTACAACAATAAATGAAAATTTGCTTGTGAGAACCAAAATTCCATATGTCAGCTTAAATGATACTTAGGTCCAACTTTTACACAAAGCTTATTTTATGTTGGATCGTTTTATTTGTTCTGAAAGCCAGTTAATTAGGACCAACTATACTTCTAGCACCTCAATTATTCCAGTAGCTGAAAAAAAAGTTTAATATAATATTCTATTTAATGTCACTCAAATGTTTTTTCAAAATAAGGATATATTTTTATTTTAAAATTGTGAAAATCAAAATTTCTGTCAGCTGAAATGCTATTTCAGTCCAACTCTTGCAAAGATATTTGTTAGATTGCACCCCAATTATTCCAAGACTTGAAAAGAACATGTTTAATGCAATACCATATTTACTGCTACTCAAACGTAAGCTTTCAAAATAAAGACATATCTTAAAATTGACAAAAAACCTAGCCAGAGATAGGCTCGTTTAAAAATTTCTAAAAGCTGTCTGCCAGCATGTAAAAACAGACACCAAATTGAATATTATGAGGAAAGAACAGATTAGAGTTCTAGGATTAGTTGAGGTAGCAGGATCAGTTGTTAGGGGAAAGCCAAGGAAAACATAGGAGGAAATGACAAGAATGGAGTTGTAAGAAATAGGTATAAACTAGACTTTTTTAGTCCGTTAAAAGTAGACAAAAGTTATAGCTGTTGAATGAATGCCTTATGCCAAATTGATGGTTGAATATGATTAACTTTTACTTTTGCATTAAAGACCAATGCTTATCATTAATTGTGAATTGAATGGATACCATAATACTTAGTTCGCTGTATCTTATAACAAAGTTTCATACAAAATTTCAGCCAGATCGGCCCAGTATTTCCTAGACAAGGGGAACAGATTTATTAAGAGAAATATATAAACATCTGGCCAGAAATAGGTTAGTTTGAAAGTCAGTTTCCAAAAGCTGTCCAACACAATTTGATTGTCTTCAAGTCCAATGTAAACAAATTCTTGATGAACCGTCTCCCTAAGTAATCCAATTTAAAAAATTTCCACTATTTATGATTACTACGCTATAATCCCATTGACTAATGCATACCTATTAACCCTTATTCTCGAGTGGTCCCCAGGACTTGATAAGTGGTGACTCCTTTGTAAAAAAAAAAAAAAAAAAATGCCAGCACGTAAAATAGACAGTAAATCCGAATATGATGAGGAAATGTAGGCTAATTATGATGGTATCGTGCTGCTAAGGTGATTAGAGTGCTTTTGTCCATTAATGGTTTATCATTCAAAAAAGAAATACTGTATACTATGCCAAACAGAATTTTTTTTTTTTATGGAAATCGCTTGAGACAAGGCATGAAGCCACTTGATGCAAGGTTGGTTGTTTGTTTTTGTTTTACGGCATATCAACCTTTTTCAGGTTATTTTGAGGAACGATTTTTAATGAAGTATATATTTTTTTTTTTAAGTCAGATTCTATTGAACCCATAGTTGGGACCCTAACAGGTACTACCACTCCAGGTCAGAGTGGACCTGGGAGCAATGGCAATTAAAGGGTGGTTCCACACTCCCCAAGGCCTGCAAGGTGGGGCCTCACCATCGGATACAGTTTTAGGTCATATCCAGGACCTACTTGATGCAAGGAACTAACAAGAATGAATGATGATTATAGCAAAGACATATGTCTTGAAAAGACCAAAGTTGTAGGTAGAAGGTAAGCAGGAAGAGAGTTCCACAATTGCGCAGTGCTTGGAAAGAAGCAGGAATCTGTATTACAATGACTTCTAGACCAGGGTTTCATAAAGTGGGCTTCATAAGCCCTTTCTTAAAGAGGACCAAATGCTTTATATTGAAAAATTACATGATTGCAGACATTTAATTATTGATCTTTTTTACTGGAAAAAGATATGATACATGACTACAGGTGTAAAGAGTTTCAGGATGATTCATGAAAAAAAAAAAAAAAAAAAAAATGCAACAATTTTCGATTAATTAAAAATAAAAAATGGTTGTAAACATGAAAATATAGTAAAATCACGATCAGGAGTTAAAATTTGAAATAATGTTTTTCATATTTATTTCAGAAATTATCTCCGTGAAAAACCTTTGCCCTGCTCGGGGGCTCCATGGTGTCCTGAAGGTTGGGAAACCCTGCTTTAGATCAAACGAGTCAAATAAGCTGGAACAAAGGAAGCAGGGAATAGATCAGATAATTCTGAAGAACACATTTATGTTTGTACATACATTTCGAAGCTGGGTGAGAGCCAAATTTCTTTCACAGGATTCAAAACTTCTTCAATAAATGATGACTGTTTTTCAAAGTTTTGTGACTGGTTGCTAAAAAAGAAAAAAAAAAGAAAAAAAAAAGAAAAAATATCACATAAGTATATTAACGACAATATAATTAGAAATAATGCATTCTCTCTTTCTAGGTGGAAATCTTGAACAAGTACAAAAGCTTTTGTAATTATATTAATTTGAAGAAAAAAAAAAAAATCAGTTGCTGTTTGCATGCTGCTTTAATATGAATTATCTCCCTTTGATTCAACACAATTTTTAAAAAATTTTACTAACGAGTTACACTCATGAAACCCAAAAGCCACTCAGAGGAGACAAATGAATTGTCAGCTGAAAAGCAGAAATATGATTAATATTTTTACCATTTTTTAATGTCATCTTACCTGATGAGGATGAGAGCTTCTGTGAGAATACATTTTTCCATTTGGGATAATTGCACCGGATCCCTGGCAATGTTTTGGATATTTTGGTGTAACTGAGGAAATACAGGCTAGAAAAGACAGTAAAAATATTTTTTAGGTTCTTTGTTCAAATTAGTGATGTTTTAAACCAATGCATTTCAGGTGAAAACATTATCACATACTTAACGTGTTATGTCAATCAGTATTCATTATGAAAAATGATAAGCATAAGGTGTCTGCCAGATGGATTCCCAGGTTGCTCAAACCATTCCAGAAGCGAGAACGCGTTGAGTGCTCGAGGATGAATTTGGAGATGTGCCAAGAAGATGAGTCAAAGTTTTTCAAAAGACTGATTGCACAGGATGAAACCTGGGTTCATCACTATGATCCAGAGACCAAAGCCCAGTCAATGCAGTGGAAGCACTTGGACTCACCACCTCCTAAAAAGGCAAGGGTGCAGCCCTACGCTGGCAAGGTCATGCTCACAGTCTTCTGGGATCAGGACGGAGTAGTGATGACAGATTTCCTGGCAAAGGGTACCACAATTACAGGAGCCTATTATGCTTCACTTTTGAGGAAATTAAGGGAAGCTATCAAAATCAAGAGACTGGGCAAGATCAGCAAAGGTACCCTCCTCCTGCAGGACAACGCTTCCGGTCCACAACTCGTATGTCGCCAGATCAGAAGCACAGGTGTGTGGTTATGAAATCCTTCCCCATCCTCCCTACTCTCCTGACCTTGCACCCTCTGACTTTCACCTCTTCCCAGCCATGAAGTTGTTTTTGAAAGGAAAGCGTTTCCCAGATGATGCAGCCTTGATTTCTGAAGTCACGTCGTGGTTGGAGGACCAACATGGGGTGTTCTACAAAAACGGTCTGCAGAGCTGCATCAAACGATGGGAGAAATGCATACCTCTGGGTGGTTCCTATGTAGAGAAAGACTAATAACTGTGCCAAGTTTCGTTGCTCTAATGCTATGGGAAGTGGGTCAGGGGCATTACTTAGTGCACGCCCCTCGTAGTTACAAAATCGAATTGATTTGAGTTTTATCGTATACTAGACCACCCGTGACCCGTTGGGTCAGTACGTTATATTAGCTATGGAATTCATGTATTAGCGTGACACTTGTGGCATAAAGAAAATAGTTTTTTTTTACATAACAGAAGCATTTCTATGAAAGTATATTAAAATGAAAAAAGAATATAGATAGATTTCTATGAGTCGTTCTGTTTATTATAATTGTTATTTTTTTTTAAATTACAGTTACTGAATTATAAGTGGTTGGTCATACTTATAGGTAAATATGCACTGAACAGGTATCATAATCCTTATTATAGTTAAATTCAAATTTTGTTATATCATCTTTTAAATGAAATTGTTAGTTGAAAGTACAGAATAATAAAAAAAACACTCTCCACATGTTAATAATGGCTTTTTAAATAGAAAATGAAAATAAAATGTAACTTTTTTCATTTAATTTAAGCAAACATTCAGTACCCATTGTGTAAAATATTTAAATTGTATGTTAATAATAAGGTCAATAAAATTAAGACAATTCTTTTCTATTTACATTTTTTGTACAATTAATTTTTTTTAAAGAAAACTTTTGTTATCCTTTTGCTTAATTGAGACTTCTTATCAGGTTCTAACTCTCTTATATCCAGATTAATTATATTAATCAATTTATTTTATTGAATATGTATCGCTGAAAAGCACGGGTGCTTAAGCACTTATTGTACAGAAAATAAATATTGTATTCATATGCTAATAATAAGGTCACTAAAACTAAGACAATACTTTTCTATTTACAACATTTTTTGTACAATTTGAGTGTTTTAAAAAAACTTTTATGTTTTCCTTTCGCTTAACTCTACTGAGTGCAACATATAGTTGACCATGTTGAAAGACAGGTTTGTCTAGATAAACTAAAACTTTATGTAAGGTCTGTCCTTGAGACTTATGAATAGTCATAGCAAATGCTAATTGTATAGGAAACTTGACTCTGGCAAACGGAATATTGTCACCTTCAGATAAGACCATTTTCAATCTTGGAATTAAAACGATTTCTCCTTCAAACTGTGATGCAATAATTTTAGCAACAATCAAATTATTATACAGCTCCTCTATTATTAGTCTTGTACCATTACATAAGCGTGGTGGATCAATATTCCTCATACATATGATTGGAGCTCCTTTCTTGAGTTCAAGTTTATGTGGAGGTAATCCTGATAACTCTATCGAATCAAGAAATTCTGTTGGGTAATGTGTAGCTTCTGTTCCTTCAAGAACAGAATTAAATGACAAATATTCTTTGACTTGTCCAGGAAATTTTTCAATACAATTATGATTTATTGCTCTAACTGTATCATTAAATGGTACTAATATGCAATTTTCCGCAAACATTGATTTTTCTTAAAGATACATCTAGCACATTTACTGAATCATTTAACAAAATGTTTGGAATTGATACTCATGTTAACATGCCATGCAAGTATGTAATGTTTTCACCTAAAATGTGTTGGTTTAAAACATTGCTAATCTGCATAAGCACCCTTTTTTCTTTTTTTTTCTTTTTTACAACAGAGATAGATGAAAAAAAATCTTCAGAACATTTTCTTTATTTTTTTTTTTTTTTAAGACATGAAGACATTTTATGCATATTTAAGCAAAATTCTTACAAACTTATTTAACCTTTTTGTTTCAAAAAAATCTGCATCTTAAAATTTACGATTACGAATAACTTAAATAATGAATGAACTTCTAACCCTTATCCTCGAGTGGCCGCTTGGCCTTAATAAGTGGTGATGCCTATGTAAAAAAAAAAAAAAAAAAAACCTGTAAACAGAGCTGCTATTACAATCGAGAATATATCTTGCCCATTTTTAGTAACTTATAAGCTCCAAAAGTACTAGTAAGAAATGTACCATGGTTAGCATGAAGCAACTTTCACAGGATGGGGAAGCTATAATATTGCTACTAATGAAAATAATGGATTCAAATCAACTAGACTAAAATCTAAATTTGCAACCAAGGGGTAACGATACACAATACATTTGTTTGTTTAAGCAGTATATCGACCATCTTTGGGTCATTTAATGCTGTATATAAAATTTAAATTTTTAGATGCTTTCAGAGTTGATTTTTGCTGGGTATATTCAAGTAAAGTTTTGGTATTGTTTGCTGTTTGATGGTATTTATATTTTATGGTAAAGATTTGCTCTTTTTAGGAAGTTTAGAATGGTTTTAGGGTTTTCCTTTTAAAAGAGTTCTTTTAAGTTTGTGGCCTTGTAGTAGTGTTGATGAATTTGTGTGAGGTCATAGCAGTCAAGTAAAAAGCGTTCCACTGTATAAGGTTCGTGACATGGTATACATTTGGGAGGTTCTTCACTTTTTAGTATGAAGGAGTGAATTATGCATGTGTGTCCTATCCGGATACGTGATAAGACTACTACTTCTTTGCATGATTTTGTAGGATTTTTTTTTTTTTTTTTAAATATAGGCATAATTTGGAAGAGTTTGTTGTTTTGGCAATTGTTCCAGTTTTCTTACCATTTCTTTATGATAAAAATGTTTATTGAAAATTTGTAGTCCGTATATGGGACCTTTATGTCACTTATTTAGAGTTTTAGGGAATTTTTGGACGCCATATCAGCTTTTTCATTTCCATGGAAACCATAGTGACTAGGAATCCAACAGAAGAAAGTTTTGTGTTGTATGATAGAAGTTTATAGCAGTTTAATTTTGCATTTTGTTTTTAATGATTCAAGTACTGATAATGAGTTTACAAATATGAATTTCTTGGAGTTTTGATTGGTGATAATATCTAGAGCCACGTTTATGGCTGTAATTTCTGCACTATAGATTGAGGAGTTATTTGGTAACCTTTTCTGCCAAATAGTATTTTCTGAAACAGTGGCACATCATACTTTGTTTAGGTTTGATGTTGAAAATATTTTCACAAATTTTGAAGGAAGACACTTTTGCTGTCAATTCTCCTTTGGTTTCTTCTATAATTATAAAGGAAGATTTTGGTTTGAGATTCTGTTTCTGAATCTGAACTAGATTTATCTGAAACTTCACAATCGTTTATTTTTTTGAGGCTTTTTATTTGACATTTACATTGTAGATTTTTCATTTCTCCTGCTCCCCACCTGCTTCGGAGCCCTGTATGGGAAGTGTTGGTGAGAAGGGACCGATTTGCCCCAACGCAACAAGGATACAGGAGAAATATACTCATCCTGCTAATAAACTCAAGCAGCTGTGTTTCCTTTGTCTTTTCTAATGGCCACATTTCTAGAAAAGATGTTGGTTTTCCAGCCGTGTTTTATCCATTCTTCAGCAAGTCGATTGACCCTTCAGCCATCACTTACTAAATCAGTTTATTGTCGAATGTGGAGAGTATAAAAAAGTTATATTGTACGTACCCATTATGAAATTAAGTTTTCCAAAAAGAAAATTTCACTTAATTTGATCAAGTTTTAGAGCAAAAGGTGGCCATATTTGGATTTTTAGACCATAAGGAAAGGAGAGAAGCTATTATTTAACATAAGAAGGTAGGAGGGGTCGGCACTTTGGACTGAGTTATCTCCCCATGGTGCCCCTCTCCCTTCCTTGTGGTCTAAAAATCCAAACATGGCTACCTTTTGCTTGCTGTCATAACAAATTGCTTTTCTGTTATAAAAACAAAAAACTGCACCTTATCATAGCAAAGGTTCATACAAAAGTTCAACCAGATCAGACCAGTAGTTCAATAGAAAACTACTAGAGTAAATGTTACTAGTTACTAATCCCTATTAATCCCCAACTGTGCATCAAACGAATACTATAATACTTAATTTACTGCACCTTATAACAAAGGTCGATACAAAATTTCATCCAGATTGGTCCAGTAACAGGTAGACAAAGAGAAATATAAAATAGATGTTTATCTTAAATTAATGTTTTAAGTATCAAACATGGTGAATTAATAGCAAGCCAGAAAATCAATAAAATAAGCAACACTTATGGGTAAAAATAAATAAATAATTTCTTGCTTAAATTTAAATACTCTACTAAATCTATACTTTCATGGTTTCAATCTCTAATGGAGCAACGATATAGGGCATCCAAGAAGTCACACACCATCTTAGTGTTTTTTTTTCTTAATTTGTAAGCATATATTTTTGAAAACTTGAATGATGCATAACTGTATATTGGGGGCAGGGGGGATAACATGTAAAACTTACGAAAAGTAAATCAGGATATTGTTTGCAAACTTTGACCAACACAGAGCACGCGTGTTGACGGACATTTTTTACTGCTTTGCTTCGTGTTGATTTGGTTTGTCCAGGAAGATTAAAAACCACAGCAGAAAAAATCTGGAAAAAAAAAAAAAATAAATAAATAAAAATAAAGTTTTTGATTTATAACAAGAAAGTTTTCCTTAAATAAAAAAAAAAATCATCTAAAAATTTTTTGGAAAAATTTCAGTTATATTTTTCTTTTTTCTTACACGCAATGAAGGTACTATACACTAAGGCCCAAAGGCCACTAGACGATAAGAGTCAATGAGTGTACAGTGGTCACAATGACAACAGTGTAATAATCATTAGTGATGGAAATTAGGTATAATTTGATTATTTCAGGGATGGCTCAACAAGAATTTGAAGACAATATTGTAGTCAGCTGAAAAGCAGACCAGTGGAACAGAGTTCCACAGGTGGGCAGCTCTAAGAAAGCTCTGTTCATGGAATTGGCATTTAGATTTAGGCACAAATAGGGAATGGGGGGAAATTGATGATAGTGGTTGTAGCTAGACGAGTGTTTTTATTGTGAAAATTTGGCAAGAAGAGACTACAGATTGAAGCGTACCATGAAAATAATGATAGAGTAGAGACAGGCTTGCAAAATCTCTTCTGTGGAGAAAAAGGTTGCAGGGAAGAGGAAAAGTTATCACTAGGGCTGAGACAACAACATATTCTTTTCATTGTTTTGACTCTCTAGTGTGTATCCGCTGATATCTTATATGCTTTTATATAAAGTGATGTGGTTCTCGGTTGATTAACTGTGTCTAACTTTGTCGAATATATACTTAAGAGTAAACAATGAAAAAAAAAAAAAAAAAATTTACATTGTATTTGACTCTTCTACAGGTAGAAGAATGCGTTAGGTGCAAGATACTTTTCGAAGCAGTAGAATGATCAATTATTCCGTCGAGTTTGGCAACAGATTTGATTTAAGTATCCATTACAGGTCAGAAGCGAAGGCCAAACACAGAAGCTTGTCAAAAAAAGTGGGCTTCTTTGAGACGAGAGCCATTCATATCAATTGAGACCAGGTGGAGATCAGAGCATTTATGGTGAAAAGATGGAAGCTTAGTTTTTGATGCATTAAAATTAATCAGCCATTTTTTGCCCCATTGTACCAGGTGAGCAAAGTCTGGGGAGAGAGAAGCTGGGATATCTTGGTCGTTGCTGACCTTAGAAGTGTTGCCACAGATGGTAGTGTCGTCTGCATATATGTTGACAAAGGAACTTAGAATGTGATTTGGGAGATCATTGATGAAGATAAGGAAGAGACTTCGGCCCAGGATGGATCCTTGAGACACCTCAGCATTGATACTTTGAGTTTTGGACTTCTGCCCATTGAAGACTACTTGTAAAAACATATCAGAGAGAAAAGATTCAAATATTTAGAGCATATCAACTGGAACGTACTGACAAATCATGCTTGAAACCTTTTGTTTATATCGCATTGGTGAATTATCGACATTCATGTGATTCCTCCTGTTGTAAAACTAGGACGCCCGAAGTAGATACTGGTGCATATTGGATTCTAATTAAAGAGAGTATTCTTGGAGATGTGATACAAATTTAGCACCTTCATTGGAGAGGCACACTTGAGCAGGTGATAAACTCTGAGTTAAATTTCTTTCTAGAAGCAGAGAATCATAGTTTTGTCATCACCTGTAATACTACTCACGCAAACGGTAGCACATCTGTTTGGCATGTCAAGTGTAAGGTAACGAGAAAATAAAATAAAGAATTTATGTTTGTAGCTGGATTCATTTTAGAGGACTGGTGGCTTTAAGATGGATGAATTTGTGACGACAGACAACTGAGTGTTTGATAACCGAGAGAAAACATGAAAGCTGAAATTTGTTGCTGGTGTAAATTGGGGTATTAGTGAAAAAGAGTTCTGCCAGTTGCCCTTTCGGAATTACATTACTAACCTTATTTAATACTTTTGGCAATGTTTCCAGACTGTGGTTGAGAAATGTGAAGAGCGCTGAAACACAGGACAGCAGACAGGAAAGAATTAGAGGATCCTGCAGATATAAAAAAAAAAAAAAAACATATTTAAAGAGAATAAAATAATTATGTTTTTGAATTTTTGGACACGACAACTTTCGATTAAATTACATAATTTCAACTGCTCTCATTATCTTTAAAGTGATTCTCACAATAATGTTTCCACAGATGCAGTTTTCCAAACTTTTCAGCTGCATGGAATTTCAAAAAGCGTTTATTACGATTCTAAATTTTTAAGATGAGGACTGATTATTCATATTATTTGGAGTTTTTTATTTTTTTTTTTTACTACTGTTCTCACCTTGAGTGTTATTTTCACAAATGTTTTACTCAATGTAACCTCCAACCTTCAGATATATCTTGTCAACCTCAAAAATCTATCAAATTCAAGAATCTCCAGAGAATTTCAAATGGAACACATTATTCAATCCATTCCTGGAGACAAAAAACAAAGGTTCAATTCTCAGTGCGGGCAATCTAAAAATACAACTGCTAATTACTTAGGATTTCTATCCAATCATGGTTGACAGAACGAGAACATGCTATTCCCGTGGATTAAATAAAGGATTCCATTAAAAATTCCAAGCAGATTCCCAAGTTTGACAAAAAGATTCCAGAGTGTGACAAGATACACTTGAAGAAAGTCGGAGGTTACATTGACCAAAATGTTGTGAAAATAACACTCAAGATGAGTACAGTAGTCTGAAGAATCCAAATAATATGAATAAAGTGTCCAGTTCTAAATTGTGTACAGATGCCGAAGTTCACTAGAAAGAAAAAAAGTTACATTAGAGTAACACCAAACCAAAATGGGAACAGCAATCGAAATAAATTTTTATTACTCGCTAAATACAGAAGGCGTTACGCACAAGCTTATTAATTAGAATGTTTAGCAAATATTTCGGTTGTCTTCACAATTATATTTCAGCTTCACGTCCTTTGCCTTTTTTTGTACTTTCACCTAACAATTTAATAAGCAAAAGATAAAAAAAAAAAATCAATTAAAAACGAAGGCGCAAGAGGAAGTGAGGTGGAAACAGTAATTGTGATGTCGCAACAAAACAGAATCACCAAAAATACACAAAGAAATTCCACTGCAAAAAACTGGAATAATGTGCCAATCAACAGCATGTCAAATATTTTCTGGATGCAGTTACCCAGGACTATATAGATAAGGAAGACTCTATAGACTGGCTGAAAAGAGGAACGCGCCATTACGATCAGAACAAAATTAAAATGGCTGCCCAACATGAAGGCTTGATGACCAATGGCCTTCACAAAAATGAGTGGTCTAAGCAAATAACAGCAAATGCAATTTCTGCCACACACACACACACACACACGTAAAGAGTGTGAACCACTTGATATTCAACTGTAAGGTTCTGCTAGGGGATGTCTACTATACGACCCGACACAATGGAGGGAGTAATTATCTCCAGTCGACGATCTGCAAAAGTTGAATATCGAATGCAGCAGCAAATTATGGGAACGTATTCCAGAAAGAACGGCCCTGTCGGTGGGGCATTAGAATACGCCAACTGCCCCCCCTCCCCCTGCAGAGGGTAAAAGTCCCTCAATGGGGGTCCTGGATATGACCTTAAACTATATCCAGTGGTGAGGCCGAGCTTGTGGGCTTTGGGGAGTATGGAGCCACCCTTTAATTACCATTGCTCCCAGGTCCACTCTGGTTAGGGTCCCAACTTTGGGTTAAATAGAAACCGACGTGAAAACAACAAATATACTCTATTAAAAAAATGTTTCTTCAAAATCTTTGGATTCGGCATTAAATAACCTGAAAAGGGTTGATATGCCGTAAAACAAAAACAACCAACCAACCAAACAGAAAGAACAGTCGGAAATAAGTCATACACCATGCAATCCCTACAGCTACATACCTAAAAAACGGAGCCATAAAACATGACAGTCACATGAAACAAGAAGGAGAAAGAAGCAACCCTAGTAGAAGTTAGTGTCTCTAATGATGCTGGGTTAAAACAGAACTGAAAGGGAAAAGATAAAATACCAAAGTCATATGTACGACATGAAAAGAAACTGGAATCTTGGGAAGATCTCCATCATTTCAGTTATTATAGGAGCAACTGGACTCCTAAAAAAGAATTTAAAAAACTATATGGCAAATATACCCAGCAAACCAAGTGCAATTGAATTTTAAAGGAACAGTCAGAATCTTAACAAGATCTCTCGGTTTGAATATTTCAAATATTGGTAAATGTTTGGCATCTGGGAGGATGCCCCATCACCAGTTTGAACAAACTGATAAGAAAATTAAAAAACAATCGACTCCTAGGCAAAATTTTGTTCTCAAGCATGTAGCGATGCTCCTCAGAATATGTACTACGTAACCAAAACTAAAGTTTGAATAGGTTTTTGTATAAAAGAGATACAAAAAATTTGATTAGATTTTACGATAAAGTTTCAAATATATGAAGAAAATGTTCTTATTCAGAAGTCCCCTATACTAAAAAACAAAATACAGAAAAATCTTCATGATGTACGTATTGGTGACAGAACAAAAAGTATCATATTCCAAAAATCACAAAACTTGATCAAGTAGTTTTATTTTTATAAAGAAAAATCATTTGTAAGTGATTAATTGAAATTTGACAACGTTACAAAAATCTTGCAAGTTTAAATTGTTCAGTTATCTTCCTTTGTTTCTTGAAATTGTTTTCAAAATGGTTATGCAACAGTTGCTCCACAGTTACTCATAAAATCTGATTTGCCTATTAAAAAATAAAACTTGATCAATTTACATGATTTTTGGTATATGATATATTTTTTTATTTCATCACAGATATATACATCGTACAAATTTTTCTTATTTTTGTTTTTTTTTTTCTTTAAGACAGAGGGAATCTTGGACATAGACCAAAAAAAAGTTAAGAAAAGACTACCCCCACCCACTCCGTTTCTCCTCTTAGATACATTAAAAAAAAATTATGTTAAAGAAAGCGGAAAATTATCTTTATTTTATATAGATGATGATCGGCTAACCCGAGAAGCAGCAAAATCCCACCTCTGCATTGTAGAGGTCCCAAGAGAGCCTTCTATAGTATTCCCCCACCCCACCTGAACAGCTAGACTATCTAATTCCCTCCTTATCTTACTGTTTAACTCCCTCCATCTGTAGACATGGTCTCAAATATGCCTTTTCAGGGGTAAGCAAGAGTGTGTGTATGTGTATACATATATATAAAATGGGTTTAAAGAATATAAGAAGCTCAACATGAGGGTGGATCAAAACAATTTAAAACAAAATAAATATATGAATTTCTTTGTCAGTTCAATAAGGAACAAAACATAAATGGGAAGAGGGCTTTTAGATTATCTTTATACCTAGGCATTTCAAAGCCTAATGCTTCTTATCAGAAAAGAAAGGAGCTAGGTTATAGACATAGGGAAATGTGACATCTAACTAAGGGTATATTAGGAAGGAAATGTAAGCATTCTTGGAAGGATTGGAAGTGTTTTAAGATAAATTCTCTATTGAACACATCGAGATATTTTCATTTTAATAAAATTTTTTAATTCAGTTTTCTAACTGGACGCAAATTAGGAATAAAACAAGCCGAGCATATGGGGGTCTCCCTCCACGAGCGAAAACTTTACTTTCATCAGTAAAAATGTTTGCGCAAAATTTCAAAGAAATTCAAGGCTTCGTTATTGAGAAAAGTGCGAACAAATGAATGAATGAATGAATGAATGAATGAACGAACGATTTGGGGGCAATTTTACCCATATAATGACCCCCCTCTAATGTTTGTGCAAAATTTCAAAAAAAATTCAAGGATAGTTATTAAGAAAAGTGGAAGTGCAAACGAATAAGAGCTAATTACGAGGTCCAATCCTTCCTTTGTCGGGGGATCAATAAATAAAAAGAAAAAAAAGAAAAATGTTGCCTTCCATATGGCGAGCTTCTTCTTACCTGGGTGTTGTAATCTAGAACATGATGCAGTAACTGGATACCAGCCGTTACATTTGGCTGAGGATTTGGAGAGGAGGTCAAGCGGGACATAACGCTCTCAAGGAAAGTTGTGAGACCATCCCATTCTAAGAAAGCAGGAGAACTTAAATTACAATTTCCACGCTCAGTTCCTGCAAATAAAAAGGAATAAAATTTAACAAACAAAAACAAAAAAAAACTTGTAATGTAGTTTGCTTGAAGCATTCTATGAAATATACACATTCAGAATTTCAAATATAAATATTTATAGATTAATCCTATCCTGATAAAAATACTCAACATTCAAGATACAACATCAATATATGAGGAGAGTTAAAATTATGCAAATTACAATTTACAAAATTTATTCTTTATAAACAATAAATACAAGAGGGAATTATTTACTTATTCCATGGAGTTTAAAAAATTTGGCTTATTCTCTTTAGAAGTTTTTTTATAGCAAATTTTATGAGTAACAGAAGAGTGGCTATCTTGTCTGCCATTTTAAAAACAATCTTAAAAAAAAAAATTACAAAAACGAAACAAAGGGAGATAATTCAAACTTGTGAGATGTAATGTCTACGAATTTACATTAAATATACTTAAAAATGATTTTCTTTCTAAAAATAAAACTACTTGATCAATTTACATGATATTTGGAATATGATGTTTTCATTTCTTCACGGATACGTACAGCATACAGATTTTTTATTTTTGCTTTTAATATAGGGAGAATTCTAAACAAGAACCGGCTTTTTACACTAGAAAATGAAATGAGCTCTTCAGAACCATATAGTACCAAGTGCCGTATGTAAGGAAAATTAACTTATGTATACCATAGTGTTCCCAAAACTCCTCTCTACACAAAGTGCAAATCAGAGGTATAGAATGCATTTGACAACACCGTCAAAATCCAATGAAAACAGCTTTGCTGAAAAAAAAAAAAAAAAAACTGACTAATGTGGAGGCTCTGCGCACTTTTGATTTAGTTTAATCAAGACATTAAAAAATGAAAATATTTTTTTTAAATTACGTTGTACGTACCCGTTATGGAATTAAGTTCTCATAAAAAATTTCACTTAATTTGATCAAAGTTTTTTTTTTTTTTTACAGAGGAAAATCAAATTTTAATGAGATTGATCGTATTGTGGCATCCTGCTTATTTTGCAGACGAGGCAGGAGTGTACCGTTAAACGAAAAAGGGATTAACAAAGGACAAAATGAAAAAGGAATTAACAAAGGACAAAATGAAAAAGGAATTAACAAAGGACAGAAATTCTGTAAAATAAGTGAAAAAAACTAAAATATTTATCTAGGTATTTTTTCTGCCCATGTTTCAAAATAATCTCGTCAAATTTTGACAAACTTTAAGCGGTGATTGGAATTATGTTAGCGCCCACTCCTCCTCCACGAAATTGGCAAGATGGCAGGAAACGATTGATCTCATTAAAATTTGATTTTCCTCTTTCAAAAAAAAAAAAAAAAACTATTTGATCAAATTAAGTAAAAATTTTTTACGAGAACTTAATTCCATAACGGGTACATACAAATTTTTTTTTTCAATATTTTCAATTTTTAATGTAATGTAAACAAGTACCCACTTTTGTACCGCCTGCAAATATCTAGATGGACAAAAAGCTCCTTGTCAATATATGGAAGAAGACCCGATGTCATAGGCAACTGCGGCTGTTAGTGAAGAACCTGATGATCCAGATGATCACAACACATTTATGGATTATTTTGACACCAACATCAGCGTAGAATGACTAAGAAGCAATGTAAGTGCAGTAAAACTTGTTTCGCTAACTTTATTAGTATGTTTACAGACAATAACACATTTCATTCTCACAATATCATCATCGTTGAAATGAACAAAATGATACAATAGCTAAGGTGTTACACTTCATCTTAAAGCAAACCACAAATGAATATCTATTAATACGTGAGATACTCGATATATAAAGTTATAATTAACAAATTAGGAATATTAAAAACAACTACTCAAGGTAAAAATTAAAGTATTTCAGATTTGCATTAAATTTGATACATAGTCATTAGACACTACACATTTTACATGGGTAATACAACCCTCCTTTCAACAAAAACAACTCTATATTTAGAAATTTAAATAGAATCAGAAATTTAGAACAGAATCGGTAATTGTATCGGAATCAGGAAAATATTGGAATCGTCCCATCACTATATGTTGAAATGAACATGTTACCATATTTTTGGACTATACTGGAGGTATAATCCCGCATAATCGGGAAATTCTATTTATAAACGATGCTGCTAGGAACTGACGAATCAAATTAATTGACGTTCTGCTACCAACCAATCAGAAACCAGAATTGCTCCATGAATATTAAACCTTTCTGTAGCAATTTCGCAAAGGTTTTCTCCGTCTCAACACGGGAAGAATCTTTTGCTCTGTGGATTCCAACTCGAGAACTGTCTACTGCAAATCAGTCACCTCCCAGGACTTGTGCAGAACAACGAACCAACTGTTCTGAAACTAAACATGGCCTACACTTCTAGATGTTGAAATGAACATGACATGATGTGATAACTTAGATGCTACACTTTATTTTAAAACAAACCCCAAATGAAAATTAATTTCTGAGATGCAACGATAACAAAGTCGCAAAACTTTGACATTTTTTCAAAAGTGCCATTTACTACGATATGATTCCGAGAGTCTCATTATATAAAGTCTAAAGGAGGAGGCAGCATCAATGAATGAGGGAGGTGGAGGGGAGAAGAAAGGAATGAGAAATTGTAGAGGAAGCTGAAGAAGTGTAACGAGCAAGCTAGGAAAGAGTGCAGTGCAGCATCAAACAGACGAAGAAAGTGTAAATCCAAAATATCTTCATTCTTATTTCCACGCAATATCTTGAATACTTTTTCTTCTGTTCTATTTGAAAACAAATATCTAATTTAGAAATAAATTTGCCAAAAAAAATGTTTGGCAATGAAAGATAACTTACCTCCTCCAATATCAACGGGTTTCTGTAAGAGCGATTGTAACCACGAAGCAGCCACTTCAAAAGTGCACCTTGGGTTGAGTCGTGTTGCCAGTCGTAGAGTTTCAGCCACTTCAGCTCGATAACCTTAAAAAAGTAGAAAATCATATTCTATCAATGGATCCAACGATTACAGAAAAACAGAAAAAGAAAGAAAACAAAATGAAAAAGGGAAAACAAAATGAAAAAAAAAAAAACTATAATAAAGACCAAAGTGTATTTATTTTCATAAAAAATATCAATGCCCCATCATGAAAAGTTAAGGGTAGAAAAAAAAAAAAAAAAAAAAAAAAATTTAGAAAAACATGGAGGGGGGGGGGTAGAAAACAAGAAGCAAGTCTGACAATCCTTGCCACATGAAATGAATTCAGAAAGTGATGCGACATTGTAAATTAAAAGTCGACGATTAGTGTTTATTTAAGTCAGCAGAAACGATAATTTAGATATGAAAAATTAAATTATTGATGTAATTCTATTATCACTTCAATAATTTAATTCTATACTTTATATGAATATTAGTGCAAACACTGGCAGTATATTTCTCCATCTCATTTTTTTTTAAAGTTTTCTCAAGGTTGAAGGTTCAATCTTAACTATAAGTGATGAACATATTAATAACATAAAAATTAACAATGGCACTTGGTTATGGCTGTCAGAATAAGAACAACATACTTCTATGGTTCAGTTTGAAATGCTGTATAAGTTTGAGTGATCACACAGTACAAAAATCTCTCTTTACTAAATGCCTTCACTGGTTCAGTTGATTTCATCCATGAAATCATTGATCCAGCTCCACCACCGAGCTGGAAGAAACATTGTAGTGGTCAACTCAAAACCTGGCTCAGAATAGTGAAGATGCTGAACTGATACTTTTTATACTATTCTGGTAATAAGTGTTTTCATGATTTTGAAATTTTGTTATTTTGACTTCAATAATTTTACTGTATTAATTCAAATAAAAAAATTATTTTTAAAATTAAAAAAAAACGTATTATCATTTCATAAACATTTCTTATACAGCTAACACACACTAAGAAAGTTCACAAAAATATTCAGGGACACCTTGTGCGTTTAACATCAACAACAACACATCTTGGACATAACACAAGGATTTTACTTGCAAAGAAAAAAAAAAAGACAAAATTCTTTCACTCTCTGAAGCTCGATCTGTTACTGTTCGAAATTAATCAGAAATATTTCAACTTTAAAAAAAGAAATTGAATCATTTTTCTTCTTTTAATAAAATATTTTTAAACAAAAAAGTCTTATCTGTGTATTCCAAGTTTAAAAAAAAAAAAAAAAAAATTAAAACATGATCAGCGTCATACTTACGCGAGAAAAATAGGTTGAACTCTTCATCACTGTCACAATCAAGCCGAGCATAAACACAGCTGGGTGAGTTAGCTTGGCTAGGGAACCCAACCTGGAAAACATGAAATCGGAGACATTAGCTAATATCAAAATACCATGTTGAAAATAAATAAATGCTTGATTTCAAGTCTGAAGGTCCTCTCTATGCAGTGGCCAGGTCCCTCATCCATAGAGAAGAATTGTTCTGATTATGGCCTCATAGATCCGCAGTTTTGTGGAACGTCTAATCTCCTAGCAAGACCACGGCCATTTTTGAAGATGGTCTGCTCTAGCCAGGTTGATCAGTGGTTTTGCATGAAACCATTAATCATGATTGATTACAAAAAATCGAATTTATTCAATTATGATAATGCTCAGTTTAATAAGACATCAAGTACTATGGATTAGTGTAAATTTGAAATAGATTTTAAACCCAATACTCAAAGCGATAAGTGTGCATGCGTGTGTGTGTGTGTGTGTATATATAGTTTTATTAAGAGGTATATTTGGTAAAAAACAGGAAAAGAAAGTGCTAGATACGTTGGTAGAGCTAAATATGTTTTTATTATTTCAACCTCAGGAGTATTTGCTTAAATCATAACAAGATTGTTTCTATAGACTGGATAAACAAATTATCCAGCCTATGTCATCAGACAATTTAAG
Organism: Euprymna scolopes; assembly: GCF_053919585.1. Classification (NCBI taxonomy): domain Eukaryota; kingdom Metazoa; phylum Mollusca; class Cephalopoda; order Sepiida; family Sepiolidae; genus Euprymna; species Euprymna scolopes. The sequence continues at coordinate 91,129,302 of NC_136513.1, forward strand.
CCAAAATAAACTATAAAAGATTTTTGATTACATATGGATAGTAAAAACCAAGAGTTGGAGAAATGGATAGAGGGCAGAGGGGGAGGAGAGAAAGAAAGGAGAAGTGGGGGGAAGAAAAATATATTTAAGTAAATTAAAATTAGAATTAAAAAAAGAAAAAAAGAGAAAGAAAGAAATGGGATTGAAGATGTCAAGAAGTTGTTTGTTAGAAGGGATAGAATATATATATATATATATATATACTAGCATTTCAGCCTGGCGTTGCTTGGGTGTTTGGAAGTGTATGTTGAATAAAAAAAAAAAAAAAAAAAGCGTTCAATTTTTTAAACTTTAACCCCATAACATTTGTTTTGGGCTCAAATCAAGTTATTAAGTTAGATCCATGTCTAAGGAACCTATATCTAAAATTTCAAGTGTTTAGACCCAAAATTGGCAGAGGAGTTTGGTAGAGTTCTCAAAGGTCAAATCGTTGAACTTTGACTCCTTAACAGACAAATTTCTGGCCGAAAATGAATTACAAAGATTTTCCCAAATCTCAGTACCCTGTATATCAAATTTCGAGTCTGTAGACTGAAAATTGACAAAGTTATTGAGTTGGAAAATGTACACACACACACGTTCACTTTTATATATATACTAGCAGGGGTGCCCGGCGTTGCTCGGGTGTTTGGAGGTGTATGCTGTGCAAAAAAAAGCAAAAAAAATGGTTAATTTTTTTAAAACTTTGACCCCTATTATGACCCCTTAAAATTTATTGTTTCGGGCTCAAATCACTTTATTAAGTTAGATCCAGGTTCAAGGAACCGATATCTAAAATTTCAAGTGTCTAGACCCAAAATTGTCGGAGGAGTTTGGTAGAGTTCTGAAAGGTCAAATCATTGAAAATTGACCCCTTAACAGCCAAATTTCTGGCTGACACCCGTCACATCGATTTTCCCAAATCTCAGTACCCGGTATTTCAAATTTCGAGTCTATAGACTAAAAATTGACAGAGTTATTGTGTAGGGAAATGTACACAGACAGACACACACACAGACACGTTCACTTTTATAGATATATAGATAAGAGGAGCTAGAAAGGATAAAATTATGGCAGTGTATAGTTTCTGCGTGTCATAAAAAGGCATTGAAATATTATACTTACCTCACCCTGGTTTTCTTAAATAAATCACCCAACTTATGTTCAGAAAATTAAGTAAAAAATATATCTTTTTATACCCCCACCCCCTAAACTTGACTCAAACTCTATTACTACCCAATAAATGTATAACTGTCTCCCTCATCATCATCCTATATTATCGCTATAGAAATTAACCCATCACATGGTGGTGCTGTTTGCCTCCTTATGGTCTTGGTTTGAGCAATGACGAACTAATCGGCAGTTTTAAGGCAGTGCATTGTTTGTAAAAGGATTAACTGTCTCCCTTTCATTTTATTACTTTATAATCATAAACCTATTCCTTTATAATCATAAACCTATTCCTTTATAATCATAAACCTATTCCTTTATAATCATAAACCTATTCCTTTATAATCATAAACTTATTCCTTTATAATCATAAACCTATTCCTTTATAATCATAAACCTATTCCTTTAAAATCATAAACTTATTCCTTTATAATCATAAACCTATTCCTTTATAATCATAAACCTATTCCTTTATAATCATACATCTATAATTGTTTCCCCTATTATTTTATATAAAAAGACTACATTAATTTTATGGACGTATCTTAAATAGGACGCATCTTGACTATATCTGTTGAATAGTATTCTGGGCGCCCGGGTTTGCCCTGTTGTAAAATACGCTTAAATATGATATTTTAATTTGTCCAGATTCCATATATATTATTACACAGTGGTGATTTCAAAAGTAAAAAAAAGTATTTGGGTGTCATCAGCTGGAATCAAAAGCAAAATGCAGCATTCAAAGCTGGTGACGTTACCACTGTACCAACGTGACACGCATATGAACTGATTAAAAATAAATGAAGATGAATGTACAAAATGTATAATGATTTTTTCAATTTTGACCTTTTTTGACCCCTTAAGCAGGCCGGCAAAGATTCGTTATGCTTGATTGATTGATTGATTGATTGATTGGTTTTACGGCATATCAACCTATGTGGTCATTTAATGCCGGAGTCCTTTTTTTTTTTTTTTAACTTTTTTATTGGGAGAGGGGGAATGACTTTTTCAGCCTTTCCTCCCTTTTTTTATAAAATTGAACTAAGAAATTAAATGTTGTATTTATACATGGATGTGTATATTTGGGTGACTTTAAATTTCCTTAAATTTTCTTATATAAATTTACTTTCCTTAGGTATGCTAGAATATGTGCTGAGTTGACCTTTTCAAAAAGGTCTTCCATATTGCTTTCTGTATAATATAATTTTCTAGTTGGGGCAAGGTCATCACACCCAACTAGGATATGTTTTACTGTGAGTGTCTCCTGGCATGGGATGCACTCTGGCGCCGATTCTCCATTTAGTATATAAGAATGAGTAAAGTTGGTGTGCCCTATGCGCAGCCGAGTCAGTATCACATCTTCTCGGCGTGATCTCTTAATGTCCGGACATCGTTCCTTAAGTTCAGGTTTGATTGAGTATAATTTGTTGCCCTCTTGCTGACTCCACCGCAGTTGCCATTTTTCCTGTATGTATGCTTTTATCTGGGGTCTAAGATCAGTATGTGGAATCTTAAAATTGTCAGTTGGAAGGTGAGAAGATCTTTTTGCAGCTATATCTGCCCTGTCATTGCCTTTGATCCCCACATGGCTGGGGATCCAGACAAGAATAATGTTTTTAGTAGTTGAAAGGATATTGATTTTTTCTATTAATTTTGTTGTTAGTGGATTTTCTTGTTTTTGATTTTGTATAGATAATAGGACTGATAGAGAATCTGTGAGAATGATGAAGTTTTTGGTGGTTTCCTCTGAAATTATGTTGAGTGCTAGATCGATAGCTATAGTCTCTGCAGTGAATATAGATGCTTCATTTTGAAGATTTCTCTTCATTGTGGTTTTATGGTACGTTGCTGCACATCCAGTGTGATTGTTGCTTTTAGACCCGTCTGTGTAGATAAAGGTGTAGTCTGAATATTGTAATTTTAAATGTTGAAGTTCGTCGTGGTATTTGTGGTAGATTTGGACTTTTTGTTTAGGTTGAGTTTTATTTCAACTCGTTTCATGGTCCATGGGGGTGTTTTAGGCAGTATGAAGTTGTGAATGCTGGAGATTGGAATTTTCGATTCTTCAATGCTTTCCTTCATTCGGAGCCCGAACGTTTTGATAGTTTTTCTTCTCATGTTAAAGAGTTCTTCATATTTAGAATAGAAGGTACATTGGTATGCAGGGTTGTTTGGGCAAGACTTCAGTTTCAGTAAATATTGAAGGGCTAACTTTTCTCGCCTTAGATCTAGTGGGGGTTCGTGTGCTTCCGTGTATAGACTGTTCACGGGGGAAGTTCTGTATGCTCCTAGGGCCAATCTTAGGCCAGTATGGTGAATAGGGTCTAGGCTTTTTATATATGATGTTCGGGTTGATCCATATATGAAACAACCGTAGTCTAGCTTTGAGCGGACTAGTGCTCTGTAAAGTTTAAGGAGTGTTTCCCTGTCTGCACCCCAATCGGTATGTGCTACCACTCTCAAAAGATTTACAGCTTTGTTACATTTTTTTTTCAGATAGTTTATGTGTGGGATGAATGTTAACTTTTTGTCAAATAAAATCCCTAAGAATTTGTACTGGTCAGTAACTGGTATGGGCATTCCTTCCATGGTTAGGACAGGATCATTATGCATGTTCTTTAGTTTGCAGAAATGCATGCATTTCGTTTTTCTTTTGGAGAATCTAAATCCATTCTCTTCCGTCCATCTCATTATTTTGTTTAAGCACAATTGAAGCTTCCTTTCTATTATAGATATATATCTAGATCTACAGCATATTAGGAAGTCATCCACATATAGGGAGCAATCTACCCCAGGGTTAAGGTTTTTTACAATGTTGTTAATTCGGATACTGAACAGGGTCACTGACAGTATACTCCCTTGAGGTACTCCATTCTCTTGTTCTTTCAAGTCCGAGAGAGCTGTGCCAACCTTTATTCTGAACCGTCTATTTTTTAAAAAATTTTCAATAAAAATTGGCATTCTGCCTTTTAGTCCAAGCGCCTTCAGATCCCTTGTAACACCGTACTTCCACACAGTATCGTAGGCTTTTTCCATGTCAAAAAAACATTGCTGTTAAATGTTCCTTCCTTACAAAGGCTTCTCTGATGAAGGTTTCAAGTCTGACTATGTGGTCTATTGAACTTCGGTTTTTCCTGAATCCTGTTTGAAATTCTGTAATAAGATTCTGTTTCCAGGAACCAGATTAGTCTTTTGTTTATAATCCTTTCCATGGTCTTACAAATGCAGCTTGTTAGAGCTATTGGCCTGAAATTCAATGGATCTGAGACGTTACTTGATTGGGATTGGATGTTTGAGTTTTCAGATTTGGGGATTGGTATTATTGTGGCCTCTTTCCAGGTCTCGGGTACGTTTCCACTGGACCATATAATATTGAAAATTTCAAGTAGGTATTTCATTGAGGTTTCTGGAAGTTTTTTGAGGATTTCATATGGAATTTCATCGGGCCCTGTAGCTGTGTCATGGGATTTGGTTAGTGATTCTTTTAATTCAGGCAAGGTAAGAGGTTGGTTGTATTTTTCAGTATTTTGTGATTTAAATAGAATTTTCTTTTTCTCTTCCTTTTCTCTAATCTTTTTGAATTTCTCTGTTTGTCTGTCACATGATGAAATGTTTGATAAATTATCTGCCAGGTTATTGGAAATGTCTTTTTGATCGGTGTATATTTTGTTGCCTTTAGAGATGTGGGATATTGGTGTACTACTACACTTTCCTTCTATTTTCCTCATCATGTTCCAAACTGTTTTCGCCTTGGTATTCACATTAATTTTGGATATATAATTTCTCCAAGTTGTTCTTTTGGATTCCTTTATGATTCGTCTGGCTTTTGCTCTGTTGTTTTTGAAGAAATCCAGATTTTCCCTTGTTGGATACTTTTCGAATTTTCTCAAGGCAGCTCGTCGAGCTCTGATGGCTTTTCTGCATTCTTTTGTGAACCAAGGTTTGTTGTGATTGTTGGTTTTGGTTGTTTTCGGTATGGTATTATTTGCTATGTTTGTGAGTGTTTTAATGAAGTAGTTCAAATGGTCATCTTCATCATTATTTTCGATAATTAATTGGTTTTTGCACTGTTCCTGGAAGTCTTCCCAATCCGCTTTATGTAGGTTCCATTTGGGTGTTTTTTGTTCAGTGCTAGTACTTAGACTTTCCAGGATGATTGGGAAATGATCACTCCCACAGGTGTCATTGTGTACTTTCCAGTCATAGTCCATATATATGGAAGGATCACATAAGGTAAGGTCAATGGCGGTGAAAGTACCTGTTGCTGGGTACATATAGGTGTAGTTTTGATTATTAAGGAGGCATAGATTATTTTTATTTATTATGTTTTCTATTTCTTTTCCTTTTTTATTTGTTTCTTTACTTCCCCATATTACATTGTGACTGTTGAGATCTCCTAGTAGAAAAAGGGTTTAGGGAGTTGTTTTATTAATTGAGTTATCTCAGTTTCGTTGATTGTATCTTTTGGAGGGATGTATATTGAGCAAAGTGTTATAGTTCTATGTAGAGTCACTGAAACTGCAATTGCTTGCAAGTTTGTGTTTATATTTATTTGTCTTTGAGGGACTTCATTCTTCACAAGTATTGATGTGCCTCCAGAAGCTCTGTCCGTATCTTTATTTATGTAGTTGTAAGATGTGTAGTGTTTTATGTTGATGGTATTATTTTCTTTCAGAAAGGTCTCCTGTAGACAGACAAGTGCTGGGCTCATATTTGTTATTAATAATGTGAGTTCATTTTGGTTTGCTTTTATCCCTCTGATATTCCATTGTAATATTTTGTTCATCATTTGGAATTGTGTTCAACTTCCATCGTCTCCAATCCCTCAAATCTATTTTCTGTCCGAGTCCCTGTTCGAGATATAGATCGGGATCTTTCTTTTCCTGTTTTTGTTTGTTTTTTTTTTTTGTCTGGGGGGATTTTTGATTCTTTTCTGGCTTGTGATGTGTTTGATGGTTGTTCGGTTGTTTTTGTAGAAATGGTTTGTGGTTTTGTTTCTTTTTTGTGGTTCAGTAGTGTCTTTACTTAATATTATCCTTGGATTGGTTGCAGACATTGCACTATTCATTTTCCTCATTTCTTCTAATAGTTCTTTCATTTCCTTTATTAGTTTGCTTAGGACATCAATTTTCTTGTCAGTTGTATCCGTTACATGTATATAACCATTTTGATTGTTGATTGGATTAGTTTTTTTTGTTGCATCTGCATATGTTTTAGTTTCGATGATTTTCCTGGCCTCTGGGTAGGATATATTCTTTATATGTTTTAGTTTGGTCACTTCTTTTTCTCTTTTCCATATTTCGCAATATCTAGAGCCAGCGCCATGGTTTCCCAGGCAGTTGGCACACTTGAAATCTTTTCTGCAGTCAATGTGTGGGCCACTTTCTCCACATCTTCCACACACTGGTAATCGTGTGCACCGATCTTGATGGTGTCCAAACTTCTGGCACTTGAAGCATTGGAGGGGGTTTGGAATATAAATTTCTACATTTATTTTCATATATCCGACTTTCACTTCTTTGGGTATGGTGAGGGAATCGAAAGTTAGTATATATGTATTGGTATCGATTTTCTCACTGTTTTTTTTAATTTGAACTCTGCGAACATCTAACACATTCTGTTTCTGTAAGTTTGTCCGGATTTCCTCCAAGGGACAAAGTGCAAGTTCGTGGCTTTTCACTACTCCTTTGCAGGTATTTAGGGTTGGATGTCTGTAGCATTTGACTTTAATGTTTTCAAATAATTTTAGTTTCAATATTTCTTTAGTTTGTTCTTCGTTATGGGTTTCTATTAGTAGGCTGCCGTTAAATTGTTTTTTTAATAGACTTTGGTTTTAGAGTTTTAAGATTTTTTTCAATTTTAAAAGGTGATAGTTTGCTCAAAGGAGTTTCCTCCATTGATTCTATTACTACGAATGTTGAGTTCCTTGGTTTTATCGTCTCTTCGTCAGAGCTACTGATGTCAGAGACATCAGAGTGGGTTCTCTTTGGGTGGTTGGGTGGTTTTTGGGAGGAATAAGCCATATATTTTGTTTTCTTTTTTCGTCATCTTTGTTCCCCACCCACCTCGGAGTCCTATTTGGGAAGAGCCTGGGGGGAAACCCATTCGCCCAGCCTCTACAGGGATACAATGATGATATAACCGACTTTGGTGGTATCATAATGATTATCTGTTCTCTCTTGATATTGCTATGGGATCTGTAACAATCCTGAGGGGTTTACAGCCTCGTCATCGATATTCACACCTAATCGATTGACCCTCAGCCACCGCTTTCCATCATATATTAGGGAGTAGGGTTATTTGTGGGAGAGGAGAGATGTGTTGTATTAGTAGTGAGTTTTTGGAATGGGCAATATATAGTGGGGCTTGGCGTGACTGGCCGATTGGTTGGATCGGGCCTCTCCGACCGCCCGTCTAATCGAAGTAAGGGCCAAAGTAATGTGTTGCGGTGCCTAGACTTCTATGTATCCTGGTTTAGGTTCGCTCAATCACCAGGATCACGTCCTAAGACTTTACGGGTAACAACCCACGGCTAACTGGTTGCCCCATTGAGGGATTTTTACCCTCTGCAGGGGGGCAGTCGGTTTGTTCTCATGCCCTACCGACAGGGCAAAAAAATAAATAAATAAATAGATAATTTAATAGAATATATTTGTTTTCCCTTTCTTTCTCTTTTTGTTGTTTCTTTTCCTTTTTAAAATCTGTTTCTATTTTTATTAAAATCTGTTTCTATCTGACATGTTTACCCATCTTGAGTAAGTCGCACTTGCCCTTTCATTTAAAAATTTTAGAGACTATTTTTATTAAGTCTTTGAGACCTTCTCTTTGCAAGCAAAAAGAAGGTCTTTTAGGGCTTAATTTAGTTTCTATGTAATTTTTTCTCCCTATTTATTATTTTTTTTCCTCCCCCGCCATATTCATGACTTAAAAAAAAAAAAAAAAAAAAAAAAAAAAAAAACATATTTTCCTCGATTTAGCTCTGTTGAGCGAGGAACGAAACTTGGTTAGCTAAACTTTATTTTCATTTTTAGTCACGTGCAAGCGACTCTATAAGTCACTCCATCAGTCGGTCCATAACACTTTTGTGCTTGGCCTTTTTGGTTAAGATAAAAGGTCTATTGTTAATAGAGGCTGTTCTTAGCTTTTTAAGGTTTTCTTGGAGTTTTGGCCAAGATCAAAGTATCAGATATTGCAAGCAAAGACCATATGTGGGGGCGATCCCATATAGACCTTGGACAATGTAGGGGCAACACTTCATACCAATTGTCACTATCCAGCTCCCCTACTTCCCGGGGAGTTGGTCCCTATTTCCCCTTCACTCCTCACATTAAAAATCGGCCTTGTGCCTAATTTGCTCGGTGGGGGAGCAAATAAATACCCTTTTCTTGACCTTTTGGCCAAGATCAAAGTGTAGTATCTGTTCTTACTACATGCTGTACTTATGTTTGTAACTTTGTGATATAAAGTGGGGGATCACTTTTCTGTATTAATTTCATGTAAAATGATCACCCACTTTACAACCAGTCAGTCTCAAAGCAATTCAAGTCATTCTCCAGATAATTTAAGTTGTTTTTGAAGGATTCCAGTTATTTTTTAAGCATTCAAGTCATTCTTAAGGTCATTCAATTCATCCTTAAGTTCATTAAAGTCATTCTAAATCATTTACTTTTAATTTAAGTTATTTCAGCCCATTTTTCGGTCATTTTAGTTTATCTTTAAGAATTTCATGTCAATCCTACATTCACACATTCATTCATTACACGAGAGCACGCGACTAATGGCTTTCGGCCTTGTTTAAATCATGTTGATTGGTCTGTATTTAGCCATTATAGATGATAAAAATTACTACCGGAACAGTAGTAGAAACTCGCTATGATGAAGCAAGCGAACAACAGAAGATGTTGTATTTGAGAGAAACAACTTACCTTATAGGCTTGTATATACTGATGCTTATTAGCTGTTTTCTTTTCAGATAAAGTTAATGTCAAGAGAGAGATAAAACGCCTTTCTAGGGCTTTCCTCATCTAAGTTTTATAGGATGGTGCTTTTTGGGAGGGGGGTATTTCATAGCGCATCTTTTAAAACTTTATATAGTCTTGTTTGGAGGGTATTTCGTCTTATAGATAATATTGGGTCATCAGGAGAGAATACGCATGATTTCGGGGCTTTCCTCTCTACAGCTTGTTCGCGTATCGCCCCCCCCCACTGATGTGAGGCCCAATTATCTGCTCAATACAATTAAAAGAAAAGATGTTTGATAATTAAACGGCTCTTGTTACGAGCAACGGCTTTGCGCATGTCGTTCAATGTTCAAAGGCTACGTCTGACATATTTGTTAGGACGCGCACATATCAAAGAAAATAATGATAATATTAGGAACAATAATAATAAAATTACTATATATATATATATATATATATATATATATATATATATATACATAAACATCTGAAATTTGGAAGAGAAGCTACAGTTACCTTCATATTTTTCAATTACGCCATCTTGAAATCCAAGATGGCGTAATGAAAAAATATAAAGGTAACTGCAGCTTTTCTTCCAAATTTCGGATTCTCACCATGTCGTATCACATTTTAATTCCTTTTGGTGATTGATTTTTGCGATTTCTTCTGATGAGTTAAGGGCATAATAGATTCACTAATTGATATAATAATTAAGTGATTGATTTTGCGCTACGAAACAAACACTGTCAAGAACTGTAAGAATCAATTGATGTAAAGGAATAAAATATAAAATTGTCAACATCATGTATTTTGGAATATAAAGTTTTTGTCATTTATTTTATATATTGCTTTGTATTCATATTGAGCTTCTTATATAAGGATTGATATATAATAAGAAAAATATATTTCTACAGAAATAGATATATATTAATATATATGAAAGGAATTAAAGTTTCTGCAAATTATGATTTACATTTATTGCTTGCACACAAGGAACAACATTTAGTAAAAGAAATTTCCTCTGAAGATAAAAATCAATTTTTTTAAAAATTATGGAATAAAGTCACTTTACTTGTATTCCTTGTGTGGACAATAAATGTCGTAAATTGTAATTTGCAAAAATTTTTAACTCTTCATATACTGATGCGCTATCTCAAATAGCGAGCATTTTTATCTGGATAGTATTTTCTTATATTAGTATTAATATTCATTTCAATTTATATATATATATATATATATATATATATATATATATATATATATATATATATATTGTATTGGTAGTAATTATTAAGTGTGCCTACTAATTTATTTAATTTATTTTATTTTTATATTTTAATCGCTTATTTTACACGTAATCTTTGTAACGTTAGAATTTACAAAAGTAATATTATACGGATACTAATTTATTTACACGTTAACCATTTATTTTATACGTATTTTTTTTTTTTTTTTTTTTTTTAAATCTAGGGTTCCTATTCTACACAACTTACCTACTGAACGAGGAATTTACTAATAACATTGAAACTCTACTTGAAACTCATTACGCACTATAAATAAAAAAATAAAATAATTAATAAATTAAAATTGACATAATGGACGATCACATTTTATTGTATATACTTTCTTTTTAGATCCTGTCTCCCCCTTTACACGTAAATACGATGTAGTACTAGTTATAAATTGGAAATTTTTGAGTTGAAACAGCAAGAGATGTCTTTGGCCTGACGAAGCGATTCCCTTGCCGGGTTTTCGCCGAAACATGTATGCCTATATGTAGCCATTTGGTTGGATACTAAATTAACTTATATATATATATATATATATATATCTCCATATATGGGCTATTCAGATTCTTCTGAAGGTTGAAGATTCAATCCTTAGTGTTGGCAACTGAAAAACACTTGTAAATTACGTAAGATCCCTGTTCAGTTATGGCTGATGGAAGAGAGCATAATACTCCCATAAATTAAATAACGGGTTTCGTTCAAAATTCTCTGCAGATCCCCCCCCCCCCGAATTCCACAAGATATATCTTAAAAAAGCCGAAGTTTACATAGACGAAAACATTGTGAAAATAACTCAATACGAGAACAGTTGCCGAAAAATCCAAATATTACAAATAACCAATCACCATCTCAAAAATTCAGAAATGTAATATTTATTCATCTCATATAGAGTTGTGAGATTTAAAACGTTGAACTTAACACAATCTGAATCATTAAAGTTTGAAAAATTAATTTAAAAAAATTTCCAATGGTATGTTTAAATAGAGTTAATTCTGATAAATTAATGATGTTCTTGCTTACACCATGAGTTGTAATTGTCTTACAGTTAAAATTTTCATTTCTTTTTTTTAGTGATTTAAGAAAAAAATATGCAGACAAATTAACTGTATCCCCGGCAATGCTGGATAAGTACAACTCTTATACACACACACCTTATGGTATTGAAGAAAGGATTTACCTTGATGATAGTGGTAGTTGCACTGCGTACAAGTTGAGGAATGAAAGAAAGCAGAGTTTCATCTTCAGAGATGATGTCGTGCCTCAAAAGGGAGGCCCACAACGAATGGGTGACGCTTCCTAAAAACTGCAACAGATAAAAAGAGAAATGCAAAGAGTAATTTGTATTATTTGAACTATTCACTTCAAACATTATAGGGAAGGGCAATGAAATGAAACATTGGTACTTGTACAGTTTAATCAAGACATTAAAAAATGAAAATATCGAAAAAAGGTTATATTGTACATATCCGTTTTGGACTGAAGATCTCCGAAAAAAAATTTCATTTAATTTGATCGAGTAGTTTTTATTTTACAGCAGAAAAACACGTTTTTATGAGAGCGCGTTGAAGCCAGCCATTATGAGATTTGTTGAACACGCCACGGGGAGATAACTCCAGTTAAAGCGCCGACACTCCCTCCCCATCTTTAATACTAGCTTTTCTTCCTAAAAATCAAACCTTTTGCTCGGTATCATAAATTGTTTTTTCGCTGTAAAATAAAAACTACTTGATGAAATTAAGTAAAAAATTTTTTCGGAGAACTTCGTTCTATAATGAATACATAAAATATAACCTTTTTTCAATATTTTCATTTTTTTTAATGTCTTGATTAAACTGTAAAGGTACCGAAAAATTTAATAAATTCACAAATTTTTTTTTTAAAAATCCAGACATTAAAATATCAAAAATTCATAAAACTTGAAAAGTTTAATTTTTAGTTACTCTACTCTGGAGTTAATATCTCCAAAAATATTTCTAACATCAAGTTATTCTCAATTAAAAAAAAATATCCATTAAACACCAATTTCTAATGTTATAATATTCATTAAAAAAAAAAAATTGCTTTATTTTCAGAAACAATGTTATTTAAATTTAAAATGACAGTTAAAAAAAAAAAAAGGTGTAACCCAATGTTTGTGTCAGATGCACAGAGAAAACTTCATGCTCTTTTTAGTGTATATATATATATATTTTTTACATTAATGAAACTACAAGTAAATTACATAGATTAAAAAAAGACAAAAATATGGAAATTTTAAAATATGACAAATGAAAAATAAATTCAAAGAAAACTTACTTTACTTGAATGTTGAGTAAATGCTAAAACTGCTTCCAAATATTTTTCAAACGTCGTTGGTTTTTGTACATCTTCAGCAGAGCCCTGTCAAAAGAGCCACAAGCATAAATACACAATTGAAAAAAAAAAAAAAAAAAAGTTTTTATTGAATTATTATTAAAAGAAAAAAAAAAAAAAACTTTTAGGGGGATATGCTTGTTGTTTCAAGCAGAGGCACAACAAATCAATGTAAATGCCGTTTCAAACAGCAATATGATCAACTTGAACATTTCCAAAATAAGATTTCATACTAAAGTTTAAAATTGCATTTCATTGTTAAATTATATATTCGAGCCAATGAAAGCAGGAGTTGTATTTAATATAAACAAGATGACTTTCACTCAAAATGTTAAGTGCAAATCCAGTTCAACAAAAATGAAAAAACAAAAATACAGTAAAATTTTTGATGTACGTACCCTGTCACAAAATGAAAATATAATATTCCAAAAATCATATAAATTGATTAAGTAGGTTTCTTTTACAACAAAATCAAATTTTATGAGTAAGCAAAAAGGGGACTGTCCTACATAGCCACCTTAAAAACAAAGCAAAGGTAGATAAGTCCACAATAATTCTAACTTGCAAGATAAACCTTGTAATGCCAGATTTCACATTAGTGGCTTTAAGTAATTCAAAGATGATTTTCTTTATATATAAAAAGAAAATTACTTGATCAATTTATGATTTTTGGAATACGACAATACCCATTCCGTGACCGGTACGTCCATCAAAGATTTTTTTGTTTGTTTTTAATTAGGTTGAATTCTAAATAAGAACCAGTTGAGCAGACTTTCTACAAAGTCTGCTTAATCTACCCAAAAAGGAAGTTTCTAGGAAATATTAAATTCACACGCATTAGTCAGACGTACATATATTCCAGTTAAGAGAGATGACTACATTCGTTTTTGCAAGTTTTATTGAGGGAAGGTGTTTCTGTCCTCCCACAGACTGCACCTGGTATTCCCGAATGGTCACCCGTCTAGACTCAATGTTGCTTAACTTTAGTCATTTAACAATGACCAGTATGTTAACATGAATATGCTGTATAAAAAGATTAGAAATGGGATTCAAAACTATATAAGAAAGATCTGACCATGACATGAACACAGAACCTTAGACTGCTCAACCATCCCGACACGTTAGTTTCAATGTGATAAAGCAAACATTGAAAAAAAGAAAAAAAAAGAGAAACAAGGCAGATAGTCTCCATGCTTACCCATAATGCACAAAGTTGTTTTCCAATTTCAGTGAGGACTTGGCACAAACGTTTCAGGAATAAATAATAACGTTCGTCGTCAGATGAATTGTTCGCCTCCCTTTAGAGAATTAAAAAATTTTTTAAATTATCTTTATGTATACATAAACAGCACTTTCTATGTGTGGATTCATTCCGTCTGAAACAGCTCGGCTGCTTTTTTTTTTTTTTTTTTCACAGAAATGTATTTTACGTGTCCGGCAGTGTTCTTAGGTAGGTTTTAGATCAGAAAACCCCCGAGAAGTATAAATAAATCTGATTAAAGAAAGAACAGTTCGATTTTGAGCAAAGTTAACACTCTTATACAACCTAACATCAAAAGTGCATTGGAGAAGTTTTATCCTCACACAAGCATCATAGTGCATTCGATTTGATCGAAAAATGGCCGATTCCACTGATTTCCATGACAAAAGTGTGGAATGTTTGTTGATCTTGATTCAATCCCAGGTAACATCGGATCTCCCTGCTAGTATATATCTTTTGGCACAGAAATTAGCTTTATAAATGTTTTCTAATGTGTTTGACGCTTTGCTATCTTTAAAATATAGAAATATTAACTGAAAAGAAGAGCAAACATGATAGCAACGCTATGAATAGACATTAATCGTCTAAACTTGTCACCCATTATCTGCGTTTTATTATCTACAATGAAAATACTCAAAAAACAAAAAAAATGGTCCATAATTCAGAGAAGATGGTCGGTAAAATATTTGATTTCATTTTCATTTATTGAAAAAAGAAAAACTCTTGGCACTGAAATTGGTTTTACAAATATTTTCTAGTAGTTTCAATTCTCCGGTGTCTTTAAAATGTAGAAATGATAACCTATTAAATATATATATATATTTTTGTCATCCACAGACAGCTCTTCAATGTTGTTAAAACAGCACTCATCCCAAGACAAGTTGATAGTCAATAGTTCTATCCATCAAGCCACAGGGAAAGGCGCCGCTGGCAACGATATCTGACAATGCTTTATACAAACAGTCATATATACCGCTCCCCATGTGGGAGTACCAAATTGGTTAAAAGGGAAAATTATTCCCAATTCGCATTTAGGTAAAAATGCACTTTCGTAAATAATTGAATTCATTTCAAAACATATTGCTAAAATCAAAACAAACATCTAAGTAAATCGCGATATATCCAGACGCCTGTGCGAAATGGGTTAGCGGTAAGGGGTTTAGGCTCATTACTGTGGGGTTCCGATTTCGAATCTCGCTAGATTCAGCCACTCTGATGAGTCGTAGACGACGAAACACGTGTCAGTGGATAATTATTTTTTAAAAATAATATATATATATATATATATATATATATATATATATATAGATTAAATAAAATGAAAGGCAATTTGTATTCTTAAAAATAAACTGTTAGAAAAATTGGTGCTTCTTTGGAATGACAATGAAAATTTAAAGTCGAAAAAATCATTTTCATTAAAAACAGTGAATATATCGGAAAATTACGAAAAGCATTAAGGTAGAAAATTGTTAATAAAAAAAATAGTTTTTGAAGATTGTGAAAATTAAGTTTTGCTTAAAAAATCATAAACGAGGTAATTTTCTGAAAACTTTGCAAAATCTTGGGTAAATTTAGCAAAAATCAATTTTGGCTAATTATCTTCAAAAACTGTTTTCGTTAATTAATTTTCTACTTTATCGTATTTTGTAATTTTTGGATAGTTTCTTTACTGTGAAATGTCAATTAAGTAGATACCATAGGTGTTACATGAAATTCAATATTATAATGAAGAACCGTTTTTTTTTTTCTTGTCCAGAATTCCCTTATATTACAAAAAAAATAAAGATAAGAAAAATCTATATGATATACATATCTGTGACAAAATAAAATATATTCTAAGAAAAACAAATTGACCAAGTAATTTTATTTTTAATTAAGAAAATCAAATTTTATGAGTAACAAAATAACAGCTGTCCTGTCCGCCATTTTGAAAACAATCTATTTAAAAAGAAAAAAAAAAAAAAGAAAAGATAACTCAATTATTCAAACTTGTGAGATTTATGTCACGTCTACAAATTCCCAGTAATCACTTAAAATAATTTTCTTCATAAAAATAAAGCTTTTTGATTAATTTACATTATTTTTGTAATATATTTTCATTTTATCATGGGTAAATACATATTTTTGATTTTTAATATAGGCGGGGAATCCTGGACAAGAATTTACATTGTTAACACTTTTCCTGGACCAGTGTGAAAGTCTTTCTAAAAGTGTTGGCAGTGAAATAAACAGCTGGGTAGAACCCTAACACCTCTCGATACAAAATATTTTAATCTGGATTTGTCTACTCACACGGCAGCAGTAAAAATGATATCCATGGCATCTTCACTAAACAAAATCAGCAGTGGTTTGCGATCTTCAAGTCGACCCTGTTGATAATATGAGAAAAATACTGCTTTTGAAAACAAGTAACAAGGAGTGGGTGTGTGGGGGTGGGGGAGATAAAAGTCTAGGGAGGAAGAGATGGAGACTATCATAAAAAGCAGACAATAAAAAACTGCTTAATTCAAGGTAGCTTTGCTAAATCTGGCACAAGGCTAATAATAATGTGTGTGTATATATATATATATATATATACATACTAGAATTTCAGCCCGGCATTGCCCGAGTGTTTGGAGGTGTGTGTTGAGCAAAAAAAAAAAAAAAAAAAAAGTGGTAGTAGGAAGGCAGGCTCGAACCCGTAACTCGGAGGAAAAGAACGGGAAAAAATGTGACGTCTTTGCTGGCTGTTACGACCACCGCCAAACCAGAAGTGACATAGGTTTTAATTAAAACTAGACAATCGAAAGAAGAGGATAACTTTTGAAAACATCGGCAAAAAAGCGACCCTCCCCTCTGTAGAAAAGTGCCCAGTTGAAGGTGAAGATATTAATGTTTTTAGCAAATTTTTCAATATTTGTCATCTGAAAGGTCGAACTTCAAAACCATACTATCGAAAGTTTTAGGCAGACATGCAAACATACATATAACTACATTTCTATATTGGTAGCTCAAATTTTCGACCCAAACCGATTAATAAGCTTGCCCTATCTCTGAATATCCTTTATGTAAAATTTCAAATGTTTAGACCAGAAATTGTCTGAGTAATTTGGTAGAGACCGAAGCAGTCAAATTTAAAAAAAAATTGACCCTTATTATGGCTCCTTAACATTTATTGTTTTGGGCTCAAATCAAGTTATTAAGGTAGATCCATGTCCAAGGAACCTATGTCCGAAATTTCAAGTATTTAGACCCAAAATTGACGGAGGAGTTTGGTAGAGTTCTCAAAGGTCAAATCGTTGAACTTTGACCCCTTAACAGCCAAATTTCAGGCCGAAACCAATTACAAAGATTTTCCCAAATCTCACTAGCCTGTATATCAAGTTTCGAGTCTGTAGACTTAAAATTGACAGAGTTATAACGTGGGAAAATGTACACAGATACACACACAGGCACGTTCATTTATATATATATATATACTAGCAGTTCTGCCCAGCTTTGCTAGGACCCTATTTACTGTTCATAAGGTTATGTGCATATGTATATATTAAAAAGTGTGAACATGTAAAGTAATGCCTTTCTGTATAATAGGTTTTCTTAACTACCATAGAGAAAAGACAGACAGACATTTTCACTTTTATAGATATAGATAGATAGATGGATAGATTGGATGCAATATATAGTAATGATTTAAAATGTATAAAAAAAGACTCATGCGCCACCACCGAGAATCGAAACCAAAACGTTCAGCTCACAATTTATTTTGTCTCTGCCGTCAATGACTGGGCTATGAAAACCTGTTTACTGCAAGGATAAAAATTAAAACATTAACTAATAGCTACTACATTATGCATTCGTAATGCCGGCGTTCGACCTTCACCTCGCAAATTTGATTTTTTTTAAATTTTCACACTTTTGCACCGATTTTTCCATGCTAAAACCCAAATATAAAGTTTTGCATGGATTCAAATACCTTACATATGAAGTTTCATGTCTGTAGACTAAAAACTCTAGGAGGAGTTTGGTAGGCAAAATTTTTAAACAAAAATATATACGTATACATAAATATATATGGAAACAATTTTGTGTTTCCTAGAAACTTTTTATGCAAATATTATGCAAGTATAAATCATGTAGAATATCTGCATGAATATAATTACACGTAATAATTAACTAAAGATGATCATCCCATTAGAAAACCGAAGCAACTAATAGGCAATTAATTAAAATGAATGTTTGAAAGAATATGCAAATTAGCTAGATCTTTTGCTAGTGAATGCAATTCCACAACCCTATATAAGAAAATTGTATTTTCTTTTTAAATAAATAGAAAAGAGGGTTTTTAATATGAATATCAATACACACAAAAGAAAAACAAATTTATAGGAGTATAGATAAATATATATATATATATATACATACATACACACCAAATCTACCCGATTATCCCGTTATCATATAACCCAGCAACTTTTCACCTCTCCTCAACAAATTCTTTCTTTTTTTTTTCACTTTACCTTTTTTTTTTCACTTTACCTTTTTTTTTTTTTTTAAACTTTTATCCTTAATTTTTTGTTTTATTTTTTCTCACACACTTATTTTTTTTTTTACTCTTTATTCTACTTGCATAGATCGGCACATTGGACTCTAATTGATTAATTCATGAAATCCCATAAAATAATGTAACTACTTCCTTAAAACGTACTGCATCCTCTATCACCCAAACCTACTAACGCCTCTCTCTAGCATACTTGAAGGACCGTAATTATCTCATAATCCCTTAGACAACCCTCTATCTTCCCCCTCTAATATGTTCAACCTATACAAAATTTCCTACTATGTCTACTGCTAGACGTTGCATTCTTGTCTTGTTACCTAGCGCCTCTGCTCTTACGAGAAGCACAATGACTTTGAAATGCCTGGCATAAAGAGCTTTCATAACCTCTACACACTTATTGTATTCCCTGGTTTCAATTTTATCCATAAATCTATATGCACCAGTATATATTTTTCCACACACACACAAGCACTGGAGGCTTTTGCAATTCTAATGACGATCTCATCAAGCTTTCCACTAGTGTTTAATTTACTTTAGAGATAGTTGAAGTTCTTGACATATTTCAAACTATAACTGTCAACTTGAATTGGTAATTCAGGGAATGCATGCACAGACAGGTTTCTACTTGACACCTCTAATTTGTTTGGGTGCTGGGGCTGTCTGATAAACAACTTCAGTTTTTGTTATAATTATGGTTAATCCGAATGCCTTGCAGGAGCTGCTAGAAAGGACTTGGCCTGCCTTGATAGAGTTCAAAATAGACTTTGTAGCCTCGTAGGAGATGTCCTTTTCTCTTCCTTGCAACCTCTATCTCACAGAAGAAATGTTGCGAGTTTGTCTCTGATGTATCGTTATTTTCATGGAAAGTGTTCGACTGAGCTTCAATCTATGGTCCCCCCTCGCCAAACTTTCACAAGAAACACTCGTCTAGCTGTAAACACTATCAATAATTCCCCCCACTCTTTATCTGTGCCTAAACCTAAACGTAGATTCCATGAACAAAGCTTCTTTCTTAGAACTGCACGCCTGTGGAATTGTCTTCCGTTTTCCTGCTTTCCGGCTGACTACAATATGGTTGTCTTCAAGTTTAACGTAAATAAGTTCTTGATGAGCCGTTCCATATAAGTTATCAAATTTACCAAATTTTCATTACTAATGATTACTATATTGTCCAATTTCTACTGTACACTCTTTAACCCTTATCCTTGAGTGGCCTCTTGGCCTTGATAATGCGGTGATGCCTATGTAAATAAAAAAAATAAATAAATAAAAAAAAGCAACAGAGAATTTGTTCGTAAGACACTGAGCTCCCTCGAACGAAGTAGCACAAGTGCAGCATTATTTGCAAACTGTAAATCACAAATTATACTGGTTCAAATAAGAGTTAGTATTTGTTTTTTCTTTGTTGATTTTTCTAATAACTTTTGTTGAAATCAAAATTACAACCACTACTCTAATGTATCATGTTAATTCTCGCTCAATTTATCAAGATCCACCAAAATGTAACTGTCCAATTTAAAACACATCTTAGTTAAATGTCCTTTTATAGAATCTAACTTCCATAATAATAAGACTAAAAGCTACATTGATTTCACAACTACTACTATATTCACAATGCATCTTGTAAAGTATGTCAATTTACTAATATATATACAAAAACATAAGTGCCCACCCCCACCCCGATTTAAGACAAATCCTAGTTACTAACATTAAAATAATACAACCTGAAACCATTTAAAAAAATAAAAAGCCATCTATATCAAAACTTAATATTACTTATAGAAACCAGCAAAAATATTTTAAAATGATTAACGCAATACAATTTTAATCCTATGACACTTATTCTAGCAATGTCTTCCCTGGAAAGTTACGAATAAAAAAAATACCCACAGCTGTTTTCATCAAAAGTCAACCTACAATTAATAATATTACCTATAGGAACCAGTAATATTTTTAAATCCTTAACATAATACCATTTTTTTCTTGTGACCCAAATTCCTGTATCACGGAATTTAAATTGTTAATGCTTTTCCTGGAACTGTGCAAACGTTTGACCGACTTCACATACTCATTTCTAGGGTTAGGACAACAGCATATTCTTTTCATTTTTTTGACTTGTGTGTATCCGTTGATATCTTATATGCTTTTATATAGAGTGATGTGGTTCTCGGTTGATTAACTGTGTCAGTTATATACTCAAGAGTGAAAACAATGAAAAGAATATGCTGTTGTCATAGCCCTACTCATTTCATAGCTATATTTGTAATTCACTTTTTTTTTTTTTTTCAGATTTTTTCTTCATTTGCTTTTTCACTGGACGATGATTCAACAAACACTAAAAAACACATGCAGAACTTGTTTTTTTGATTTAAATACAAAAAAGATCATTAAAAAAAATTTTTTTTTTTTAAATTAAAAGATTAGAGAATCTATATAAAAAGTAAAAGTTTATTTATGTGTAAAACTTTCCAGGAAAGACAATGAAAATGATCCTGAATCTCTAAGAGGCCTCCGAATTGAGCTTGCAGCTTTAAAACTTTAAATAGGTATATCAGACTTTAATGAAATGTAAACCATCAGACCGAAAAAAGAATAGATTCTTTTTTCGGTCTGATGAAGTGTTGTTCTTGAATTGAAATTCCATTGAAACATGTATGCACATATGTAACCAATAATGTTTGTATAATAAACAATATATATATATATATATATATATATATATATATATATATATATATATACACACACACACACACACACACATATCCCCGGTCATAAAATGTGTTTCAATATGGTATTTTGATTAATGCAGATTTTGTATTTATTATTATTATTATACTAGACTACCCATGACCCGTTGGGTCAGTATGTTATATTAGCCATGGAATTAATGTATGTGCCTGGCACTTATGACATAAAGAAAATAGTTTTTTTTGACATAACAGAAAAATTTCTATGAAAGTATATTAAAATGAAAAAAGAATATAGATAGATTTCTACGAGTCGTTCTGTTTATAATTGTTTATTTTTGAAAAAAGAAAATTACTGCCATTGAATTATAAATAGTTTGCCATACTTATAGGTGCACTGAACAGATACCATAATACTTAAAGTTAAATTCAAATTTTGATATATCTTTAATTTAAATGCGAAAAACAATTGAGATGCTGAAAACGTACACAGTAAAACAATATGTTTTATTGTCGCATTGGTTATTTGTTTATGTACACATGCGTAACTGGAAGTTGTAAACCAGATGTTGGGTTACAACACCCGTTACAAGGTCATTTGAGTTTTTTTATTATTATTATTATTATTATATAGAAGATATATATACATATATGAGAATTTTTTTTTTCTTTCTTTACCTGCACCTGAAGCATTGCATATTAATGAAAACTGAAAAAATTACGTATTTAAATGGATATGTTTGGAAGGGCAAGAAACAACACATTTTGATAAGGATGTATAACATCGAAATATATCTGACATAAATAAAGTTGTTTATTAAAAAAAAAAAATGTGTTGTTTTTAGCTTTCCAAATCTATCCATTTAAACACTTAATTTTTTCAATTTATATATATATATATATATATATATATATATATATATTACATAATACACTAATTCAGAGAGTTTTCAAAAGATATATTAGGGTGTATAATGCAAGGGGCTGGTTAAAAATATAAAGGTTATGTTAAATGTTTTTTCTTCCAAAACAGAAGCATTTAAAAAGTAAAGACTAGCTGTTGTTTTTTGTTTTAGTAGAATTTTAAAATGAAACTGGTATTACCCAAATATCAAATATTAGTCAGAAGAAACTTTTCCTCTGTATAAATTGGCAAGACTTTTGTTAAACAAAAAAATGGAAGTTGAAAATATTTTTTTTTATTTTTTACAGGGAACTGAATACTTATCAAGGCCCAGCCACTCGAGGATAATGGTTAATGCATGTATGGTAATGGAAATTGGGTTCAAATTGATTATTTAATAGAATAGCTCAACAAGAATTTGTTTATATTGGGCTTGAAGACGACCATGTTGTAGTCAGCCAGAAAGCAGGCTAGAGGAACAGAGTTCCATAACCGGACAGTTCTAAGAAAGAAGTTTTGTTTGTAGAACTTGTGTTTAGATTTAAGCAGATAGAGATGGGGGGGGGGTGATAGTGGTTTTAGTTAGATGAGTGCTTTTTATGAATGTTTCACAGGGGGTAGCATAGATTGAAGCACCCACCAAACAAAGTAACGATACAACAGAGCCAGGCTCAATGATTGCAGCAAAAGAGAAAAATGTTCATTAATCCATGGGTTATCTAATTTTGGTTGACTTGGAACAATGAAGGTTCTAGCAATTTAAACAGAAATTTGGATTTAAAAAAAAAAAATAGTTGGAATTGCACTAAAAACAAAAGAAACTTACTTTTCGAGAGACAATTAGCAAAAGGCATTCAGCAGCCATGAGCTGAAGGGATTTATCGCTTAGCAAGAGGCACAGAAGCCGCAGCAGTAGACTATTATCATCAAGGATGTGAATCATGGGCACCCACTCGACAAATCCACAGAGGGTCTTCAGTACAGCCTCGCACACCTGACAATGGACGGCTGCCATCATTTGGGATTCTTCCCCAAAACCTTTCGCCTACATTCAAGAGGAAAAAGAAAAACAAAGAAAAAAAAAAAACATAAAACCATTCATTTTGACAAAGGAAATCAGAAGCGACCAACCATTATAAATATAGGAGGGGGTGGTGGATAATATCTACATGTCGATTTTTTGTAAATTTTTTTAACGATAATTGAATATTTGGTATTAGCGTCTCCTTCATTAGGGAAGAAGTTTTTCCCTTAGAAAAGGTTAGAGTCCTAGAACAGTCAAGCTACAATGACAAGCTGTAGAACAATGAAACACATGCACATAGATTTTATAAGAAAAATAAATAGATAATATATATTTCTTTGTTTATGTCCAAAAAACATGGACAATCTTCCTCAAGGAAAAACTACTCCTCTAATCTCTTAGAAAGGATAATAATAAAATAAATGTTTAATTATCATAAAAAAAAAACAAAAAAAAACGACATAACTTTGAAGTGATAAAAATAGCACATGATTTCAGCAGGGATCCGCAGCGTAACAGCATTTGCACTCAATCACAGAACCTATGATTTGAAGTTCTAGCCCTAGAACAGTCCAGCCTCACTGAAGACTCGTAGAACAGTGAAACACATGTATGTAGATTAATATTCTATAAAAGATAAACATATACACACACACGCAAAAGTACAATTCACACTCACTGCGGGATCCACTTCCTCCAAAAATCTCCCCTTACTAATCGCTTTCGTTGGTTCGGCCAAGCCCTTCGATGACACCCACGTGACTTCATTTATGAAGTCATCGAGCCAGCCCACCACCAGGCTGGAAGAAATATCATGGTGATCAACTCAAAACCTGTCTTAGGACAGAGAAGCAGGATGCAGACCTGATTCTGGGCCCTCACCTTTACAGGTCGTGAGAATCGAGGCTGGTTTGCACTCATAACAGAAACAGCTTTGAATCGTCATGTTTGGTCAACCAGTATTTAGGATACGGTGCAATTGGCAAGAACCGACCCAACTGATCCAGGATGAATGCCATAAACAGGACAAACACACACAAACATTAATCATTCCAAAAACTAAACAATGAAAGTAATTCACTCATAAATTAATATCTTTTTTTATCAATTGTCTAAATTTTCTTATAGCAAAAAGGAGGAGGAGACTAATGGAGCAAGAATTTAATGGGTTAGTTCTTTCACCAGAATTCTTGTAAACTGGTATCACAGAAGAAGTTTTCCAGCAATCAGGGAAGCAAGATTCGTTAAGACATTTGTTGAAAAGTTTAGAGAGAACTGGAGTAACCTCAGCAGAGCACTTTTCTAAATAGTACAGCCAGGATGAGATCAGGTCCACATGCTTTTGAGGTGTAGGTTTTTTATGATATCTTGAACTTAATAGGTGATTTTTCAGATCATTCCGTGTGGTTTCTGTTTGCAAAGGAAAATCAGGGAGGGAGTGGTTTGCTGAGTTCAAAGAGTTTGAGGCAAATCGACGGGCAAACATGTTAGCTTTCTCGGTTGTCGTTCAAACAATGTCATGATTGTTGGATAGTGGGGGAATTGTTGATTGCCTATTTACTATTAAAAATTTTCTTGCTTTTCTCTCTTGTGTCCATCATATTACCCCCCCCCTATTTTTTCCATTTCTAATCTGAATATTTTCAAAGTTGGTGTTGTCTTTTTACACTTATATCTTTACAATGCCAGCTTTTTCTCCCTTTTCTGACGAGAAGCATTTAGCTTCAAAATACCATGGTTTAAAGAGATTTCTCCCTATTTCCCCCTTTCTGTAACTTTTATTTACTTGATAATATAAGAGTTCCTATGTAACTCCTTTTAACTTATTATGTACATATATCATTTCAACAACAATCTTGGTAACAAAGACACATTTTTTTTAACTGCTGTTTCTGTTTATTTGACTTCCGTTGTATTTTGAAATCAAGTTTTCCATCATTACTAAACTTTTTAAATTGCTAAGAAAGATTTCGTTCTGCCGGTTCTATGACTCCTAAGTGCAAAAACTTTAAGGATTTGAAATAATCTTCCTTCCTTTACTGTCACTATTTCTTCCTTGCAATTACTTCTAGCTTCTACAAACTTATCTGCACTGGACTTATGTCGGATAAATCTGTGGTATGCATATTGCCTTTGAGCAATAGCAGCTGTGAAAGTAGAAGTAAACTATTGAGGGAGAGTCGGGTTTGCTAAAGAACTATGCGAGAACATTTGCTTCAATTGTCACTTTGAACCATTCAGTAGTCTGTTCCGCAGTAAGAGAAAACATATTTGAAGATATAAAGAACTTGGGGCATAAAAACTTACCAAAATGGCTGGATTCGGCATTAAATAACTCAAAAAGACTTGATATGCCATAAAACAAAACAGCCAAACCAATTACTCACATGCGTTGCAAACATGCAGCCACCTAGTGCATGTTTACAATCTTATTCAAGCCAAGATACTGATGCAAACATCAGAACATAATATGGAGGGCTCAAACATTTCTGAATTTTGGAGATGAGGATTGATTATTTGGATTCTTCGGACTACTATTCTCATCTGGAATATTATTCACACAACGTTTCAGTCAGTGTAACCTCAGACCTTCTTCAGGCGTATTTTTGTCAAATACGAGAATCTGTATGGAATTTTAAACAAAACCCTTTAGTTAATTTACGGGGGGAACATGTTTTTATTCTGCCAGCCGTAACTGGATAGAAGTCTCAAGTAATTTACAAGGACCCGTGGTTTAGTGGATAAAGTATTTGGTGAAATTTAGTTATAAAGTTACACTCTTCTGGAGGTTGGAGGTTCAATCCTCAGTGCAGGCAAAACCAACCCAGTCAAGGCTGATGAAACGAGAGCATGTTACTCCTGTGGATTAAATAAAGGGATCTGTTTGAAATTCTTTGCAGATTCATGAGTTCGACAAAATACATTTGAAGGTTAGAAGTTTTATCGACTGAAACATTGTAAAATGTAACAAGTAAGAACAATAGTTTTGAAGAATGAAAATACAAAAAAGACACAATGTTAAAAAAAAAAAAAAAAAAAAAAAAAAGATTATGAATCCTAATTCTGCAATTACCAAAGTGTTATATTGTTCCTTGTGATAATTTAATTTTGTGAGAAAGAACCTGAAGAGTTCGCCAAGGTTTGCCGTGAGAGTCTGTTGAATCTCACGCCGGCGCTGTTGTGGAAGGCTCTGGAATATAACAACATCTTCTGCAACCCGTAGAAATACCATCAGTACCAATTCTGTCTCGGTTTCCTGAAAAATTAAAAAATTCTTTTTTCAATGAAAAAATAAAATTTCATACCTACCTATCTAAACTAAAAAACATTTTCAATCTGTTTTTAGGTTATATTTGAGGGAATTTAAATTACCGAATACTCGTGCTAATGTGATTCAAGATGGAAAAAAATAATGTTAAGTTAAAATTTCAACAAATCCATTATTCAATTTACAAATTTACACATTCCATTAAAAGACGCGTCAAAGTTTGCAATAATATTCATATTAAAATAATATCTCAATTGAAGAAAAAAGTCTCAGTATGGAAATAGAGTGGATTTCTTTCTGAATTCATTTAAGATGTCCGAGAGAGGAGTCTAACTTGCTATTTGATTTAACCCTTCCCATGAACACTCAAAATGGTTCCTGGTTCTATTGTTTTTTTAAATGCTAACTTTAGTGCAACAGAATGGATATACTAGGTGTGTTCAATAAGTTTCCAGACTTTTTTTTTTTTTTTGCACTGGCATTTAAAATTGTCGTAGACTCTTGAAAATTCAGTATGTTATGATTTCAGGTTCAAATGAATAGGAACAGGAGAAATTGGAATACACCCTACTAAAGCCAGATTGTCACAGCTGGTGAATTTAAAAAATGCAATCTGGACGCGAGGATATTTTAGAAGAATGATATGCAATAATATTCTGTTTTAAACTTGAAAAAATGCCACAGAAATGTATGGAATGCTTCAAACTGCTTTTGGACCATCTTGCATGAATCTAGCATCAGTTTCTGAGTAGCATAAGAGATTCAAGAAAGGTGGGAATCTGTGAGATATGATGAGAGGTGTGGGAGCAGTTAGAACACCAGAGTTGATTGGCCAAATAAAGAATTTCATGGATAAGGATCATTGTGTGTTGACAGACAATAAGTGCACAGTTTGATGTCAGTGTGTGAACTGTACACACAATTATTCAGGATGCAGAAGATGTGTGTGAAGTGTGTCCCAAGAGTGCTCAAAAGATCAGAAAGAAAAGACATTGTCATGGCAACAAGGAAATGGTCGAGCTAATAGATTCAGATCCCGCAGTTTAGACCTTGTTCCATGTGACTTTTAGTTATTCCCTAAGCTCAAGGAAAACCTTAGAGGCTGTCATTATGAGACAATTGAGATAATGAAAGAGACTGTGACGAGGGTCATTCACACGCTCACACATGAGGACTTCCAAGAAGTGTTGAAACGATACAAGTGCATTGCAGTCGGAGGAGATTACTTTGAAGGGGGACAGAGTTTTAAGTGCCCATATGAAAAAGTCTGGAAACTTATTGAAGGCACCTCATATTTATATAGATACAAATAAATACACATTGATCTTTATTATCGTTAATGGAACTATCTAAATACAATTTAAACAGCAATATTTCAGATTTGCATTAAATTTGATCTATACTGATTAAATACCAATTAAGCAAGATTCCCCAAATTTCAATTTATTCTTAAAATAACTTAATCCTTAAATTTTAGACACTTTCAAAAATGAAAATCATGTATTTTAATCAGAATTGGAATGAGGATTCTAGACACAAGGTTTAGCAGTATTTTATCTTGATTTTAATCTTTGTAAGTGAACATAAAAGTGGTGTAGAACGATTTGTGGAATTTATGTTACCTGCCCCGAGACGGGTATTCTTCTAGAATTATTACATAAGAGACCAATTCTTGTTAATGAAACAATTGGGCAATTTTGTTTTTAGTTGTAAAATAAAGTTTCACAATAAATACAGACCCCTTGATGACAGAGGGCTTCCAGGTCTGACAGCAGCGTGGGCCAAAGTTGAGGCCAATCTCTTTTTAAAATTTCAACAGTTATTCGGGATACACCATCCTTTATGTGATATGCTTCGACTAGGATACCTTGGGTCCCCTGCAAAAAAAAAAAAAAAAAAAAAAAAAAAAAGAAAATAAATTCAAATTATTTTTAACTAGCATTTTAGCCTGGCGTTGCCCGGGTGTTTGGAGGTGTATGTTGAGAAAAAAAAAAAGCGGTCAATTTTTTTTAACTTTGATCCCTATTATGACTCCTTAACATTTGTTTTGGGCTCCAATCAAGTTATTAAGTTAAATCCATGTCCAAGGAACCTACACTTAAAATTTCAAGTGTTTAAACCCAAAATTGGCGGAGGAGTTTGGTAGAATTCTCAAAAGTCAAATCGTTGAACTTTGACCCCTTATCAGCCAAATTTCTGGCCGAAAACTGATTCAAGATTTTCTCAAATCTCAGTACCCTGTATATCAAATTTCGAGTCTATAGACTTAAAATTGACAGAGTTATTGTGTAGGGAAATGTACACAGACACGTTCATTTTATAGATATATAGATAAAAAAATAAATAAATAAAAAAAAAAGAAAAAATCAGTTGAGTTTTCAATATCAGACCAAAATTGCAATACATCTGACAAATCGATATTTGATTCTAACTAGCCAGTTATTCGCTTAAATTTTCACATTGTTTTCAATTGCCTACTACACATCATCCCAAAGTGTCTTTGGTTTCTCCGTAAAGAACTTGTCAGGATAACTTGACATGATATTTCAGCCTACAAGTAAACGCTGACCAAATATTTGAAATAACATATTCGAACAGTACTCAAAACCCAAATAAGATATTCTCGACATGGCTACACACAGACGTACACGAGGAATGGTGCATTTTCTCCCAGTGATTGTACTTCAAGCAACAGCACTTAGCTGGATACTCCACAAGATTAGATGAATTTTTGTTCTGGAATCTGATAAGATCGAAAGAAAGATATACTATAACAGATTTTTGGATTATTTGGATTTTTCACATTTTAGTTAATGTAACTGTTGTAGACCGGTGCTAGGGGTTACAAATGAAAGAAACATAAGTAGTGTAAAGTGTATAAAATGTAATATGTATTTATCATAAAGAATACAGGAGCCACTAAAGTGGTATGAGAGGAACGTGTTCGTAGCATGCAGTCAAACATGGTATGAATGTCTCCATTTAGTATTATTCATAGGACTGGTTGATTCCACTTCGTACTCAAATAGGGGTGATTAGTACCCCAAAACAGTAACCTTCGACCTTCTTCAGGTGTACTTTGTTGAACTATGGAATCTTTCTATTGAACTCCGGAATCTCCAAGGAATTTAGAAAGGAAACCTTATTTAATCTACAAGGGTAGCATGCTCTTGTTCTGTCAACCATGACTGAGTAGAAGTTCTAAGCAATTCACAGCGTTTACTGATCAATCGGGGGGGGGGGGAGAGAAAAGTTAATGTCCTTAGACTCCTACTAACTTAACATTTGACAAGTAAAGAGAACTTCAATGGATTATTCGAATATCTATTTCATATAGAAATAGTGTTAACCCCAAGAAAGGTCTCTTTGATTTTTGAGAATTTTAAATGAGGTAGAATGAAACATAATTCCAATTGATTTCATCAATGACATGTTCTGTCCAATCAGATAATTTTTTTCACGTGCATAATCTATACAAGATTCTCACTTTATTTCCATTAGATAAGCAAGATACAATTTAATCAATTAAACCTCACCATTATTTTTTTTTTTTTTTTTACAAATACACATTTTGAAAATGGTTGCCAATATAGAATCACTAGTTATTTGTATATTTAAATTGATACGTTGTTCTAGAGTTATTACTATTAAAACTGTATGAATTATTACTTTCCATTAAAAAATCTGCCCCCTCCCTAAAAATTACTACAACTTTGCATTTCTAAATAGGAATTTATTTCTTTTAAAATGCCATTCCTTTTAATTTCCATTTTCTTAGTAATTCTATTATTTGGATTATTTAAATTGCTGTTCTTATCTTGGACATTATTCTCACAATGATCCTGCCTATGTAATTTCTGGTTTTCAGGTGCACCTCATCAAACTCTGAAAGCTGTAGGGTAGTGATGGGACGATTTCAATATTTTTCCCCCGATTCAGATTCTTTATAAATCTCTAAATATCTAACTATAAAAGAGTTATTTTGTTCCGATTACTGCAAAAACATCTTAAATGTGCCTATATTTTCTCAAACGTAAAAAAACACTTGTGATGGGGTAGTCTAGAGATTTTAATCTTACTGAAAGTTTAAATCAATAAATATTTTTTTTTTTTTTTTATTACTACAAGCAGTGGAAAATGTTTTTTTAAACCAAAATCAAATAAAAAAGATAATTTAAGGAATCGGTTTTGGCATTGGGAAATATTTTTTCCAATTTCAATACCAATACCCCAAAAAAGCTATGATTTTTTTCGATTCCCAATTAATTGTCCCCATACTATTGTATGGAATTTCAAACAGAATCCTTTCTTAACAAGGCACTTCTTACTAATTGTTTGTAATTTATAGATCTTCATTTTAACAGACAAAAGACTATCTTTTGCTACCGAACATGTATTTGATTTGGGAAATAATCGATTGCAGATGGAAATATAGATTAAAAAAAAAAAAAAAAACATCAAGAATTATTTTTCAAAAATGATAGCAACTGATACTAAGGATGAAGATGTGTGACAAATTAACTTTTAAAAGGTTTCACTGCAACACATACATCTTAGAAAAAAAAAAAAAAAAAATTTTTTTTAGTAGTAGTGCCCTCAACAACTTATTTTATTTTACTCTTCCAACCCTGCCTGACCAATATATCGGCCTTAGCAACATAGCTAAAAAGATAACAGCCTATATTTTGGCCTTCTACAAATATGTTATGAAATACTTTTGCTAATTGCCTATTATCTTTTTGGCTAACTATTGCTTTATTGGGTCAGGGTCCAAAAGGTTTGGGGTTTTTTTGTTTTTTTTTACATAGGCATAACCACTTATGAAGGCTCAGAGACGACTCGAGGATAAGGGTTAAGAGGGTACCGTATTCAATGTGACAATAAAGTAATCATTAGTAATGGAAATTCGGTAAATTTGTTAAGTGGAATGGCTCATCAAGAACTTGTTTACGTTGGACTTGAAGACAACCATATTGTAGTCAGCTGGAAAGCAGGAAAACGGAAGACAATTCCACAGGCGTGCAGTTCTAAGAAAAAAAGCTTTGTTCATGGAATCTACATTTAGGTTTAGGCACAGATAAAGAGTGGGGGGAATTATTGATAGTGTTTTCAGCTAGACAAGCGTTTCTTGTAAAAGTTTGGCGAGGGGGGACCATAGATTGAAGCTTAGATCGAACACTTTCCATGAAAATAACAATAAAGCAGAGACAAACTCGCAACATCTCTTCTGTGAGATAGAGGTTACAGGGAAGAGAAAAGGACATCTCCTACGAGGCTACGAAGTCTATTTTGAACTCTATCAAGGCAGCACAAGTCCTTTCTAGCAGTTCCTGCCCAGATGTGGCAACAGTATTCCATCCTTGGACGTACCTGGCTCTGATATAGATAGAGAATTGCATCAGCAGTGAGATATCTACTAGATCGATAGAAGGATCCAACCATTTTGCCAGTGGCCTTGACAACAGATTTGATGTACATGTTTCAGATCAGGAGTAAAGGTCAAGCCCAGAAGCTTGTCAAAACTTGAGGCCTCAAGACAAGCCATTCATTTTAATTGATGCCAGATGGGGATCAGAATGTTGATGTAAAGATAGAAGCTTGGTTTTAGATGCATTAAAAGTAACCAGCCACTCCTTTCCCCATTGTACAACGTGATCAAGATCAGAGGAGAGAGAATCAGAGAGAACTTGGTCGTTTATTGTCTTAGATATGCTACCATAGATGGGAGTGTCATCAGCAAAAATGTCTACGAATGATGTAAGGATGTGATTTGGAAGATCATTCATATAGATCAGGAAAAGAATTGGGCCCAGGATGGACCCCTGAGGGACTCCAGCATTAATACTGTGAGCTTCTGATTTTTGCCCATCAACTACTACTCTTATAAAGCTATCAGAGAGAAATGATTTAATAATTGAGAAGACATTTCCAGCTATACCATAACTGGAGATCTTGTGAAGTAAACCTTTATGCCATACCCTATCAAAGGCCTTTGGTATGTCAAGAGCAATTGCCCTAGAAAGGTTGCCTCTGTCGAGAGATTCGCTAATCCTATGAGCTATCTGTAGATCTAGCAGAACGGAAACCATATTGTGTGTCACTAAGAAGGTTATTTTTTCCGAGATGGTTGATTACTTCTCTATTTAACGCAGATTCCAGCAACTTACTCATGACGCACAGGAGACTTATTGGCCTATACTGAGAGGGGGATGAACGATAACCTGAATTCTTAAATACAGGGCATACTGATGAGATTTTCCAGGGTGATGGGAAGCAATTCTCCTTAAGATAACGTTTAAACAGTTTTGTAAGTATGGGCGCTAGTTCTGGTTGAAGTTTTTTGAGTACTATAATTGGAATACCGTCAGGGCCGGTTGCTTTACTGGAATCAAGGTTTTTGATTAGCTTGGCAACATCTCGTTTCTAATAGTATTTTGTCTAGTTTTTTATTTATAACTCCTTTTCCCAAACTGAAATACATAAATAAATAAAATAGATAAAGTCTGTTTTGATAAAGAAATATCTGTAGAGATGTCTATTGAAAGGTTATAGGATGACGAAAACTTAAAATCAGATCCTCAAAGATAAAAATTGAGAACAATATCACACTTCTGACAATGAACGTTTGAAAACCATTGTTAAATAAAACACCTGAAAAAAAAAAAAAAATTAAAAAAAATTTGGCATTTAAATAAATGAAAGAAATAAAGTCCATTTTAATAAATACACGAAAGCAATCAGAGTCTTAAAAGATAAAGATTCAGAGCAGTTTCCTGACAATGAACATTTCAATGCAAATTGTTGAACACAATCCTTGTCTGCGTTGCCCAGGATTTTTTTATGATGTTGTATGAAAGAAAAACTACTGATGTTGTCCAGGAATCATGAAAATAAAATATTACTACTGTTAAGTGGTACATAAAGCAAAAATGTTCAATACAATAGATAGCATATTTAAATGCCACATTGCCTGGGACAGAGTGTCCAATCATCCAACAAAAAGGCTAATTTCTGAAATCGATCATCTATATATATATATAAAAGCGAAAATGTGTGTAGGTATGTTCGCTTTTTGTGCATGTCCAAGAAAGGCTTTTTTCAGAGAAGTGGTCGGTCAGTTCGCAACTTCTTAAAACTTTTTATATCACATATAAATCATAATATCTCCGAGTTAACAATGGAGCTCGCCTGTCTATTTAATTTGCTCGACTTCGGGAAGAAATATTCAACATTTGTCGCTCGCTGCATGTGGATTAGGCTTTTTCCTATAATAAAAGCGACACTAATTCTGGCGGTATTTTCTGTCTATCAGCGGAAATGTCCGAAAGCAATCAGATTTGATCAATGTGGAAATATTTTCCTTATATCAAACAATTGCTATTCAAATTGGACAACATCTTGGAGAAATAAAAAATAAAAAAAGCTTTCCGCAGTAAATGAAATACTATCCCGCAGTCAAAGTTGATCTCATTAAGTCATTAAAACGTGCACCTGCCAAATCTAAGTAATTAAATAAATTCAAACGTATTTCCGTTAGTATCTCGCGGTGGGTCAATGGTTAAAGTCGCACATTTTTTTTTTTCACACTTTAATTTCCAACTTCGCCTCAAGGGTTCGGGTTCGGGTTTGATCCTCATACTCACCTACTAACACTTTTTTTTTAAGAGGTCGTGTGCATCTTATTTGGGTGACTTTTACACACTATTTTCGAGCTATTTTTACTCTCAGAGTATTTGTTTGGCTTTTCCATATATAAGCGAAACTGAATCTGTAGCAAAAAGAAACTCCCTGGCAATGAGCTTTGATCAATGCAGACAAAACCCCCTTATATCAGACAATTGCTATTCATTTGGACACTCTTTTTATGGGGAGCTGGTTTTCCTAAACATCTTGGGAAAACAAACAAAAACAAATACGCAGGAACTGGCTTGCAGCCAAAGTTAAGTGCAGGATTTCATTACCCCTATGACGTGATGTTTGACCTCATTAAATTTACACACCTGTCACATGACTTTTTAATCGTTTAATTTCAACAATTCTCAAGCCCGCTACCCTTATAATGTCGCAGTAAGTTACCAGGCTATTCGCCTCAAGACTTTGGGTTCGAGCCTCCCTAACCACCACCTCACACACATGCACAAGCTGAGCACCCAAGCTAATCTATATATATAAAAGTCTATAATATAAATCTCACCTGTCTGTTTAAATGTATGTATGTATGTTTGTATGTCTCGCAAAAACTTTTGACAGAGGCAACGGATTTTCATGAGATTGATATCATTTTGAAGCTCGACCCTTCAGATGACAAATATCGAAAAATTGGCTAAAAACATTAATTCCTTCACCCTCAACTGCACATTTTTCTACAGAGAGGGGTAGCAAAAAAATCGTTTCTTCATGACAATTTAGCGAAGCACACATGTGCAAAAAATGTTCTTTCTTGAATTAGTTTAAATATAAAAAAAACACCTAATTTCGCTCAAGCGGTCATACACCAGTTATTATAGTAGCAGCGTAGTTATCGTTCGAGCCGAGATGTCAGATATTTTTTATTTTTTTTATTTTTAAAGTTTTAATATTGAAACAGGGTCATTTATGCCATTTTTTCACTTTTTTTTTTTTATATTTCCATCACGTTTGCTTTTGTTTTGTTTTTTCGATTTTTTAAAAAAGTTTTAACATCGTTTGCATGTTCTTGATTTTGCATCACGTTTGCTGTTTTTTCTTTTTGGGTTTGTTTATTCTTTATTTCCCCCTTCACACTCACACCTCACCCGGGCAACGCCAGGTACCCCCGCTAGTTATCTTCTAAGGGGTTTAATAGTTAACAATTCAGTAATGGCAGTGGAATAACAGTGTTCAAGAATTCTGTGGAGAGAATTGACCCACAAAATTATCACACCCATCAGTCTTCTGCTCTTCGCTAAAAGCATTGAATCAGTCAGCAACCTAGTGATCATCCAGACCGAACTTCTGGTGCTTCTTAATTATAATAGCAAAATTCAAAATATTGAATTTCAAATAAAACCAATAGTATCTACTTATTGTCATGTCGAAATTAGTAACATCACAAAATTACAAAAAAACCGATAAGATACAAAATTAATTATTTTGAAAACAGTTTTTGAAATACAATTCACATTATACATAAACTAGTAGGCCGCATGACGTTGCCCGGTCATAAGATATACTTAAATATATATTAATTCATGCAGATCAATCGATTATTATATTACACCTAATATATAGTAGGGAGATCAAAACTAATATAAATATATATGACTTGGATGCCATCAACTAAAATTGTTACACTCAATTGGGGTGGAATTACCGCAAACCCATATAATATATGCTTCCCCCTCCCCAAGTGTACAAATTCACTTGTGGGACTAATCTATAGATTTAGTTTTAACAGTAGTTTAAAATCAATAAATTTCTATTGTTTAATCATGGAAGATTAAATTTGTAACGAATAAAACAAAAAGAATCTGTTTAGCATCAGAAAAAATTTTTTTCTGATTCCGATACCTAAAAAAAATTTTTTTCTGATTCCGATACCTAAAAGAATTCTGATATTTTCAGTTCTCGATTTTGATTAATCATCCCAACACTAGAACTAATCACTAGTTTTTCTACTTAGAGTTAAAAAAAATAGCCTCTAACCTAATATATTCTGCACTATCTACTAAGCTTCACTCCCCCCTCCCCAAGTACTTTAAATGTGCTCTGATGAACCTGCTGTACTAAGTATCCTCAACATAAATATGCAGACCGTCAATCAGCAAAATCTCACCCCTTCACTGTAGAGATCACTAGATGGCAAAAAGTTTTCTACTCTTATAGGTTCTTTCCTTCAACTGCTACTCGTTAGAATTTCCTAACTGTATCAGCTTGCAACAGCGTGAATATGATATGAACAAGCATCAGAAACCATTAAAGATTGTGTCCATCAAACAAGATGGCCATTTGATGTCAGGTTTTACGTAAAAACTAAAACAGTGAAACTGAAATGGAACCCTTTTGAAAAGAAAGTTTTGTAAATAATTGAAAAACAATGACGATCAATTTATTTGTTGGGAAAAAAAAACAATGATGATCAATTTATTTGTGGGGAAAAAAAAACAATGACGATCAATTTATTTGTGGGGAAAAAAAAACAATGACGATCAATTTATTTGTGGGGAAAAAAAAACAATGATGATCAATTTATTTGTGGGGAAAAAAAAACAATGATGATCAATTTATTTGTGGGGAAAAAAAAACAATGATGATCAATTTATTTGTGGGGAAAAAAAAACAATGATGATCAATTTATTTGTGGGGAAAAAAAAACAATGATGATCAATTTATTTGTGGGGAAAAAAAAAAAATGATGATCAATTTATTTGTGGGGAAAAAAAACAATGACGATCAATTTATTTGTGGGGAAAAAAAAACAATGATGATCAATTTATTTGTGGGGAAAAAAAAACAATGATGATCAATTTATTTGTGGGGAAAAAAAAAAAAATAATGATCAATTTATTTGTGGGGAAAAAAAACAATGATGATCAATTTATTTGTGGGGAAAAAAAACAATGATGATCAATTTATTTGTGGGGAAAAAAAACAATGATGATCAATTTATTTGTGGAGAAAAAAAAAAATGATGATCAATTTATTTGTGGGGAAAAAAAACAATGATGATCAATTTATTTGTGGGGAAAAAAAACAATGATGATCAATTTATTTGTGGGGGAAAAAAAACAATGACGATCAATTTATTTGTGGGGAAAAAAAACAATGACGATCAATTTATTTGTGGGGAAAAAAAACAATGATGATCAATTTATTTGTGGGGGAAAAAAAAAATGATGATCAATTTATTTGTGGGGAAAAAAAACAATGACGATCAATTTATTTGTGGGGAAAAAAAACAATGATGATCAATTTATTTGTGGGGAAAAAAAAAAATGATGATCAATTTATTTGTGGGGAAAAAAAACAATGATGATCAATTTATTTGTGGGGAAAAAAAACAATGATGATCAATTTATTTGTGGGGAAAAAAAAACAATGATGATCAATTTATTTGTGGGGAAAAAAAAACAATGATGATCAATTTATTTGTGGGGAAAAAAAAAAAATGATGATCAATTTATTTGTGGGGAAAAAAAACAATGACGATCAATTTATTTGTGGGGAAAAAAAACAATGATGATCAATTTATTTGTGGGGGAAAAAAAACAATGACGATCAATTTATTTGTGGGGAAAAAAAACAATGACGATCAATTTATTTGTGGGGAAAAAAAACAATGATGATCAATTTATTTGTGGGGGAAAAAAAACAATGATGATCAATTTATTTGTGGGGAAAAAAAACAATGATGATCAATTTATTTGTGGAGAAAAAAAAAAATGATGATCAATTTATTTGTGGGGAAAAAAAACAATGATGATCAATTTATTTGTGGGGAAAAAAAACAATGATGATCAATTTATTTGTGGGGGAAAAAAAACAATGATGATCAATTTATTTGTGGGGGAAAAAAAACAATGATGATCAATTTATTTGTGGGGAAAAAAAACAATGACGATCAATTTATTTGTGGGGAAAAAAAACAATGATGATCAATTTATTTGTGGGGGAAAAAAAACAATGACGATCAATTTATTTGTGGGGAAAAAAAACAATGACGATCAATTTATTTGTGGGGGAAAAAAAACAATGACGATCAATTTATTTGTGGGGAAAAAAAACAATGACGATCAATTTATTTGTGGGGGAAAAAAAACAATGACGATCAATTTATTTGTGGGGAAAAAAAACAATGACGATCAATTTATTTGTGGGGAAAAAAAACAATGACGATCAATTTATTTGTGGGGAAAAAAAACAATGATGATCAATTTATTTGTGGGGGAAAAAAAAAATGATGATCAATTTATTTGTGGGGAAAAAAAAAAATGACGATCAATTTATTTGTGGGGAAAAAAAACAATGATGATCAATTTATTTGTGGGGAAAAAAAAAAATGATGATCAATTTATTTGTGGGGAAAAAAAACAATGATGATCAATTTATTTGTGGGGAAAAAAAACAATGATGATCAATTTATTTGTGGGGAAAAAAAAACAATGATGATCAATTTATTTGTGGGGAAAAAAAAACAATGATGATCAATTTATTTGTGGGGAAAAAAAAAAAATGATGATCAATTTATTTGTGGGGAAAAAAAACAATGATGATCAATTTATTTGTGGGGGAAAAAAAACAATGATGATCAATTTATTTGTGGGGAAAAAAAACAATGATGATCAATTTATTTGTGGAGAAAAAAAAAATGATGATCAATTTATTTGTGGGGAAAAAAAACAATGATGATCAATTTATTTGTGGGGAAAAAAAACAATGATGATCAATTTATTTGTGGGGGAAAAAAAACAATGATGATCAATTTATTTGTGGGGAAAAAAAACAATGACGATCAATTTATTTGTGGGGAAAAAAAACAATGATGATCAATTTATTTGTGGGGGAAAAAAAACAATGACGATCAATTTATTTGTGGGGAAAAAAAACAATGACGATCAATTTATTTGTGGGGGAAAAAAAACAATGATGATCAATTTATTTGTGGGGGAAAAAAAAAATGATGATCAATTTATTTGTGGGGAAAAAAAACAATGACGATCAATTTATTTGTGGGGAAAAAAAACAATGATGATCAATTTATTTGTGGGGAAAAAAAAAAATGATGATCAATTTATTTGTGGAGAAAAAAAACAATGATGATCAATTTATTTGTGGGGGAAAAAAAACAATGACGATCAATTTATTTGTGGGGAAAAAAAACAATGACGATCAATTTATTTGTGGGGAAAAAAAACAATGATGATCAATTTATCTGTGGGGGAAAAAAAAAATGATGATCAATTTATTTGTGGGGGAAAAAAAACAATGACGATCAATTTATTTGTGGGGAAAAAAAAAATGATGATCAATTTATTTGTGGGGAAAAAAAACAATGACAATCAATTTATTTGTGGGAAAAAAAAAAATGATGATCAATTTATTTGTGGGGAAAAAAAAACAATGACGATCAATTTATTTGTGGGGAAAAAAAACAATGATGATCAATTTATTTGTGGGGAAAAAAAACAATGATGATCAATTTATTTGTGGGGAAAAAAAACAATGATGATCAATTTATTTGTGGAGAGAAAAACGATGATGATCAATTTATTTGTGGAGAAAAAAACGATGATGATCAATTTATTTGTGGAGAAAAAAACGATGATGATCAATTTATTTGTGGAGAAAAAAAAATGATGATCAATTTATTTGTGGGGAAAAGTTGTGGAAAATTCTATATTAAAAATTTTTTTTTTTTAAACTTACATTTGTGATTAATTCTATGGCACTTTTTTTCATTTCATCTCTTTCAGCGCTCAATAAATCATTCCAATGATATCTGGAAAGGAGAAAGAAAAAAGTGTGGTTAACTGTTAGAAACTAGAATATTTGAACCAAAAAGAAATTACAATATATAAAGTTTTGTTGAGGAATACAGTATAATAAAAAAAAAAAAAAAAAAAAAATCAGGAATATGAGTAGCCTATGGCAAAAAAAAAAAAAGATGAATTTCTGAACCTGCCCTCTCCCCCTCTATGCATGCATGTGAAATTTAACATAGAATGATTCATCCATTTCTGGGCCATTCTAGCGTTTTAGGTCATTTAACCAAAAACAATTTTAGCTATAGAAAATAAATTCTGTGCATTTTCATGCTGAAAAGGTTAAAGAAAAACAAAAAAGGAAAAAAAAAAACAACTTTTCTTAACCCTAAGTTCGCGTGGCAAAGCCTCCTCCCATCAGACAAAAAAAGAACACTTTTCAAGATGCACCACACGCATTTTAATGTATGCTATTTATTTAAAAAAAAAAAGAAAGAAAAAGAAAATAATTTTTTGTCATAGACGCATCATGTATTTAAAATCTTCATTATTATTCATCAAATGAGTTATCATGAGAAAATCTTTCAACAATGGATAAAACACAATTTTGTCATAAATGCACCAACAACGCAACAAAGTAAATTTAGACAGTGTCCTCGTCTATGTATATATTAACCACCTTTTCCTTACGTGGCATTGAAGCACAATTGTTTTATTTTTTACTAAATGAATTAAATATCTAAAGAAAAAAAAAAAAAATCAAGATCAAAGTATTTTTAATTGTTCTATAACTATTTTGTCCAACGAAAAGTAAAAAAAAAACTTAATCCCAATCATGAAAAATGCTTTATAAGCATTGGACTGATTCAACACAGTTCTTAGTAATTTTGTGTCATTTAAAAAAAAAAGATGAATAAATAAAAAATGATTAAATAAAACTACTTACATAAACAGAGCTAAGGTTTTCAGTGCAACTGAAAATCTTCAAATAAAAACAAATCATATATACTTTTTTAATGGTCAAAGATCAATCCATGTCAATGAAACCACAGTACGCCTCTGAAATATGTAACAGTTTTTAGTAAGTTTGTATTTTAGCTCTCACATTACCTGTTCACACAAACACCTATCACAATATTCTGTGGATCTATATAAAAAAAAAAACCTTGTTAAACTTTGTGACATATTTCCATTCTATGGAGGTCAGGTGCGAACGAACACCCCATAATTTTATTATGGCATATTTCTTCAAATTGAAACATAATTATCAAAGTATACTTACGCAGATAGATATGAAAAGTCTTTATTAAAGTTTGTGCCTATTTCCATTCTATGGAAGCCAGGCGCGAACGCAGACCCCACAATTTTAATGAACAACCGTTCTGC
This sequence comes from Euprymna scolopes, assembly GCF_053919585.1. NCBI lineage: Eukaryota > Metazoa > Mollusca > Cephalopoda > Sepiida > Sepiolidae > Euprymna > Euprymna scolopes. The sequence continues at coordinate 91,170,601 of NC_136513.1, forward strand.
CAGATCAAACATACCCATTCCTGTGTCTCGATACATCTTCTATCATTATATGTAATCAGTTTTTTAAAATAGTAAACCATATAGGAGCCTATTCGTAACCAGACACACACACACACATTCAGCTTTATATTATAGATATATATCCTCTTCTGAGGAGAAACATTCAGCTTTGAAATATCATGAACTTAAGTTTTTTTCTGACTTTTTTCTTATTGATCTGATTATATAATGAAGTTAAATGTAATCTTTATTTCTCAGCTTTAATATTAGCAGGGGTACCCGGTGTTGCCCGGGTCATATACAAAAAGAAAATGAAGTTGCTAAATGATTTTTGTTTTAATTTTATTATTTTTACTGCGCAATAATTTATATCAGTTTGAAAAAAAAAATAAAAAATGAAAATCCATTGATGTCAGCCCACTTCTACAAATTCGGACTAGGGGTATGTGAGTGAGAAAAAAAAAAAAAAAAAAGTATTAAGCGGTTATGATTTTAAAAAAAATAAATATTTGTGATTTACGTCAGTAATGATCATGCATCTAACACTAATCTGATCTTTAAATCAATCGCTGATAAAAAAAAGAAAAAATATTTTTATTTTAAATTAATTAACCGCTAGTAAAAAAAATTGTCAAGTAAATAATACAAAATACAAAACAAAAAAATATTAAAAAAATCTTTTAATCCTGTTTAAATGCAAAAGCTTACCGAAATAAACTTTTTCAAAAATATGTTAAAATAAAAAAAACAAAATGTCCGCCGTAAAGTGAGCACAAATAAAAAAAACTATTAGTTATGAGACAATCACCTAACCCATTCAACTACAGCGATGGTCATACCAGGACGTTGCAAATTTATGTACTTAACGTGTCCGAAAGGTGAATGGTTCACACATGCACAAATGTTGAAATGGTTTTGAAAGGGATGATTTCATGCATCAGATTCTGCAGTCGTCAAGATAGAAAAATGAATACTTTGTTTTAAATTTCATAGATTATGCATCCAAGTCCCTGTTTTTAAGACAGTTCCAGAATCATTCTTATTCAAATTGGATTTTAAAAGTTTTAGCATGACATACAAACAAACACACATAAACAAATGTTTGCCCTTTATAGAATAGACTAGCCTGTATGCTCGGCATTAACATGGTGTTTGGGGGTGTGTATTGAGCAAAAAAAAGTGGCAGGCAGGCAAGTTTCAACCCGAAGGAGAAAAACATGGGAGGAAAAAAAACAAACGTGTTTGCTGTTTTACCCATTTCCAAACCGGAAGTGACGTAGGTTTAAATTAAGGCTAGAGAATCGAAAAGAGGCGATGACTTTCGAAAATATTGGCTAAAAAAGCGACCCCTTCCTGTAGAAAAGGGTCCAGTTGAGGGTGAAGGAATTAATGTTTAGCAAATTTTTCGATATTTGTTGTCTGAGGGGGTCGAGCTTCAAAATGTTATACCAAACTCTTGAAAATCCGTCGCCTCTGTCGACAGTTATAGTGTACATCCATACATATATATATATATATGTATACACATACACACACTACAAAGTATCTTACATATATATTTTTGATAATTTTGTAATTATATATATATATATATATATATATATATATACACACACTACGTGCCAAATTATTAAGATAACATTTTTTTGCCAGTTCCAGAAACTTACCAGTAGTTTCATATCAAAAGCTTCGGAAACATTGACAATGCTGAGCTGTGCGTACTGTGAAATTTTTGTACTGTTCCGCGCAATGTAAACAACTTGCCATCGTGTTTGTTTCGTCAATAAAATGGGTCATAAAGGTGGATTGAGTAGTTCTAAAAAGACTCCTATTACAGAACAGCTAGCAAAAGTTAAAACTACCCTGGAAATAGTAATACACACGGACGAAAAAACTCTTTTGATAATCACAGATTTCCAGGTAGTTCTACTAAAATAGCCATATTTTTTAAACCAAAGCACTTCAAGTCTTCAAATTACTACTGTTTTGTTCGGAAATGAATATACTTTCAAATGAATCAATAAATATGAATGTACATTATATATTTTAAGAGTTTTGAGCAAATAAAGTGATAAAAATGTGAACGTCATAAAATGGCGTTTTCGGTAAGGTTTTGTAATGACCCCCCCCCCTGTTTTCTAAAGGTCCGTACCGTGATTGTGTGAAGAATTTCGTCATGAAATTTGGGAATCAATAAGAAGAGGTGTTAATCTTAATACTGTCAAGTGTCCGAAATATTTTTGACCATTTCTTTTTTTGTCGTGTTAAAAATAAGACTTTAATATGCCGAGTATCGAACATTTTGAAAAAAAAATTCTTCGGACACCCAGTAGTAAGTAAATCAATCTTTTTACTATCTTTATCAATTAAAAGTATTATTTTATGTTGAGTAGGACCGCGGTAATTGATAATTTAAAAGGACCTACCCGAAAAAAAAATTGTTTCTATTTCTCGAATTTGGTCAAATGAAGTTAGTATTACTAGAAGCAGCAGCAGCTCCAGCCTGTAGAATCAGCAATAGCACAGTGTAAACAACACGCGTTCTTTAATTTTTATTCAAGAACGAATTAAGAAAAACATGAAAATATGAATAAATGTTCTTATATGTTTAATGAGAGCTATTTTGTTATCAGAATAACATTAGTTTAGAACTATTCAGTTTTCAGAATGTATAATAACAACAATCCCAACCAATTCGGCATTATGAATCTGTTGCAATTTCTCACATTGCTCGTCAAATTTAAAAACATGGTTAAAAAAACAAAAACTTTTGTAGATATATAGCTTGCATGCACTTTTATTCTTTAAATTAGTTTTGAACAACGAATTAAAACAACGTTTTACTGCGAACAGCCACAAATGTTTTTGTTTTTTCAAAATCAAAATAAGTATCAAAATCTCGTTTATACATAGATTCGAAAAAGTTGTCAAAAAACAAATATATAACAAATAAATGTTATCAAAGGCAAGATAAGTTACTTTTCTACCAAACTGGATATATTTTTTGTGTTTTTATTCAATGTAACATGTTTATTCAGCTCGAAAAACATACAGTGTTTACCGGTGTATTGGAAAATTAAAAATGGCGCCCGGCCCGACTCTCTTTGACACGGTAAGTTTGAGAAAAGGAGTTAAAAATAAAAAAAAAACTATACAAAATACTGTTAAAAACTCACCGAATATATGTCAGCCTACGTCACGGTAACATATATTGAGCGAGTTTCTAGCAGTATTTTGTCTACTTTTTTATTTTTAACTCTTTCCCCCAAACTTACCGTTTCAAGAGAGTCGGGCGCCATTTTAAATTTTCCAAAACATCGGTAAACACTGTTTTCAAGCTGAATAAACATGTTACATTAAATAAAAACACTAAAAAATTATCCAGTTAGGTAGAAAAGTAACTTGCTTTTGATAACATTTATTTGTTATATATTTGTTTTTTTGACAACTTTTTCGAATCTATGTGTATAGTAATACAAACCCTCAAAATCTATATCAATATTCTTGAAATTTTAAAAGCAGTTAGAAAACACATCAAACTACAATTAGGAAGCTTTTTATTTCGTTATTTTCTTTTTCTACTTATTAAGCGAAAGATATTTTTACAACCTGCTCCAGCGTAGTATAAACGGCCTATGGAATTAACACCTTCAACCTCGAAAATAGAAATCAACAAATTTTTGAACGCTCTCTTTGAAAAAAAGCTCTCTTAACTTCACCTCTAATACAAATTATGTGTGGCAAGTCTCCTCCTAAAACACTCTTTAACCCTAACAATAACACTAAGTTCGAGTGGTAACCCCCCCCCAACAAAATACCTCTGTAAGCCACATACAAGCATCTAAAACAAACAAACAAAAAATAGATCCTTCCTTAAAGAAAAATACACATAAAAATAAATTGGTTAACTGTCCTAAAATGCTAGAATGGCCAGGAAATGATTTTTGTGAAACTAACCGCTCCCCCCTCTAATATTGTTTTTGTTAGCTTTGTCTCTGTCAAGTTTTCAGTATGTTCACACATAATTTTCCTTAGCCCTACAATTAATTCAAAGTCCGAATGGCAACCCTCCACATATTCTCATTGCATAGAAACCCTCTTAAAACTACACATAATCATCTTAAAAAAAAAAAAAAAAAAAAAGCATGCATATTTTCCCATAGAAAAAAAAAACAGTTAACTGCCCTAAAATGCTAGAATGACCTGTAATAGGAAATTATTTTACATTCAATTCTAAAATTTGTTTATCTTTCATTAAAGTTTTTCATGGCATTTTATACATAATTTCCTAAAAAGGTAGAATCACATTTTGGAGGGGTGGTCAGAAGGAGTTGAGTGGGGTTAAACAGAAGGTGTTAATCTACAATAATACCAAAGAAATATTGCAATATATTCATTTTTAAATGGTCTTATGTTTAGATTTAAGTTTTTTGTACATAAAGCACATTACAATTCAACTTTGAGTTCTCCAACTTCTTTTCTGTTTATGGATACATGGCATTTTTAAGGAATTGCTGCATATTTATGCACATTTACTGCAGATTATTTGGAAACCATAAACTTTGGGAGATTTTCAGTTGCATATTCTGATTCCTTGTACAAAAATACACTTATATGGTAAATTTCATTTCTTAGTCTTGTGTTTTAACAAAGATATGACATTTTTACTGAAAAAGTAGTGTAAAAAATGTGACGAAACACATGGTTTTAAAGAGGGAAAAATATCCAAACGTGTGAGGCACAAAAATAGCCATAACTTCCTTAATTTTAATCAGATTTTAAAAATTTAAAAAGATTCTTTCTTAGCTCATTAAGCTCTTTCTATGCATACCAATATTGAAATATTTCAAGCTATTTCAATTTTTTCATGTGTATTGCTACTGGAAACATCGAAAACGATAGGAATGTACCATCAAACTGTGAAGAACTTTGTCAAGGACCCTAGAAAGGTATGTAAGAGAGCTGATAAAGGTAAATCTAGAGTTGTTTCACGCCGTTCTCTACTCTAAATTGAACGTGATGTTATTAAGAACCCTAGGCAGACAAGTCGAGAAGTCTTTGACCAAGCCGGATAAAAGAATGTCTCAAAAAGTACTCAATGTTGCCTTCTGAAATAAGTGGTAAAGTCTGTTAAGCCGTGACAAAGCCTCCATTAAAGCAACATCACATACAAAACCAATTGAAATGGGCAGAGGACAACATAAAAACGGATTTTTCCAAAATTTTGTTCACGGATGAAGTGTGTGTCACTCTTGATGGCCCAGATGACTGGAGCAGAGGATGGGTCCTAGATGGACGACATCGTCATCAGCATTTAAGGCGCCAACAAGGTGGTGGTGGGATAATGATTTGGGCTCAGATTATCGGAGGTAGTTTAGTTGGCCCATGGAGAGTCCCAAAAGGTGTAAAAATGATGTCAAATGCTAACATAGGTTTTCTGAAGGAGCATTTTGAACCATGGCTGAAGAAGCAAAGGTTGACATTCAGAAGAACCATTATTTTTATGCAGGATAATGCTCCTTTGCATGCAGCAAATGAAAGCAAAGAGTATTTGCAACAACTGGAGTTCTCTGGGTGACAGAAGATGAAGTGGCCTGCAAATTCACCCGATTTGAACCCAATTGAGAACTCTTGGAGTTTCATGAAGCGATACCTCTATGCAAGTGGATGCCAATTTAAGAGCAAAGATGAGTTGTGGGATGCTCACCAAGAGGTATCGCGAGGAATAACTAGTAATGAAATCACAAATTTGACTAATTCTGTGGACTAACGTCTTTTACAAGTCATTCATAAAAAGTATCGCATATACCCTACTAATCATGTCAACGTAGAAATTGCTATGTAGTTATTGTGTTTTAAGGATTTTTCCTAGTTTATGTAACGTTTGACTATTATTTCAATAAACAAGTTATGGGTATATTGTGTTTTTTTCTAAACCTCATTAATAACTTGACACACTGAAATCAACAGATATTCCGATCTTCTGCCATAGTTTCGCTAATACTGCTTTAAATACTTTTATTTTCGGACTAGAGTAGCTGAATAGTATTGTAAGCACTTTCCCAAAGTCTCATGGATTTTTATTCACTCGTTACTTAAATATTTAAAAAAATGTAAACTCGTTAATAATTTGATACATAGTGTGTATATATATATATATATATATATATATATATATAATGTTTTACTTTGTGTGTGTGTGTGCGCGCATGTAAGTTTGTTCCAGATGAACACAAACGGCTGGTACAATTTTTTGGTTTTGAAATTTCACACAAATATACTTTGTCTGAGAGTGTTCTTAGATGAGTTTTTTGTATTGAAAATCGATAATCAAAAAAAATCTGATTAAAGAAGAAATAGTCCAATTGTGACCAAAGTTAACACCTTTATAGAGCCTAAAATCACAAATGCATTTGAAAAGTTTTATCACCGCACAAGCGAAGGACCTGGCATATAAAATCAACAGTACGTTCTTTGATAAAACAGGTGTGTTTGAAAATAATGTTTCTGTTTAGAGCACAATTGAACCATGATACTTGGCTTTTACAACGCCATTTTTTGCTAGTCACGTATGCGTTTATATCTATAAACATTTTTTCACGGTCATGACGTCAGAAGTCATCGTATTATGATTGGCAAAAGCATTTGTCGCTTACACTGCATGCATCCTGATACAGAACCTATCTAAGAATACTCCCAGGCACATAAAGTAGATTTGTGTGAAATTTAAAAAAAAAACTGGCCCAGCCGTTTTGGAGCCCATAGGAAATGAACTTACACATGCAAACAAACACAAAGTGCCTAAAGATACATATGCTAGATCGTTTTACCAGATCAATTATTGCTTTGCAAAGTTTCCTACTTGAAACAGAACTTTTAGATAATAAACATTTCATTGTTCTAATCATGAAATGTTGTTTATTCAGCAAGCAAAATGTTTTAAGACTTACTTGATGCTGTGTTCTAATAATTGAAGACCAAAATGTCGAACAATGGGGGAGTATATTTTCTGTGATAAGATGAGACCATATTTGATGCTCATTGAAGGATTCTCTTTGAAATCATCACAAACCTGGAATGAAACAAAAAAGAAATATATTATTAATTCTAAACAAATATTATTTTAAACAAATATCCTCTAAAAACTTTTAATTTAGCCACAAGAATATTTGCAAAACAAACACTGAATTACAACCGTTCAAAGTTTGTTAGAAATTTTGTCCTGTGTGCTATTGATCCAGAAGACAATTGTCAGTTTCTCCGGTACTTGTACAGTTTAATCAAGACATTCAAAAATGAAAATATCGAAAAAAGGTTATATTGTATGTATCTGTTATGGAATGAAGTTCTCTGAAAAAAAAAAATTAATTTAATTTGATAGAGTAGTTTTTGTTTTACAGCAGAAAAACACGTTTTTATGAGAGCGTGTTGAAGTCAGCCATTACGAAATTTGTTGAACACGCCAAAGGGAGATAACTCCAGTTAAAGCGCCGACACTCCCTCCCCATCTTTATTACTAGCTTTTCTTCCTAAAAATCAAACCTTTTGCTCGGTATCATAAATTGTTTTTCGCTGTAAAATAAAAACTACTAGATGAAATGAAATTTTTTTTCGGAGAACTTTGTTCCATAATGAATACATACAATATAACTTTTTTTTTTTTTTTTGATATTTTCATTTTTTAATGTCTTCATTAAACTATACAAGTACCGTTTCTCCATTTTTGAGATGAGAATTGCTAATTCATATTTAGATTATTCAGACTACTGTTCTCATCTTCAGTGTTATTTTCACGTTTCAGTCGATGTAACATCCGGCCTTCTTTAGGTGTATCTTGCTGAACTCCATAATCGGTACAGAATTTCGAACAGAATCCTTTATGTAATCCACATCAGTAGCATGTTATCATTCTGTCAGCGATGATCAGGTGGAAGTCCTAAATAAATCGCAATTGCATTTTGAGTTACGCCAACACTGAGGATTGAACCTTAAACCTTCAGAAGAGTAACTTATAAGTGAATTCTGCCAAGAACTTTATACACTGTGCCATGAGACCTTTTCAGTGTACAACTAAAAATGCAGGCTTCAAACATGTAAAAATTTTTTTACAAATATATCACGTCACCTTGTGGTGAATATTAATTAATCACAATTGAAGCAATAGTTATTAATAATTAATAGTCATTCGATCAAGCCAACCTAAATTCCAGACAAAATCCTTTAAAAAAGTACACAACATTGTTTATATATAGGAGATATACTTCAGTAGCTAATAGAATTGACCCACAAAATTATCGCCCTATAAATCTCCTGCTCTTTGCTAAAATCCTTTTTAGCTAAAAGAAAAATCTAGGTCATTCTCATCATGCATCCAAACAACACATTAATACAGGCAATTCCCAGAGGTCGATACTTGAGCCTTTATTATTCCTGACTTTCAGAAATGACTTCCCTGATGTAATCATTCTGAAATGGATACATTTGCTGATGACACAATGCGTTTATCTAGACACGCGGAGAAATCTAACACCTATGTATCTATGTCAGTGGCTGAATTATTGGAAAAGGACCCCAGTCTGTAGTAAAATAGGGCCAAGAAAAAAAAAAAAATAGTCCTTACTTTGAAATGATTCTATCTTAAGTTGTTTCAGCTTGAGTCTATCCATCACACATTTGCATTGTTCTGCCTTCCATAAATGAATTCTTTTTATACACATTAAGCAATGCTTCAAGCAAACTACTTAAACTTAAAAAAAATATATTTCGATAAAATATTTTAATAAAAATAAAATCAATCATTTCAAATTATATAGTTTTGTTTTTTTTTTAATCTAAAGTTTTAAAATTAAACTGGAATTACATAAGTATTAATCATAAAGTGTCTCTTTCTCATCATACAATGGAAAGACTTGGCAAACTTTACACTAAACAGAAAGCAACATTTGGAAAGAAACTGTTTTATGTAAAACTAGCAGGGCACCCAGTATTGCCCAGTCATAAAAATGTTTTTTTTTTTTTTTTTTTTTTTACACAGTGATCACCACTTATCAAGGCCTGGAAGCCACTCAGGGATAAGGGTTATTGCAAGTACATTACGTTAGTGTGGAGATTTGATGAAGTGTTTACTTGAGGGGACAGTTCATTAGGAATTTGTTAACGTTGGACTTGAACACATCCAAGTTGTAGTCCGGTGGGAAGCAGGCAGACAGAACAGAGTTTAAATAGGATATTTTAATAAATTATGCAGATTTCATATTTATTATTATAGTCAATTCTCTACTGATTACTATATTGTACCTAATATATAGTAATGATTTCAAAAGTTAAAAAAAAAAAAAATTACTTTGGTTCCATCAGTTAGAAATCGAAACCAAAGTATTTAATGTTCCCACATTATTCATTACCATCTGAGCTAAACACAGATGGAGATCAAAACTTAAAAAAAACAAAAAAAACTTTAATGCATAAATGTATGTGCCCAGGTGTTTGGAGGTGTGCAGGATCGAACCTGTACCACAAAGGAGGCAAAGAATATGAAAAAAAAAATATATATATATAGCGTCTTTGCTGTTGTGCCCATCACCAAACAGGAAGTGACGTAGGTTTAAATTAAGGCTAGACAATCAAAAAGAGGAGATGACTTTTGAAAATATCGGCGGAAAAAGCAACGCCCTCCCTGTAGAAAAGTGCCCAGTGGAAGGTGAAGGAATTAGTGTTTTTGGTCAATTTTTCGATATTTTTCATCCAAAGGGTTCAAAATAATACCGATCTTGTGAAAATCCGTCGCCTCTGTCAAAACATACAAACATACATTTAAACAGACAAGTGGGGTTTATATTATAGATTAATATTTGAATATAGTCATGTTTGTGCTCATTTTTGCAATGAAGTATTAATCCCTATTAAACTGTGCATCGAACGGATACCTTAATACTTAGTTTGCGGCACCTTATAACATAAAAATTCTATAAAATAGAAAATTGGAATAGTTTATCATAAGATAAAATCTAAATCATTCATCAATCAAGTGCTAGTCTACTGCCTCGTAAAAGCTTAACTTTTCTCTGACCGACAGTATAGATTTAGACAAGTTGGTTCTATTGCAGATATTTTAACGGTCATCTTTGTATACCATGCACTGGATAAGGCAGAGGAAGCAAGGGAGGTAACTTTTGATGTACTTAAAGCCTTTGACAAAGTTTGGCATAATAGGACTTTACATTGAGAGTGAAACACTTATATTTGTGAATGACTTTTTCCAAGTAGCTACTAGAAATAATAAAACGCTTATTTTATAGCAATTTTTTTTTTTTACACTGACAATCTTCCAAAGTTCATTACTGAGTGAAAAATAGCTTCTCAAGCTTTACATTTTTTTTAATAAAACAAGCAAAGTCAAATTATTCAAACTATGTTTTTTTTTTAATGAAGGTTGTTAAAAAAAAAATCTGAAGAAATTCAAATGTTTATACTTTCAAGTCTAAACAATAAATTTAGTACATATTTAGAATTACACTTACTTTAATAATTAAAAAATACAAAATATCTTGATGTACGTACTTGTCACAGAACAAAAATATCATATTCCAAAAATTACATGGGTTTGGCTATTAAACGAAAATATTCAATTGTCAAAGGTCAATTAGAGATAAATTTATCTGCAGAGCCCTGGATGAAGGGCTTCTCATGAAAATTAAATCATACAGTATTTCTGGGCACATGCTACATATAATCAGATCTTTCTCAGACAAGAGATCCAGGTTGTCCTCGATGGACACATATGCAAACATGATCATCATGTGATTGGACTCAAAGTTGATCAGAAAAGCGAATTATATTTGAATATAATCATTTATTTCCATGCCGGTTCGGAGTTTAGGCACACTTCATACACGTCTAGATTTTGCTATTTCACTCCTTTGTCTTCCACGGGTGTCAAGTCCAAATCTTGGAGCACAAGATACCCATCTGTTCACTAATGCATTATGTATAAAACTAATCTCTCTCTCTCTCTCTCTCTACGTGTATCTCTAAACTATCTTTTCTTAACTTTGACCACAGAAGGGACCATATCTTGCTTGTCACCATATATAAGCTCTCTCTTACTCTTATTCTCATTAGGCAAGCTGGAGTCTGTATGTATGTATTTTAAAATTATGTGATGGTCTAGTTCTTTGAATGTGTGTATAACGTCTATTGATCGTCTCTAGTGTTCATGTTTGGGGATAGTTTTATAGCAGTGTGTATAGCAACTATTGACAATGAAAACTTACACAGTCTTTCCCAAAAGGAACGGATAACATTGTCGGTGGGATCACCAACAAAAGACACATACCTTCACAAAGTTTCTTTCATGCTTCCTGAAATTAAAGGTGCTTTTCATTCAAAAAGGGAATATGAAGAAAAGCGAACTATATTTGGATATTGTCATTTATTTCTATGCCGAGTTCCTTCTCGGAGTTTGGGCACACTCCATACATGTCTACATTTTGATACTTCGCTCCTTTGTCTTCCACGGGCGTCAAGTCTAAATCTTGAAACACAAGGTGCCCGTCTGTGCGCTAATCTCTCTCTCTATATATATATATATATCTAGACTATCTTGTTGACGTCATTAACTTTACATGAACAAACACACAAATCGGATGATCTACCTTTGTCACATATTTTTGTCTATGTTAGTTATGAAAACTAACATTCTTTTCCCTCAAGTTAACGTTTTGGGGAACTATGTTAACATAAATAATTCTATCTTAAAAATACCTTCCACCTTGATAACACTCTTTCTGCTTTTATTTTTACAAATATCAATAACGATGATCATAACAATCATCCAGCTAACTCGGCGTTGCCCGGACCAACTATATAACATTAGGTAGAAAACTAGCAAGATTTTTTTCCCGCCGACAGACATTTGGAAAGCTGCTAGAAATAATAATGCTACCTTTCTGAGTTTAACAGGTTATTGGCTTTCAAATGACTGAGCAGTGCAGAGCTGTGCTTAGAGTTGTTCTATTCCCTGGTGCACACACAGATGTAAGAATAAGTGAAAAACTGTAGTGTTTTGAAGGTGGGTTGGTTGTTTTTGTTTTACGGCATATCAACCCTTTTCAGGTTATTTAATGCCGAATCCAGTGATTTTGAAGAAACATTTTTTTAATAGAATATATTTGCTTTTTTTCAAGTCAGTTTCTATTCAACCCATAGTTGGGACCCTAACAGGTACTACCACTCCGGGTCAGAGTGGACCTGGGAGCAATGGCAATTAAAGGGTGGCTCCACACTCCCAAGAGCCCACAAGCTGGGGTCTCACCATCGGATATAGTTTAAGGTCATATTCAGGACCTGTTCTGAAGGAGTGTAAAATCTTCAACTAAATTTGTTTAGTCTAGCAGGATTCAGGAATAAAAATGGTTGCTGGTATCAAGAAATGTGGTTTAGAATCACTACCATGCTTCGTACATACATTGCAACTGTCAATAAATGACTCATTATTTTCCCAACAGACTGTCAAGACAACCATTACAACTAAAAAACAAATATAGTCTCACTTTAATCATTCTCCATTAACAAATTAACTGAAATACGGAATCAGCTTAATTTGGAAAAACAAACTCATTCAAGATGTGACCACATGATAGAATTTAACATTATACGCTAAAAAGAAATTTAGAACAATGAAAAGCTCTTTTAATGTATGCTATAAGATTCCTACTTCAACAACTTACCAATTGTCCAGTTAATCTATTTGAAGAAACACCAAAGAAACAAGTCACAGAACTTCAACCATAACAATGATAATACCTACAAATTTAGCTCTGAGGTTATTTGTTAAAAGCAGTCCAAACTAATTCTGAGATTTCTGACTTTAGTGGAATCCTTACCATTGTTGAACAATTCAATGAATCAATGGAAACAAGATTTTCATCTATAAATATAAAAGCGAAAATGTATGTATGTATGTATGTGTGTTCGCTTTTTCTGTGTGTCTACAAAAGGCTTTTTTCAGAGAAGCGGTCGCTCGCTTCACAACTTTTTAAAACTTTTTATATCACATAAATCGTAATATCTCACAGTTAACAACGAAGCTCGCCTGTCTATTTAATTTGCTCGATTTCGGGAAGATAAATATTCAACATTTTGTTGCTCGCCGCATGTGGGTTAGTCTTTTTCCTATAACATCTTTGGGGGGGAAAAAAAAAAAAAAGCATTCAGCAGTAAATGAAATCCCGCAGTCAAACTTGACCGCATTAACTCATTAAAACGGGCACCTGCCAAATCCAAGTAATTAAATAAATTCAAACGTGTTTCCGTTAGCATGTCGCAGTGGGGCAATGGTTAACGTCGCATGTTTTTTTTTTCACACTTTAATTTACAACTTTGCCTCAAGGGTTCGGGTTCGATCCTCATACTCACATTTTTTTTAACCCCCCCCTCCTAACCCCGGAGTTTCC